>NC_058416.1:92087786-92176839 GCF_002201575.2 Neomonachus schauinslandi | reverse complement strand
CCTCTCCCACTCCCCCTGCTTGTGTTCCCTCTCTCGCTGTGTCTCCCTCTGTCAAATAAATAAATAAATAAAATATTTTTTAAAAAAAGACAGGGTTCTGATCCACAGACATAGAAGAGAAGGACACTTTGTAAGGCCAAAAGCTGCAGGTCACAGGGTTACACAACAGTCTGGAACACCTGTGCCCTAACCCACACAGCCCTGCATACAGGAGACACTGCAGTGGATGGAAAGAAAGAAGACAGAACAAACTGCCAGTCCAAAATAAGCAATTCTCTCATTACAATGCAATAAAACTCTAAATACCATAATTTTAAAAGGCTTTTCTGCCTGAAAATCTTTTTTTTTTTCAAAAAGCTTTCTATTCAACAAATATTTTAATGAAATAGGGAAATAAAGACAAAAGTGTAGACAACACTCTATAAGCATTTATGGGAGAAATAAAGCAGCAGTAACAGAAAATCTCACAATCTGGAGTGATTATAACAATAAACACTAAAAAAAGGAGCAAATTAAAGTCTCAAAAACCTAGTGAAAAACCAACAAAGTAAGCCCAAAAGAAAGCAAAGGATATATTAAAGATAAAAGCAAACAGACAAAATTAGCCAGAACTGAAAAGAAACAAAGTAACTGACATCTAGAGAACACTGTTAAAGAGAAAACCACAGGCCCAAAATGGGCGCACTTAGGTGAAGGCCCCAAGTCTGTAAACCCAGAAGTAGTATGTAACCTAACATTAGCAGTCTCAACCTCCCAAAAATGTAATCTTAAAGGGTAAGCACCAAGAAGGTCATCTGTCACAGGGCCCTTTTCATCCCCCAAAGGAAGAGGAGGTAATCTACCTACTAAAATTCCTTTGTCCCCAAATGAGGGTGACCTCACCTAAGATAATACTTTTTTCTATTTATGACTTATTTGCCCTGCTTTTTAAAACCTTTCCCTTTCTGTAGCCCTTTGGAGCTCCCCTCTACCTGCTAGATGGGATGCTGCCAGTTTCATGAATTGAATAATAAAGTCAATTATATCTTTAAAATTTACTTGGCTTAATTTTTATTTAGCAATGCTATCTAAAGACTGTTACGTATGTATAATTTTTATGTGTGCATGGCACATTCTCCAGGATAGGTCCTATATTGGACCACGAAATTAGTCTCAATAGATTTATAAGGATTGAAATCATACAAAGTATGTTTTCTGACAACAGTGGAATTAAATTAGAAAGAAAAAAAAAAGGAAAGAAATCAACCCCAGGAAAAATGTAGGAAGTCCCCAGATTAAGTTAAGTAACCCCTAACTCAAAAAAATCACAAAGAAAATTAGAAAATACTTTGAATTAAAATGAAAATGCAACACATCAAAAAAAAGTCTAGATAGATAGAAATCTAAATCCTGAGCTCTTTCCTTTATTCCACTTACCTCTAATTTAGTCTTCCCTTTCTAGCTGAATCCAAAGCTAATCACTCAGTTATAGTCTCATAAACTCCCAAGCAGATAATATTTTTAGCAAATTGCAAAAATATATTCTATGTCTACTACTCTGATTGAAGCAAATTTACCTCTTTAGACCTTTCTTAGGCTATCCTCCCATCCGCACTACCATCTTATGTCATTTAAATAAATTTAAATGCATCGTCCCTAATCCTATAGTCTTCCCAGAACTTTCCATATTAGGGACTTTAGTCTCCTGCTAACCCAAGTCTCCTTATTCATAATTATGAATGAATGTATTATGGTGAAAAGCTTCTACTGGCCTAAAATGATCCAGAACTATTTTTATGGATAGGTAATACCTATTTTAGGGTCTAGGGTTGGAATTGGGTATAAAAGAATGGAAGGATGGGGCGCCTGGGTGGCTCAGTCATTAAGCGTCTGCCTTCGGCTCAGGTCAGGATCCCGGGGTCCTGGGATTGAGCCCCACATCGGGCTCCCTGCTCAGCGGGAAGCCTGCTTCTCCCTCTCCCACTCCCCCTGCTTGTGTTCCCTCTCTCACTGTGTATCTCTCTGTCAAATAAATAAATAAAATCTTTAAAAAATAATAAAAGAGGGTGCCTGGGTGGCTCAGTTGGTTAAGCGACTGCCTTCAGCTCAGGTCATGATCCCAGGGTCCTGGGATCGAGTCCCACATCGGGCTCCCGGCTCAGCGGGAGGCCTGCTTCTCCCTCTCCCACTCCCCCTGCTTGTGTTCCTGCTCTCGCTGTCTCTGTCTCTGTCAAATAAAAAAAAAAAAAAATCTTTAAAAAAAAATAAATAAAATAAATAAAAAATAATAGAAGAATGGAAGGACATTCTGGAAAAGTCCATGAGAGAAATAGACACCTATAAGAATGACTGATGACAGTATTCAGACAAGTGGAGACCAGTGAGGACATTTCGGTATGTAAGATAATGATAGAACTCAACACAAAGATAGCATTCTAAAGGGTGCCTGGCAGCCTCAGTTGGTAGGGCATTCGACTCTTGATCTTAGGGTCATGAGTTTGAGCTGGGTGTAGAGTTTACTTAAAAAAAAAAAGAGATACCAATCTGTTCATAAAAGATTTGGGACAGTTTTGGGAGATCCATATGCATTAAAGAAAGTAAAGTTGCAACAATTGATAAATCATACATGTGATTGCCTTGTTTCTTGTTTTCAGTGATCTAGCTTAAGATTTTTTTTCAGTATTGGCATGGGAATTGATGCTGGAAACACCATATGTAATTAATTCATTAAGTTTGTATTAAAACTCCTGAACGCAAATGCCAGAAATATTGCTCAAAGTAGCTTAAACTAACAGAGGAAATGCCTTTTGTAACAGAAGAGGTCAAGCTTGCTTCAGGAATGGCTGGATCCAGGGCTTCAATCACCTATAGACTACTGTCTCCCTTTCTCTTCTTCCCAGTTGGCTTCATTTTCAGTCAAGCTTTCCTCATTAAGTAGTGCAGGAAAATACACATACTTTTTAATGGTTCTGGCAAATATGTAAAGATTGACTCTCTTAAGTTCAGACGCCCGTCCCTGAACCAGAGTCACAATGACTGATTGTCCAGGCCTTGATCCACTGTATAAAACCAGTAGTTCATTGTCCTAAGCTTCACTGAAACCACACAGACTAAACACAGGAGAAGGGTTGTTTCCTTAAAAAATAGAGAGAAATTATCCAAAGAAAGGGAATGGATGTAGAGAAGGCAAAAATGAAATTTTTCAGGTCTAGTTCTAGAATTACTGACTCCCCTGGTAATGGATTCATCCTGTTAATCGGGAAAGTCACAGCACGAGGAAGCACTGTAACATTTTCAGTGCTCAGGTGATGTCTCAAACCCTACAAAATTAATTTTTGTCTATTCTAACGAATTTTGATCTCATATTTATGAACTGTGGTATGATTTGTAATTTGAACCATGTTAATTATCCCTACGGCCTTTATGTCATACATCATTCTTTGTTTCCTGCTCGCCTTTTTTTTTTTTTTTTTTTACTTAAAAGTGCTCGTATTGGGGCACCTGAGGGGCTTAGTTGGCTGAGCGTCTGCCTTCAGGTCAGGACGTGATCCCGGGTCCTGGGATCAAGCCCCATGTCCGGCTCCCTGCTCAGTGGTGAGCATGCTTCTCCCTCTCCCTCTGTCTACTGCTCCCCCAGCTTGTGCTCTCTCTCTCCCTCTCTGACAAGTAAATAAATAAAATCTTTTTTAAAAAATCAAGCATGAAACTTCAAAGAAATTTTTTAAAAAGTGCTTGTATTTATTTTTGTTCCCATATTTGGAAACAGGCTCTCATTAGATATAGGATTTGTTGGTTAATTTATATGGAAAATGCCTTTAAAAATTATTTCTTAATTTTTAATTCTTTTTCATAATAGTTTCTTTTCTGTCTTAGCTTCCCTGATCGTCTTTCCTATTTCTGTGTTCTTGTAGAATATCTACTATATAAGTCTAGGACTTTAATACTAAGGGACATGGCAAAGGATGAGACAAATTTATTTTTCTAACAGATTTATAAGCTAGCTGGAACATAAATATACACATGCAGGAGGTTGAGTTTTGCAGGAAACAGACCTTATAAGCAGCTGGTGTATTAGGGACTGCTCTCAGGATCGACCACTGTTAGGGAATGAGGGAAGCAGGACTGGACAGAAGAAAAAGTTGAATAGTGATGCTTTTACAACAGAGGCCTCAGCTAATCTCACAAAATCTCTGAAATTGGCCGTTCAGAGATGAACAAAATTGAGGTAAAGGAGTGGGGACTTTGTACCATTATATTGACCAGTTTTAGGGTATGGGCTGAACCCAAGGAGGCTAATTTTGGTGAAGCAACTCCCTCCAGCTGAGGGCAATTTCTTGAGAGGGACTCATTTATGGCCCCATTTATGGCATCTGGAGAAATGAGGGCCTCCGTCCTGAAGGAGAGTGTATGCCAGAGCACCCGCTACACCAAAGGCAGTAAAACCATCTAGGTAGGACTGCTGAAATGGGTTACAGATTTTGCAGGAAAATCAGAGTATTATTATAAAGCCAGCTTTTAAGCAGAACTAGGCAAAACCATGGTAAGACATACCCAGGAGCACCTGGGTGGCTCAGTCAGTTGCGCATCTGCCTTCAGCTTAGGTCATGATCCCAGAGTCCAGGGATTGAGTCCCGTGTCAGGCTCCCTGCTCGGCGGGGTGTCTGCTTCTCCCTCTGCTCTTCACCCTACTTCCTCTCTCTCGCACACGTGCTCTCTCTCTCAAATAAATAAATAAATAAAATCCTTAAAAAAAAAAAAGACATACCCTGGGTAGCATCACCGCCTATACTTAATATATACCAATTGTATATACTAATACAACGTGATGAAAAGTAGTATTTATACCAATAATGATTTCCAGAGTTCAACCAGGTACATAGAGCGACCTAAGTCATTTTTTAGCCAGAAAAAATTTCTCTTTATATTTCATTCTGAAAAGTGGAGCTTGAAATTTCACATGGATTTTATAAATAGGCCTGTGTTATATTTTTCTTTTACAAGTCACAACTTAGACCATCTAGGTTTGAATTTTTGACCTACTATTAAATAGCTTTGTGGCACTGGTTTAAATAAAAGTACTCAGTAAATGTTATCTATTATTACATTTGTTGTTATTCTGTCATTATGAAGTGTGTATGGTTGCAGAGAAGCCCCTGGCGGTTTTCGGTTAGCAGCAGTGATATAAATCAATATTTAAAAAGGATAAATGTTGGGGTGCCTGGGTGGCTCAGTCGTTAAGCAGCCGACTCTTGGTTTTGGCTCAGGTCATGATCTCAGAGCCCTGCATCAGGCTCCACAGTCAGCGGGGAATCTGCTTGAGCCTCTCTCTCCCTCTCTCTCTCTCTAAAATAAATAAATTAATTAAAGTGTCAAAACAGATACAGAATGTTTTGGAGGACAGAAGGACTACAGCCTGGTGGAAGAGAGTTCACCACTTCTTACATGATTCCAGATATACAGTGAAGACTATGATTCCAAATTGCCTTCTCCAATTCCTTAACTTCGCCATGTTTTCCTATTTTATTTCCCTTTATCTTATCCAGTAGTTTTCGAAGTTTAGGATTCAATGAAATCACTTAACCAGGTTTTTGAGACATGTGTTCTTTATCCAGAGGATGAGATTTAGACATTTGTATTTTTAATAAATTTGCTAGGTAAATATGATGCTTGCCAAAGTGTGAGAATCACTGATTTAGCCCTTTCTCACTTTCCTACGCAAAAATCTTCTAATTTTCAGTGTTATTGTCCAATTTTTAGATTACAAATCCATAATTGAAAGCTGTCTGTCAGTCACGTCTCATTGATATCATTGAAAGTTTAATGATCATACTTTTAACATAGAAATTTCCTTCCTTCCAGGAGTGCCTGGGTGGTGCAGTCGGTCGAGCATCCAACTCTTGGTTTTGCTCAGGTCGTGAAATCAAGGTCGTGATCTCAGGGTCGTGGGATCGAGCCCCATATTGGGCTCCATGCTGAGTGCAGAATCGGCGTGGGACTCCTTCTCCCTCTGCCCTTCCCCCTGTGCTCTCTCTCTTGCTTGCTCTAAACATAAATAAATCTTAAAAAAAAAAAATTTCCTTTCTTCCAAAGTAGTAAATCAAAGTAGTTTTTTTTCTTTCATGTTTCACACTTGGAGTCTAGGGTATTTATGAACATTACTCATCCCAACACAAAATAATGGAACAACTTTTAAGCCATGAGCTTAAGTGTTCCTGATTCAGAGAAAATTAGGAATGTAAAAGCTATATACAGAGCAAAAGGAAAATCAAAAGACATTTCAGCACCAAGCAAAAAATGTCTTCTGCTGGCCAATACACAAACCTTAGTCTTTATCTGAGAATTCTTACTTGAGAGAAAGCTTATTAACATTTTATCTTTTTTAAAGATTTTATTTTATTTATTTGACAGAGAGAGAGAACGAGAGACAGGGGAACACACAGAAGCAGGCTTCCCGCCGAGCAGGGAGCCTGATGCGGGGATCGATCCCAGCACCCTGGGATCATGACCTGAGCCGAAGGCAGACGCCCAACGACTGAGCCACCCAGGAACCCGGCTCATGAACATTTTAAATCTGAAAAAAATTTTAGTGATTTCTAACCCAACATCAGAAAATTCAAGCTGGAATCAGACTCTATGAAGATAATTCCCGCATATACAGAACAGACATTACTCAACATGAAATAACTCATAAGGTAGAAAACCCTTCTAAATGCAATATATATTGACAGTCCTTTAATTGTCATTCACCCCTTATTGAATGCCAGGATATTTATGCTAAATATAAAGCTTCTAACTATATATAATGTGGGAAGATTTTTAGTTATTGCTCAAGCCATATTAAACACCAGAGAATTCATACTGAAGAAAGACTCTATGAACCTAATGAGCATAATAAAGTCTTTAGATACCATTAAGACTTCATTACACATCAGAGACTTCTAGGCCAAGATCCAATTTTACCCAAAATAAGCGAAGAAAACAGGTCCCATCCCCATTGTGAAGTCTGAAAGAACTAGCTATGGGGGGATAAACTAAATTGCCTACTTAAATGAGAAGGGCACTTGTGATGAGCACTGGGTGTTGTATGTAAGTGATGAATCACCAGATTCTACACCTGAACTAATGTTACGCTGCATGTAAACTAACTGGAATTTGAATTAAAAACTTGAAAAAAAAATAAACTGCCTACTTAAAAAAAAAAAAGCCTTGTCTTTTAAAACGCACTTAGCGGTTTGATCCAATTCACTTAGGAAATCAACTAATTTATCAAGAAATTAGTACCAGGGGCACCTGGTTGGCTCAGTCGTTAAGCGTCTTCCTTCGGCTCAGGTCATGATCTCAGGGTCCTGCGATCGAGCCCCGCATCAGGCTCCCTGCTCAGCGGGAAGCCTGCTTCTCCCTCTCCCACTCCCCCTGCTTGTGTTCCCTCTCTAGCTCTCTCTCTCTCTGTCAAATAAATAAAGAAACCCTTAAAAAAAAAAAAACTGACAGTTAAGTTACTTTCCACCCAACTTACTTTGGTACTAATTTCTTTTTTTTTTTTAAGATTATATTTATTTATTTGAGAGAGAGTGAGAGAGCACGAGAGCGGAGTGAGGGGCAGAAGGAGAAGCCGACTCCCCCACTGAGCAGGGAGCCCCATGTGGGGCTCAGTCTGGGGACTCTGGGATCATGACCTGAGCTGAAGGCAGACACTTAACCGACTGAGCCACCCAGGCCCCTGGAAACTATCAGTTTTAGTCAAATCATCAGCAAATTGTGACAAGGTGTGGACTCGTCCCAAAGACTGAGCCACAAAGAACAGTATTAAGGATAAGGAGTCTATCCAGTATCATATGTACCATGTAACTAGTGTCTATAAGCAATCTAAACCGTAACTGATAGAGGATGAAGTAAACAGCAAGTCTGACGATCTGCTGCAGAGGTGATCCTGTTCTGTTGGTCTTGGGAAGACGCTGTCCACTTCATGTAGTTCTGTGCTCCTGAACATTTCCTAAGAATGTTCAGGGAGGCTTCCAGCTAGTGCAGTTTTCCAGTTATTTAATAATGATGCCCTGAGACCAAGATCAACAACTTGAAGATTTAATGTTTTCTGTCGGTAACAGCATTCATGGGAAGCTAAAACATATGAAATGGACACATAAGTTTCTTCCTGGTGACACACGTACGCTCACTCACGCACATTTCGGGCAGCGCAGACTCTATCCCGGGTCTCTGGCGCAGGAACCCCAGGCAGCGCCGAGGGGCTGTCAACCGGAAGCCACGGAACTGCCAATCGGAAGAGGCGCGCCGCAGAGCCCTGGGGGAGATGTAGTTCCGGGGCGAGCGGGAGTCTGGGAAATGTAGTTCCGCGCGCGCACTTCCGCGATCAGCCGCGTGAGTCCCGGCGCCGCGGGCCGGAGCAGGAGGGTGTGTGCGGCGGGGGGCGGGGCGGCCTCGGTGCCCGTGCGGCCCGTGGCGACCCCGGCGCACGCGCGAACTGGCTCGGGAGCCGGGTGCGGCGAGGGTGCGGGGTGGGTCCGGGGACGGCCGCGCGGCACGGGCGCCGGTTGCGGCCGGGCGGGGCGGTCTTGGGGCTGCGTTTAGGGGACGGGGTGAGTAGAGGCGGGGCGAGTGTGGGGGGCCGCCTGTAGTGGCCGTGATGAGGACCCGAGCGAGGTCGTGGAGCAGGGGGCAAGACACTGGCGTGTCTGTGATCCATCAGTGTGATCTGGGGCTGGGAACGGGGCGAGTGGGCGTTAGCGAGTTGGGGGGGCTCGGGAGTGGCTCTGTTGGAAGGGGCTGTGGGCGGAGGCCTAGACTGGAGGCGGGGCCGGGCTGGGGGTGCGGGAGCCCCTGGACGCTGCCCTCCGCGTGTGGGAGAGGGTGAGCGTGCCGTCGGGGATGCAGCTTGAGGGCGGCTTCGCCGGAAAAACGGACTCTGGTGACCGGTGACTGAGGCGCCTTTGGGTTGGCAAGTGGTAAGGCCTCTGTGGGGAGTCCGTTTTGGGGGTGTTTAGAGGGCTCAGGATTGGTGGGCCGAGGATTTCATTGACTGGAAGGCCTGTGGGTTCGTGACAGTGTTGGATCTCACGGACGCAGGAAGGTTGGGAAATCTCCCCCACTCCCCCGTGTGTCCAGGAAAGACCTCGCTGCGGAGAACCGCCTTGCCTGGATGACCCCGTAACACATGCCCCCTTGTTGGCCTGTGACAAGGCCAGATACCAGTCCTCCAGACTCTCATCCTGTGCCTCCTCAGCGGCTAGCTGGACTGTAGTCCCTGCTGATCGATGGGTTTGACAAGGGGTCTGGGTGCAAGTTGTGAATGAGCGGACAGTGGGGGTAGGAATTGGAGGTACCAGCCTATTGGTGTTAATGCAGGGCTGGTGGCCCTTTTGGGTGATGATTAGGAGGACTGTAGGGGTGTTAGTGAATGGTGGGTGAGCATGGGGTAGATTATAAAATGGGGTCTCATGGAAATGAATGGTTAGGGCCCCTGTGTGATTAGGGATTGGCCATCCCCTGGGTGTAGTGATGGGGGCTAGCAAGCCTGAGGGGGCTCTGTGAGAACAGTGACTGGGGCACTTTCAGGGTGAGTGGATGGGTAACTGTAGGATTTCACTGACTCCACTTCTAGTCAACAAATAGAATAAACTCTGTCAAGATTATTGGGTAGGAGTGTGGGGGATCCAGTGATGGGTTTCGTGGCGTGAGTGTCGAGAAGCTAGTGGGAATCAGTGATGAGAGGCTGACCATGGCTGGTGTTTGGGGCTGAGCGAGGAAGAGCCTGGAATGATCAGGAATCAAGGGTCCTGTAGATACCTGATTGGGGGTGGGGCTGTGGAGAGACTTTGGATTTCATTGATGGATGCACTCCTGTGTCACCTGGGGGTTGATGACTGGGGGCTTTGCTAGAGGAGTCCCTGGGGATGTGTATGTGTAACTGAAGGTCCAGGAGGGACAGCCTGTAAAGTCAGCAGTCAGGCTCCTGGTGGGATGAGGGGCAAGTGGGGGAAGTGATAGGCTTGGGGTGCTCGGTGACTATGTGGTCTGGAGACTTGTGAGGGCTCTGTTGTGGTCAGTGAATGAGGGGCTGGAGAATTCTCAGGTGGTCAGTATGGGTAAGTGGGAGCCTCTGAGTGCTGAAGTTCCGTCCGTGGGCTGGGGTGGCAGGGGGCTTCGGTCATTCTGTGGGGACTTATGTGTGATTGAGGCCATCTTTGGTGATAGGACCTCTGTGAGTTGTGTTTGTGGGTTTGGGTGGGTCCCAATGAGTGTTGGTCACGCATTGGCTCCGGCAAGACTCTCACATAGTGACTTCTGTTGAATGACATACTCTTCTGTTCTGTGGTTCTTCTCAGCCAGCACATCACGTTGTTGGTTTGTGATGGCTCCTTTTACTGGAATATTTCCTTATGTTCTCAGTGACCCCATTGGCCATAAGGTCTCCCCCTTGCTGGCTGAGTCCCTGTGTCCTCCTCCATCCCTAAAGCACCTTCAGCTCTGTCTAGCTCCAGCCCTCTTGAATGTAGTGCTCTGTGATGGGCCTGTTCTTCCCACAGCCTTCCGCTTCCTGCTCACTGTCTGCACAGGGCGTGGGCTCGGCTGACTGAGCTGTGTAGGGTTCCCGAGCGTGTGGTTTTGAGCACAGCCTTGTCTCATCTCTTTCCAGCCCTCAGCCCAACTTGGGGTGGGTTGTAACTGCCTCGAGGGGCTGGTGTTCTGGCTCTGCTCTTGTTAGCTGCCCTGGGGCAGAACTCGGCAGTTGGCTAACATCCGGGCATAATTTTCTCTCTTCATCTGTGGCTGACTTTTCACTATATCCATTGGGACATTGGAGACCCCCCTCCCCTGCGCTTGAATGAAACAGTGCCTTTAGACAAAGAGCTCTTGCTGTCCATCTTGTACAGGTACTATATCCTCTCTTTGTTCAGCTTATTTTCTGGAAAGGTGCCTGCTGACCCGTCCACCATGCTCGGGCTTCCTCGCTAGCCTGACAGCCTGCGGAGACAAAGCTCAGCAGCCATTCCTGGACCCCAGGTACAGACCACCAGTGCTGGACAAATCTCCGTTGGCAGGACTGCTATGAGAGGTGGAATTTGTCCCTCTTGTTCCCAAGTTGACTGGGTACTGTGATTTTTTGGACATTTCTTTTCAGGTATGTTCTTAGGAAGGAAATAACATCTCTGTGCGATTTTATGCCTCTGAAGTCCCTGGCTCTTGTCTCCTCTCTGGTTGAATATAAGTGACCTGGTCCATGAGCAGTGAAGGAATTCAAGGTGTAAGTATCTGTATGCATCAAGATTTAGTATTTTTTGTTTATTATACTTACCTGAAATCTTAGTTTTGTTTTTTCCAATAATTCTGCCTAAGGTATCTGTTATGTAGTTTACAGTCTCTCAAAAAGTTTTTAAAATAGCGGTTGTACTCAGTTATCTGGTTATTTGGCCTCTTGGGGAAATCATTAAATCCAAATCAGCCAACCCAAAAATCTCTTCGCCAAAGCAGAAGAAAAAGAAAGACAGTTTTATTGTTGCATAAAAATTAAACTTGAAACAAGAATGCACTGAGCTTTGCAGGCAACATGCTGAAGAGACTGCAGAGACAGAAATCTCACTGTTCCCTGCAGTCAGGCGGGTACACCCATTACACACCCGTTCTCAAGATAAAGGATAATCTGTTACACACAGTTCTTACTACACTTTCCTGGTACTTGGGGTGGCCATTGTGTTAGCTTTCGCCTTTGTCCAAAGGAAAAATAGCCTTCTCATATCTTTGTGATTGGGGGTGGTTTTATACCTGGGAGCCAGGTGCCAAAGTCAGGCACTTGGTTAGGGGCCTGCCCTTCCTGAGACTTGGAAGTAGGGCGCCTATCCTCCTGGATGCCATCAAAGAGATAGCTCCTGGGTCCTTAAGAAAGACATTTTGGGTGGTAAACTAGATAAGGCTTATTAGCATTAAAAAAGATTTACACACATTTCAAAGGGGCAGAGAAAGAATGTACAATTACGGGTTTTCTGAAGTAAGTGGTTTTTGAATAGTAGTCGGGGGAGTCTCCCTTTCTTGCATGAGGGAAAATTAATTTTTTTTCTTACTTTTATTTTATGTGTGCCGCTGATGGCCTCTGAGCTTATAGTCCCCTAGAGGTGTTAGGTGCTCTCCTGCATGCTCTGGGAAGGGCAGGAAGGGGCACCAGGGCCAACAGTGTGGACCCTGTGGAACCACTGGACAGCCCTGTGTCCCACCACCCCTTCAAGCATCTCCTCCAGTCAAGGATCAGAGACCCTCAGAAAGAAGCAGATTGGAGCAGTGTCTTTGGGATATGGAGGGGGCTGGGAGATGAGGAAGGGCAGCCCTTCACTCATCAGGAATTTTTTTTTTTTTTTTAAGATTTTATTTACTTATTTGACAGAGAGAGACACAGCGAGAGAGGGAACACAAGCAGGGGGAGTGGGAGAGGGAGAAGCAGGCTTCCCGCCAAGCAGGGAGCCCGATGCGGGGCTCGATCCCAGGACCTGAGCCGAAGGCAGACGCTTAACGACTGAGCCACCCAGGCGCCCCTCATCAGGGATTTTGATCCGCTTCCATTACTCCTTGGAAATGAGGCCTGGCTGTTCCTGCTGGCTTCTGAGGGAAAGGCACAAACCCACACACGAGTCTCCCCCAGCACCTCTCTTCTTTTCACTGTTTCTGTTGGCTCCTCTTATTGAGGCTTTCTTTTTGCTCTCCGGCTGATTTTGGAGTTGAGCGCCAACACCCCAGTCTATCATCATCTTGATCTAAGAGCCATCATCTGTTTACCATCCTGCTCAGAAATGGGTTGCCTCTTGGGGCGCCTGGGTCTGCCTTCGGCTCAGGTCATGATCCCAGGGTCCTGGGATTGAGCCCTGCATCGGGCTCCCTGCTCAGCAGGGAATCTGCTTCTCCCGCTGCCTTTTCCCTGGCTTGTGCTCTCTCTTGCTTGCGCTCTCTGTCTCTCTCTCCCTCAGATAAATAAATAAAATCTTAAAAAAAACAGCTTTATAAAAGAAAAAGAAACGAGTTGCATCTTACTCTATATGAGCTGTACCAGTAAGTTCACTTAAATGCTCTCTGAAAATACTGCTGCAGAATGAGTGAGCCAAAGTTCTAGTTCTGGAGAGCGTCTTGGTGTGGTGATGCTCCTCCGGAGATGTTTGGCTGAACTGGTGAGGCGAGTGGCTTGAATCTGGCATTTATAGGTGGCTCTGCAGGGGCTGCAGAGTGTAGCGTGGTGCAGGCCTGGCCTGATACAGACTTGCCAGGAGCTCCTCTTGCATCTGCTTCTTACCTCCCAGCCCTGATTCGAGTTGTTTGATTTCCCAGTAAGAGAGAACCCAGATTAGTGACATCATCTAAAATAAAATTCCCACTGTATTTCCAGGCCATGACTGAGGAACGAGAAAACTCAAGCGAGATAAGAAAGAAGAGGCCTCAGGACTAGGGGTGCTCTCTTAGTTTACAGACATCTGACCAGAAGCCTCTCTCCAGAGCATCAGGACAGACAGGAGTCACAGAACGGAGCCGATTTTCCAAGCCGCAGAAAATGATCAAGTCACAGGTGAGTTCTTTGTTCTCCAACAGTATTTTTCTGTAGGCGTGACAAGACTTATGGGAAAGCTCTTAAATACATTTAAATCATACTCAGAAACAAACTTGGGAAAGAAGGTGTCAGAGAACAAGGTGGGTTATGGAATCACACAAAAGTCTTACAGTCGAAGCACAGATATATAGGAAATAAGGTACTTCGTTGCCAGAGGAGAGGTGCGGGCTGTCCTCAGATATTCCCGGAAGTGGACATGGGAAGGGAAACAGTAGTATTACGTGGTTTCTTCTGACAAAAAGCAGACCAGCTACTCAGTAGAAGCAGGCATTTGCTAATGATTGCTTACAGTGAAGACTTTTGGATAGCTGTTTATGTGGATGATACAGTGGACAAAGTCCTAAATAGCGGCCCTATGATACATAAACCCTGCAATAAATGAACTTATTTCCCAGTGCTATTTCTTACAGAGTTCCTCAGTGTGAACTAAGGGCATGAATCTAAGGTAAAATTCAGAACACATAGTTTGCTACAGGACCAAACCAGTGGGCCTGGACCACCCGTCTTACCTATATTCTAGTATTAGGAAAGAAACCTAAGTCATCTGGCAGAATTGATCATTACAAAACCTTCAAATGGCCCCCATAAATATTCCCTCAGTTGGAATTTGGGATACATTTTAGGTAGACATGTTTTTGCTTCTGTTGGCAAAAGCTGGGCATGGGAGTATCTGCCTTTAGTCTTTTTACTTTTTTGACTTAATGGAGAGTGTCACGATGGTTGGGGAACAACATCAGCAGCGCAATCCCAGAGGACATGTGGTTCTCCTAGAAGAAAAGGAATTACAGAGGGGACCCCCATCAGGGCCTGCTCTAGTCCACACCTAGGTTAACACGGCCCCCAGTGTGGGCCCTTCTGCCCTGGGGTTTTTAGTCCAGTCTGGATAATGCGGTTTTAGAGGGACTGCTTGGGGCATTTCCTTCCAAATCACTTTGTCCACGACCTCAGATTATTAGTCCACACTTTGTTAGATGTGGGCACCATCTGGGCATGTTTGGCCTGGAAAGAGCAGGAGCTCTGCTGTCTCCCCATCGGCCCATCAGGAAGGCATCTTTGTTGCCCCAACAGTCAGTCTAAACCCAGAGCATCCCCATGAGCTTGCAAAGGCAGCACTAGAAAGTTGT
Organism: Neomonachus schauinslandi; assembly: GCF_002201575.2. NCBI lineage: Eukaryota > Metazoa > Chordata > Mammalia > Carnivora > Phocidae > Neomonachus > Neomonachus schauinslandi. The sequence continues at coordinate 92,162,136 of NC_058416.1, read as the reverse complement.
TTCTTTTGGTTTTTCTTTTTTCCAGTAGGAGGGGAAAGCTTTCAGGAGTAAGTCCAAAAAAACAAAGATCATTCATGTCCTCCAACCCCATGCTTCCCCAGGTGCTAGCTTTATTTTGTTTTTGTTTTTCTATTGTTAGTATCAGTGTGTCCCATTTAGGAATCAGAACTTTTTAAAAGTTCATCTCCTGTTTTCATCCAGACCCTTTGTCTGGAAAGATTGTATGCAGGAAGGACAAATACTATGTAACTTAACCAGAAAGATGCATCATGTTTAGGATTTGGCTGCTAGGGGGCACTTGGGTGGCTCAGTTGATTAAGCGACCGCCTTCGGCTCAGGTCATGATCCCAGAGTCCTGGGATCAAGCCCCGCATCGGGCTCCTTGCTCAACAGGGAATATGCTTCTCCCTCTCCCTCTGCCCCTCCCTCCCCACTCATGTGCGCTCACTTTCTCTCTCAATTAAATAAATAAAATCTTTAAAAAAAATCAAGCTTATTAGGAACAGATCTTACTTGTATTCAAATGTGTCATCCTGCAGGAGGGTTCGTTTTACCTGCCAGTCTGGGGCTCACCTGGGGCACGAGCTAGAGCCCACGAGGCAGGTTCAGTCTTCCATATACCTGCTGTCACGGCCCTGGCTGTGGCCGCTGCTGTCTGGGCTTAGGGGCAAAGGCTGACCAGAGTGTACATAGGCAGTAAGTCCACACCAATAGCACATTCAGCAGTGAGGACCAGAATACTAGTCCTCTGGTGCCACATCGGTGTGGGGAAGGGCAGCTTTCCCTGGGAGGCCAGTCACGTAAAGCCTTCGGTTTACCTGTGCTTGGGCCTTAACCAGGAGCTTGACTCCTCATGAGTTTTCAGACGTGTAAGCAACATCACAGTCAGGACTTGGAACGGGTCCAGGTCTCCAGAGACATTCCCTGAGTCTCGCCTTCATGCGTCCCGCAGTCCTGGCAACAACAGTTCTGCTCTCTGTCGCTGCAGTTCTGCCTTTTCCGGAATGTTGGAGAATGGAATCACACATATATACCCTTTTGATACTGGCCTTTTTCACTTAAATCTTTGAGATTCATCCATGTTTGAATCAGTAGTCTGTTCCTTTTATTGCTGAGTCACGGAACAGTAACCCATCATATGAACACACCAGTTTGCTCGTCCTTTCGCTTTTGAAGGACATCTTGGTTGCTTCGGTTTTTAGCAGTTCATCTGCATACAGGTTTGAACATAAATCTTGAGGTGAGCAGAAGTTCTCAGTGTACTTGGGCAGGTATGTGGGAGTAGGATTGCTGGGTTGTGTGGTAATTCTGCATTCAGCTTTGTGGGAAGCTGCCAAAACCTCTTCCAAGGTCACTGCGTTCCCACCTTCAGTGCATGAGAGTTGGAATTGCTGTGCATTTGTCACTTTTTATGTGGGTTTTTTAAATTAATTTCAGCAATTCTAATAGGTATGTAGTAACGTCTCATTATAGTTTTAATTCACATTTACCTATTGACAAATGATGCTGAACATCTTTTTATATGTTTATTTTTTATCTGTATATCTCCTTTGGTGAAGTGTGTGTTAAGATCTTTTGCTCGGGCGCCTGGGTGGCTCAGTTGGTTAAGCGACTGCCTTCGGCTCAGGTCATGATCCTGGAGTCCCGGGATCGAGCCCCGTATCGGGCTCCCTGCTCGGCGGGGAGCCTGCTTCTCCCTCTGACCCTCCTCCCTCTCATGCTCTCTGTCTCTCATTCTCTCTCTCAAATAAATGAATAAAATCTTTAAAAATAAAATTAAAAAATCTTAAAAATTAAAAAAAGAAAAATTAGAAGACTAATGCAATAAAGCACCTCAGCAAAGTGCAGGTGCAAATGCCCTCTGATGTTAAACTGAAAATTTTAGAAAAACAAACCCTGGCTATAAAAAGGAGACAGGAGGGGCGCCTGGGTGGCTCAGTCGTTAAGCGACTGCTTTCGGCTCAGGTCATGATCCTGGAGTCCCGGGATCGAGCCCCGTATCGGGCTCCCTGCTCGGCAGGGAGTCTGCTTTGCCCTCTGACCCTATCCCCTCTCATGTGTTCTCTCTCTTTCTCTCTCTCTCAAATAAATAAATAAAATCTTTAAAAAAAAAAAAAAAAGATCTTTTGCTCATCTTTCTTGTTTGTTTGTTTTTTAAATAAGAGGGGTTTTGTTCATTTTAATTCCAGTGTCATTAACATGCAGTGTTGTATTAGTTTTGGGCGTGCAGTGTAGGGATTCAACATTTTCACACATCACTCTGTGCTCCTCACAGTAAGTGTACGCCTAGTCCCCTGGACCTGGTTCACTCCCGCCCATCCTCCTCCCCTCTGCTAAACACCAGTGCTCTGTAGTTAAGTCTGTTTCTTGGATTGTTTCTCTTTTTTTTTTTCCTTTGCTCATTTGTTTAGTTTCTTCAATTCCACATAAGAGTGAAATCAGATGGTATCTGTCTTTCTCTGACCGACTTAATTCACTTAGCATTATACTCTCTAGGTCCATCCACGTCATTGCAAATGGCAAGATTTCATTTTTTTTAAGTTTTTTTTTTTTTTTAAAGATTTTATTTATTTATTTGAGAGAGAGAATGAGAGACAGCATGAGAGGGAGGAGGGTCAGAGGGAGAAGCAGGCTCCCCACTGAGCAGGGAGCCCAATGCGGGACTCGATCCCAGGACCCTGAGATCATGACCTGAGCTGAAGGCAGATGCTTAACAACTGAGCCACCCAGGCGCCTCATTCTTTTTTTGGTTGGTAACATTCCATTGTGTGTGTACACCACATCTTTATCCATGCGTAAGTCAGTGGGCATTCTGGCTGCTTCCGGATCTTGGCTGTTGTAGATAATGCTCCTGTAACAGGGGTGCATGTATCCTTTGAAGTATTGATTTTGTATCTTTGGGCAAATACCCAGTAGCCCAATTGCTGGGTTGTAGGGCAGCTCTATTTTTAACTTTTTGAGGAACCTCCATACTGTTCTCCAGAGTGGCTGCACCAGCTTGCATTCCCACCAACAGTGTAGGAGAGTTCCCCTTTCTCTGTGCCCTCGCCAACACCTGTTGTTTCCAGACTTGTTAATTTCAGCCATTCTGACCGGAGTGAGGTGATACCTCATTTGGTTTTGATTTGCATTTCCCTGATGGCAGGTGATGTGGAGCATCTTTTCATGTGTCTGTTGGCCATCTGGATGTTGTCTTTGGAGAAATGTCTGTTTATGTCTTCTGCTCATTTTTAAATTAGATTGTTTTTTGGGGTGTGGAGTTGTATCAGTTCTTTATATATTTTAGGTACTAACCCTTTATCAGATATGTCACTTGCAAATATCTTCTCCCATTCTGTAGGTTAGCTTTTAGTTTTGGTGATTTTTTCCTTCGCTTTGCAGAAGCTTTTTATTTTTATGAAGTTCCAATAGTTTATTTTTGCTTATATTTCCCTTGCTTCAAGAGATGCCCATTTTTTAATTGAATTGTTTTCTTATTGTTGAATGTCAAGAATTCTTTATTCTGGTGGCGCCTGGGTGGCTCAGTCAGTTAAGCAGCTGCCTTTGGCTCAGGTCATGGTCTCAGGGTTCTGGGATCGAGCCCCACGTCAGGCTCCCTGCTTAGCAGAGAGTCTGTTTCTCCCTCTGCCCCTCCCCTTGCTCATGCTCTCTCTCTTTCTCTATCAAATAAATCAATAAAATCTTTAAAAAAAAAAAGAATTCTTTATTCTGGACGTAAGTGGTCTGTCAGATTAGTGATTTTCAAATATTTTCTCATAGTCTGTGCCTTGTCTTTTCTTTCTCTTTTTTTAAAAACTTTTTTTTTTTTTTAAGATTTTATTTATTTTTTGACAGAGACAGCAAGAGAGGGAACACAAGCAGGGGGAGTGGGAGAGGGAGAAGCAGGCTTCCCGCTGAGCAGGAAGCCCAATGTGGGGCTCGATCCCAGGACTCTGGGATCGTGACCTGAGCCAAAGGCCAACGCTTAACGACTGAGCCACCCAGGCGCCCCGTCTTTTCTTTCTCTTAACAGTGTCTTTCACATAGAAAAAAATTTTAATTTTGAAAAAGCCCATTTCATTGATTTTTTTTCTTAAGTTGATCATATGTTCACTGTTATATCTAAAAACTTACTGCCAAACCCAGGATCATACAGGTTTTTTCCTAGAGCTTTATAGTTTTATGTTTTCCATTTAGGTCTGTGATCCACTTTGAATTAATTTTTATATAAGGTATGAGGTATGTGTTGAGGTTTATTCTTTTGCTTATGGGTATACAGTTGTTCTAGCACCATTTGTTGAAAAAACTCCTTTCTTCATGGAATCCTTTTGTCAAAATTCAGTTGAGTATACTAAGGGGGGTGTAATTGTAAGCTGTCTGTTCTGTTCCATTCCTCTACGTATTTATCCTTTGACTAACACTAGGTTGTCTTAATTACTGTGGCTTTATCGGAAGTTGTGAAGTCAGGTAGGGTGAATCCCGCAACATTGTTCTTTTTCCACCTTGTTTTCACTTTGTAGCTCCTTTGCCTTTTGTCCCAAAACCCTCTATGTACTTTTTCCTGGCCTCTGTAACACCTTCTTTCCTGGCCTGGAAAGACTGAAAAGTTTTAAAAACATGATTTTTATTCTACTCGTCTTTATATTTTTGGCACCATTCACAGTTTGGGGAGCTCTGTGACAGGCTCCATATGTGTGTCCCAGAGGATACGTGGAGGAGCCAGCTAGTTGTTACTACGTGGGTGCAGACGCGGAGGGAGGAGAGTGTTGTAGATGTGTAGTCGTGGTTTTGGTTTTGACAGTAGCAGGAAAATAGGACTGTCATTCAGCAGGTAGGTGCCAGGCATGCTGGAGGTCTGACACTGCGTGGGGTTCGGCTAAAAATTGTCCCCACATACCAGTGGCACCTTCTTTGAGAAGGACTGTGCTTATTTAAACACAATGTATTCCAGTTTCTTAATGGATAGGTGGATGAATGGATGAGTGAATTCAAAATGATAAATAGCTTCATAACTTTTTGTTTCTCTCAAAGTATAATGAAGGTTAGGATATTATATGAGTTATCAATTGCTATGTAACAAATTACCCAAACTTCAGTGGCTGACAACATAAACATTTCTCTCACAGTTTCTCTGGGTTAGAAGTTTGCCAGCTGTGCTCACATCTGGTTCCCGTTCAGGGTCTCACACAGCCCTGTAACGAAGACGTTGGGCGGGGCTGTGGTCCTCTCGGGGTGCAGCAGGGAGATGATCCCCTCCCAGGCTCAGTCACGTAGGAGTTAGCGGACCTCGGTGCCTCTCCACATAGGCATCTCCACAGAACTGCCTCACCACGTGGCAGCTGGATTCTCCCTGAGAGAGCATGATAGGGCTCCAAGATGGAGGAAGACTCTCCTCAGTGGAAGTGAGTCCGTAAGGCCTGCCCACGTTCAGGAGGGGAGTTAGAGATGGACGAGGCTGCCTCCCACGCTAGAGAAGAAAGCCTGTGTCCCGCCGTGAGGGCCACTGCAGCTTGAACAGTGATGACGCTTTTCCAGATCTCCTTTGAGGATGTGGCTGTGGGCTTCACGTCGGAGGAGTGGCAGCTACTCAACCCTTCTCAGAAGAGCTTGTACAGAGAGGTGATGTTGGAGAACTACAGCAATCTAGTTTTCTTGGGTAAGAATATTCGTATGTAAATAGTGTGTATCCAGTAACTGTGGGGCCTCTCAGATGTTTACTGATTTTGGATTTAAGTTTCAGATATCAAAAGATTCTTCGATATCTAGACCCAACTGAAAGATTTTGGTTCACTTGCTTTGTTTTATAGCGTTCATAGTAAATATTCTCCATATTTAAGAGTCCGTCAGCCCAAGGAATTGGGTCCAGGTTGTCTTATGTTTCCAATTAACAGGTTATCAAATTATCAAACCTGATGCGATTTTCAAGCTGGAGCACGAAGAGCCGTGGATAATAGACGAAGAAGTTCTAAATCAGAACTTTTCAGGTGAGAGGTCATCAGGTGCAAGCTGAATCACAGGTTTCTTTCTCTTTCGTTCGTTCTCTTTCTTTCTTTCTTTCTTTCTTTTCTTTTCTTTCTTTCTTTCTTTCGAGAGACACAGCGAGAGAGGGAACACAAGCAGGGGGAGTGGGAGAGGGAGAAGCAGGCTTCCCGCCGAGCAGAGAGCCCGATGCGGGGCTCGATCCCGGGACCCTGGGATCATGACCTGAGCCGAAGGCAGACGCCGAAGGTGACTGAGCCACCCAGGCGCCCTGAATCACAGGTTTCTGATGATAGGTTGTTTATAATGTTTTGAAAAGTTACTTTGAAATGTTATTTGTAAAACTGTGTGAAGTTCCTGCGTCTGTAGAGTTGGCTCAGGACTGGTGACCTGAGTTCTTCTGCATTTTAACGTGCTCTCTGTCCTGGTCTGTGCATCAGGATGTGCTCTTTGCATGAGCTTATGATGGTACGTACCCCCTTCCCTGCACAGCGGACCTTGCTTTCTGGGACAAGGCTCCTCTTCCCAGCCTCCTCAGCTCCCGTCCTTCTCTCCTGCATTTCCACTCTGCAGGGGTAGGCTTCCTTCTTCCTCCTGAAGAGTTCAAAACTTTCTCCTGTTGCAGGGACGCTGACTGAGTCCTTTATTTTCTTTTCTCCCTCTAATTTGTCGGATTTCTGTTTTAAGCCCATAGAGAGTAGAAGGTGAATCCATGCATATAGAATAAAAACAGAACACTGTAAGCCTGGTGAGGAGGCTCTGCCTCTCTCCCTCCTCCGTGCAGACTGAGCCCTTTGCGGTCAGCTCCTGGGTTCGTTTTGGTGCCTTGATGTTCATCTTCTCCAGGCTCCTCATTAACCCCCATGTGCCGTGTGATATTTTAACGACATTTATGTTGAAGAACCTCATGGTATGGCAACATCTTATCCATTTTTTTTGTTTTTTGTTTTTGATTTCTGTGTCCAGAAGTCAGGGTTAACTCCATTAGAACTAGTTTCTTCCACGTGTCATACATTTTTCTCTGCACGTAGGCCTTTGATCCTTTGATTATCATATCCTTTCTCCACGTAGACACTATGCCTCTTCGGTTTTGCCCTTTTTCACCTCCAGTGAATGTTGACTCCCAGCCTTTTTGAAATCTCTGCCCACTTAGTGTTGTATTATAGGAACCCTGGCCCCAGTCAGGCGTTATCTGGAATTTTTCACCAATTTTTAACCAGTTAGGTCTTAACGATTTTTACTCACATATTAAGATGGCAAGTAACTTATTTTTCTCTTTTCCCTGTAGAATTTATGGTGTGTAATTATTAAATGTTTCATTAATTGAGTGTTGTGCGGCCAGGTAAGGCAGGACCTTTCTTGTTTATATTCTTTAGTGCAAAGGTCTACATCTAAGCAACTATCTCAGCTCACCTTAGGAAATATTCAAATGATAGATGTCTAGGTACCATTCACACGGATGATTAGGTCTGGGTATGTGTACCTTAGAAAATACTGTCTGTGAAGATAGATTTTTCTCTTCACCCATTAATTTAGAATGACTGCTAAATCTCATTTGTATTAAAATGCAAAGTTTTTTTTTTTAAAGATTTTATTTATTTATTCATTTGACAGAGAGAGATAGTGAGAGCAGGAACACAAGCAGGGGGAGTGGGAGAGGGACAAGCAGGCTTCCCGCGGAGCAGGGAGCCCGATGCGGGGCTCGATCCCAGGACCCCGGAATCATGACCCAAGCCAAAGGCAGATGCTTAACGACTGAGCCACCCAGGCGCCCCTTAAAATGCAGAGTTTTTTTAATCAAGATTAATGATACAGAAAGGAACTTCTTTAGAAATCCAGTTGTGAGTGCACAGTGTTTATCCTACATGTATTGAGGACTTGCTCCCTGCATGCATTGGGGTTACATCAGTGAGAAATACAAACCTCTTCCCTGCCCTCACGGTCTACATTCTAGTGGGGGACGCAGAAGTAAGGTGATCACCTATTTGATAAGTGCTATGAAGGAAATAAACGGGATGTTGTTAGGATGCCCTTGAAATGATTTTTACACTTGAATGAGCCATGCCGAAAACTGGGAAGAGCATGCCAAATAAAAGGAACAGCCATTGCAAAGGTCCTGAGGCAGAAAAGGGCTTTGAGATCAAAGGGATGAGAAGGAATTCATGTGGTGGAGCAGCAGTGGGCAAGAGTGTGTGAGAGGAAGTCGGAGAGGTTGGAAAGACCGGGGCATGCTAGGGCATGTGAGCCATGGCAAAAGCTTGCATTTATCAAAGGGTTTTTTTTAAGCAAGGGGGTAAAAAGCCTGATCACATTTTTAAAGCTCACTGGCTCTCTGGAGACTAGAATTGGGAGGGAGCAAGGCTGGAAGTAGGAATATTAGTTTGAAAACTAAAGTGAAATGCAGGCAGTGTAGACTGGAGTGTGACTGAGAGAAGTGGGTTCACCTGTGCCTGGCCCTGCATAATACCAGTCGGAGATAACTTACTCGTTTTCCAAAATGACAAGATTTTTTTTTCTTTTCTTTTCTTTCTTTTTTTTGGAGAGAGAAAGGGGGTGGGGTGCAGAGAGAGAGAGAGAGGGAGACACGGAATCCCAAGCAGACTCCCTGTTGAGCACAGAGCCTGACACAGGGTCAGATCCCGGGATCCTGAGATCACACCCTGAGGTGAAACCAAGAGTCAGACGTTCAACTGACTGAGCCCCACAGGCGCCCCAAGATTTTTTTATTTCTTAAATATTTTTTGATACAGTTGAACTACTTGAATATTATTTTATATTATTTGTTAACTTGTGTATATATTAATTTTATTTCTTGTTTTGATTTTAATTTAAAATTTTCATTTCTTTACTCAGATTTCATGAAACCATTTTTTATGAACTGTTCAGGACTTCACACTTACATGTCTACATATGACTCTTGCTTTTTTTAATTCTTTAATTTTTTTTTTTTTTTTATTTGAGAGAGAGAGAATGAGAGACAGAGAGCATGAGAGGAAGGAGGGTCAGAGGGAGAAGCAGACTCCCTGCTGAGCAGGGAGCCCGATGCGGGACTCGATCCAGGGACTCCAGGATCATGACCTGAGCCGAAGGCAGTCGCTTAACTAACTGAGCCACCCGGGCGCCCTAATTTTTTTAAATTTTTTTAATGCTTTTTTAAAAAAATATTTTTATTTATTTGAAAGAGACAACATGAGTTGGGGCAGGGAGAGAGGGACAAGCAGACTCCTCTGGGGAGCCCGATGCGGGGCTCAATCCCAGGACCCTGGGATCATGACCTGGGCCAAAGGCAGGCGCTTAACCGACTGAACCACCCAGGCGCCCCATGACTCTTGCTTTTAATCTCTAAACTTTTTCTCAGTCTTTTTCATCTCAGTGAATAGTATTAATACCTCTACTCACTTAAGCTCAAAATATTGAGTCCTTTTATTCTTTATATCAGGAACTCTAGTTGGTCCTTTTTCTGAAATTCTGATATGTCTGAGAATTAGATAAGTCTCCCACACACACCAAAAAAAAAAAAAAAAATCCTGCAGAAAAGAAGTAGTTGCCTTATATTGAGGTCTCGCCAAATCTTTTGACTTGCAGGGTACCCCCTGGGAATATTACCTCACAATTACTAGTAAAGAATATTGTAATGTAAACAAACCTTCACTTTAAAATATCCAATAAATGATCACGCTGTGGAAATCACAAACAGTTGTACTTACTGGGTAACAGAGAGTCTGTCCTAATGCATTATACAGAGAGTTCTTGTGGTTTGGAATGATTTTCATGGGTAGGATTACATGTAGATTGATTATATAGATTATAGACTCTTAAAATGTCAAAAAAACCTAAATAAAACTGTCGATGCTGGCTATCAAGAAATAGCCTTGATGGTGAAGTCAGTGATTCAGGTGACAATCTTGAATGAGAATGTACTTTAAATGTGACGATCATACAGGAACCTAATGTTTCTCATCTTTCGGATGAAAGCTTGATATCCTGTATTAGCTCCGTATTCAGTGTTTCTTCCTTCGTAGGATTCAGCAGTGTATACCAGTCTTGCTCTTTGTGTGCTGGTTGTTGCTAGTGTTCGCTGTATCATGAGGCCTCTGACTCGGGGGTGTTACCTGTGCTCTTCCCTTGTCTTCCCTCTGGACATACAGCAGATAATCGGATTGTTGTTGAATAAGGAAATTAATCACTCCAGTATTTGAGCATAAATTGCTCATGATCACTGCTCCTTGAGTGTATTTCATCTTTTCTAATTTAAAAGTTCATGTTTCTAAACATTTGTAACTTTTAAATGTTTTCATTTCTGTTAAAAAAAATTTTTAAGTTTTTATTTAAATTCCAGTTAGTTAACATACAGTATCTGTCAAAATTTCCAATGTCCAGTAAGTAGACATTATATTTGGGAGGGTTTGTTTTGTTTTGTTTTGTTTTATTTTAATTGGGATCCTAGGCTCCATTTCAGTTTTATTCAATGAGTGTAATCATTGGGGGATTTACACAGTATGATTCATTTTTTTCCTTTTTAGAAGAAGTCTGGCTAGATAACAGTCTCAAAATGTGGCACCAGGATAATCAAGACAAGCTTAGAAGTGTGGAGAGAGGCCATGAATATGATGTTTTTAGGAAAATATTTCATTCAAGCATTAACTTTGTTCATTTAGGAATGAGACCCCATAAATGTGCCACAGGTGAAAAAAGTCTGAAACATCCTTTTGAGTTTCTTATTCCAAAAAATAACCATGGAAGAAAGAAACTTGATGAGCTCAATAAGAAATATTTATTGTATGTCAAAGCTGATAGAACCCATGGTGAAATGCCATACTGTGATTGCAGTAAATGTAGGAAGGCTAGCAGGACAGGGTCGTGGCCCATTGCAAACCGTAGAACGCACACAGGAGTCCATTTATGCATGGAGTGCGGCAGCATTTTCAGTAAGAAGTCACAGCTCATCATACACCAGCGGACGCACACGGGAGAGAAGCCCTATGGATGCAGCGAATGCGGGAAAGCCTTCTCCCAGAAGTCACTGCTCACTATTCATCAAAGGACTCATTCAGGAGAAAAACCATATGGATGTGGTGAATGTCAGAAAGCTTTCAGTAGGAAGTCCCTGCTCATTTTACACCAGAGGACGCACACGGGAGAGAAGCCCTATGGATGCAGTGAGTGTGGGAAAGCCTTCAGCAGGAAGTCACAGCTCAAGAGACATCAGAGAACCCACACAGTCGAGAAGCCCTACGGCTGCAGTGACTGTGGGAAAGCCTTCTCCCAGAAGTTAAAGCTCATTACCCATCAGAGAACCCACACAGGAGAGAAGCCCTATAAGTGTAGTGATTGTGGGAAAGCCTTCTTCTGGAAGTCACAGCTGATTACTCATCAGAGGACTCACACGGGGAAGAAACCATACGCATGTAACGAGTGCACAAAAGCCTTCAGCAGGAACTCGCTGCTCATCAGACATCAGAGGATCCACACAGGGGAGAAACCCTATGAGTGCAGTGAGTGTGGGGAAGCCTTCATCAGAAAGCCACAGCTTATCAAGCATCAACTAACTCACACGGGAGAGAAGAACTACCAGTGTGCTGATTGTGAAGAAGCATTCTTTAAGAAGTCAGAGTTAATCAGACATCAGAAGACTCACTTAGGGGAGAAACCCTACGGATGTGTTGAATGTGGAAAAACCTTCTTTGGGAAGTCACAGCTCCTAACGCATCAGAGAACTCACACTGGAGAGAAACCGTATGAATGCAGTGAGTGTGGAAAGGCCTTCACCCAGAAGTCAAGCCTGATTTCACACCAGAGGACACACACAGGGGAGAAGCCCTATGAGTGCACGGAGTGTGGGAAGACCTTCAGTGAGAAGTCAAGCCTCATTCATCACCAGAGAACCCATACTGGAGAGAAACCCTTCGAATGTAGTGAGTGTAGGAAAGCTTTTGCCTGGAAGCCACAGCTTCTTAGACATCAAAGAATTCATACAGGGGAGAAACCCTATGAATGCAGTGAGTGTGGGAAGGCCTTTGTTCAGAAAGTGCAGCTCATTAAGCATCAGAGAAATCACACAGGAGAGAAAACCTATGGATGCAGTGATTGTGCAAAAGCCTTCTTTGAGAAGGCACAGCTCGTTATCCATCAGAGAATTCACACGGGAGAGAGACCCTATAAATGTGGTGAATGTGGGAAGTCTTTCACTAGAAAGTCTCACCTTATGAGGCATCAGAGAATTCACACAGGAGATAAATACTATGGGTGCAGTGAGTGTGGGACTGCTTTCGGCAGGAAGTCGCAGCTCATGATTCATCAGAGGACTCACGTCCTCTAGAAACCATGTGAATGCTGTGAACGTGGAACATCTACTGTCAGACGTCATGCCTTCTGACACGTCCGAGGACACACACGCAGGAGGAACCCTGTCAGTGCACTGGGAAGGCAGGTCTCACCCAACAATTTGGAGAGGAGGGAATTTGTTTAAGTAGACAGTGTCAGAGAGCCTTCTCCCAGAACACACAGCCTGTTACATGTTAATGACTTAACGTGGAAGTCTTACCAGTATTGTGGTAGTACAGACCCTTGTAGTGAGAAGCGACAGCTCATTGTTAGGGGACCTACGCTTGAGGAGAAACTGGACTGTTGTAAAAAGCAAGTGAGAGGTTTCATCAAGAAAGGATAACTCACAGTACACTAGAGAGTGCATACACAAAATACTGAATAGTATGGATCAGAGATTTCAAAACGGAGAAGTCCTCATGTGAAGAATTTTGATAAGCATGATCCTGTTGAAGGAATTCTATAACATTGTGTTTGTTGTATGAAAGTTATAAAAAATAGTTATTTTTAAAAGGTAGTTGTGTTTTAAGTGTGAAGACTTCTGCTTTCTGCTATGGTGGTACGGCAAGGACCAGATTACTCCCCTGCCTTCGACATCTAGAAACTGTAAAATGTATGCGAAAGAATAGTTTTGAGACCTATGGCAAGCAGAAGTTTGTGATCCCCGGCAGAAGGTGGACAGAGTGAGGTGAGCCCCACAACAGCCCAGCCTAGCGCCTGGTGGCAGCTCCCAGGCTGCTGTTCAGGGGAAAGGAACACGTGGTCTTGTCAAAGAGAGCTGCTGACATGGCCTTTGGGGAGGCCACAGTAGCTAGAATTTGCAGGGAAAGGAGAAGAGGGAGCTTTCCAGAGAGAGGGCTGCAGAAATCTATGAGGAGTCCCCTTGAGTCTTTTGGCTTAGTGCTGATTTGCATGTGTGTGAAAGGAAAAGGCGTGCTGGAAAGCGGGCGGCAGAACAATTCCCAGAAGTCAGTGCCGGGCTGGGAATAAAGTTCCCACCAGCTGGATTGGAACAGCTTTGAACACATGGGGCATCGTTAGGATTCCCCGCAGAGTATGATCTTGTGAAGTAACTGACCCTAGATTAAAAGCTGCTCTGGACCCACAATGTCTGGCATCTAAACACTTTCCTGACATGCAAAGAAATTATGAGAATACGACTTGTAACCAGGACAAAAATGAATCAGTAGAAAGAGACATAGAAGAGACTGGAGCACTTGGCATTGGACAAGGGTGTTCAAGCACTCTTTCGAATATAGAGGAAAATATGAACATGACAAGACTAGAATGGAAGGTGTATTTTTAAAAGCCCAAGTGGAACATCTCAGGATGAAAACAGCAGTATCTGAAAATTAAAAAAACAGTGACCAAAAAAAACCCAACTCTGAGTGAAATTAAGAACAGATGAGACATAGAAGAAGAAAAATTGATGAATTTAAGTAAGAATATAAACTGTCCAACTGATGAACAGAGAAAAAAAGCCTGGAAGAAAAGAGAGGAGGGGAGCAGAGTCCTAGAAGGAGAGGACGGGGAAGAGAAGTAACAAAGTATCTGAATAAATAAGGGCTGAAATTGTTACCAATGGGATGAAAAGTGTCACTCCACATATTCAAGGTGTTCAAAGAACTCCAAACAAGATACATAAAAAAAATCCTGCTAATGGACATCATAGTCAAATGGATGAAGAACAGTTGTAAAGCGCCTCGGGAAAGACAGGACACGCTCACAGAACAGAGTAGGACAGCTTGCTCCCGGGCAGAGACTGTTCAAGCCACAGGACAGTAGAGTGAGTGACCACTTCGGATTACTGAGGGAAAAAGTAAAACCCCTGCAACCTGGCGTTTGTCTATTACCCATCAGAAATATCTTTCAAAAATTAAAGGAAAAAAAGACTTTTTCAGGAAAACAAAATCAAAGAGAATGTATTAGCTGTAGGCCTTCCTTCAGGAAAATTTAAGTAAGTTTGGGGGCAGCAGGAAAATAATCCTAGGTGGAAATGTGTATCTACAGGAAGAAATGAAGAGTTCTGGGAATGGTAAATATCTGGGTAAATATAAAAGATTTTTTTCTCATTTTAAAATCTTTTAAAAAGGTAATCGATTGCTTAAAGCCAAATAGTGACAATGTATTGTGGGTTATGATCTATTTAGAAGTAAATTATATAACAACAACAACACTTACGGGTGAATTTTCTAAAATAGTTAAATAGACTGCATCATCTGAGTCAGAAATCTGCTTCCCCAGGGCTCAGGGTGACTTGTGTCTGTAGCATCTACTCAGTAGAGTTGACATGTGATGGACCTGCATACATGCTGCTTGTTCCCTGCTCCCGCTCCTCTCTCTGCACCCCAGGGGCTGCCCTCTAGGGTTTCTGCTAAGCGGCTACATCAGCCGTGGGAGGAGAGAGGCTAGGGCATTCCTCCCCGCCCTCCCTACTGGGCCTTGGTTTGGGCAGAGTCTGTGCCTGCATGGGCACAGCTCCCGCCGGGCAGTCCTCCTCTGGGGCTGTCGACTCCGTTCTCAGTTCACGCCTCCCTCTCCTTGCTCTTCCGATGCTTCACCATCCCTAGTTGGTGTCCTTAATTCTGAACACATTATCTGTAAATAGTCCCTCTATTAAATGTTCTTGAGTTAATATTTTGAGTGTACCCTTTGTTTTCTGTGCCGTGTTGAAGGATGAGCATTTAACAACATTTTGAGTGTGTCAGTTACTGGTGCATGTGCCTCATAGGGCACAGACTGACATCTGTCAAGATTTCCCACACTAAATGTCAGTATTTTCTCTCTTTTTTTAAACAATTCAGTAGCAATTATAACAAGTAACAAAGTTCTTTGTGTTTTTTGTTTTGTTTTGCTGCAAATGTAAATGGCTCCACAGATTATCATCTGCTGCGTATCCAGTGGTCTTGCAGTTATTACTAACACTTCTTCAGTAATAGAAACCAAAACATTTATGAAGTCGAATGCTACTCTAGATTAGCCAAGCAATTTACAAAAACACCTTGGCATTTATGTTCAATATGTATGGACAAGAAAAAAGATAACCAGGTCCTGAGTGAGGGAGAAAGGAATGATGCCTCATAGGTCCCAGTATGTCCTTTAGAAACACTGCTGTGCATACCGTCATTCCATATTCTGCTGCTTTTCTATATGATCCATGTACTCTGTAACCCGTGGACAAGATTTCCATATCTGTAGTCAGAATTGCCACAGAGTCTCTCTAAAGGCTCCACACCAGTGCCCATCGCCAACAGCATACCGTCTGGTGAAGTTAGAGGCGGTCAGGTTGAAGTAGACTACCAACGAACCCCAACACAGCAGCCCCATCTGCTGTCATTTGTCAGATACCTCTTAGGAAGTTTACCTTTCTTTTCTTTTCTTTTTTTTTAAGATTTTATTTATTTATTTGACAGAGAGAGACACAGCGAGAGAGGGAACACAAGCAGGGGGAATGGGAGAGGGAGAAGCAGGCTTCCCGCGGAGCAGGGAGCCCGATGCGGGGCTCGATCCCAGGACCCTGGGATCATGACCTGAGCCAAAGGCAGACGCTTAACAACTGAGCCACCCAGGCGCCCCGGAAGTTTACCTTTCTTTACCCTCTCTCACCTGGTCCTTTTCTCTTGATACCCGGACGGCTTTTGAAGGGAAATAATTGCCATCAGGCCACACAGCTGCATTTTCTCTCCAGGTGCTTTTGCATTTCAGTATGCATTTTGAAGAAGCTTTTCATGCAGGTCTTCCATTTTGTATAACCCCGAAAGATACCATTCTCAATATAGTCTGTGCCAGTAAACTTGTGTTTTTCTCTGGTCCTGTCTTTAGCGAATTAGCTAGCCAATGAAATCAGTGTTTCGAGGCATGGACGTAATTGGAATACAGCACTGTTACCTGTAATGGTTTCTCTGTAATAGGACTGTGTGCTCTCTGTGTGATAGCAAAATGGTTTGCACCAGCACAACTCTCCCCTGGCCCCCTGTATTTGTCACAAAGTGAAGGGAAAGGCCGTGCTCACTCTCAGCTTAGAAAACTTTATCTCATGATGTCTGTCTGCAGCTTAGAAGCAGGCAATGTAACATCTCATGACCAGCTCACAAGGATGACAAGTAACTGTGTTACAGGGTTCCCCATCTGTGGAGCAGGTGATGCTTATCTGATCATTGTTTATTTCCTTTGTGGGGTCTTTGCAATTTAGATCAGTCATTACTCATTGTATCCAGGTAGTCTGGACATCTTGTCCTAGAGGCTGTTACTTTCAGAATTCTAAGATTAAATAAAGCAGGGAACACCAACTTTATTGAATACTTAAATCATTATACTTAGGTATTTTACAACACCTACATCATTAGAAATGCCCAACAAAGAGAGTGTAGTTATAGAAGCAGTCACTGGTAGGATGAAGGGAGAATGCAAGCGAAGTGACATTTGTAATTTGAGGTTCTCATTTAAAGCATTACTCTCATTCCTATCATTAAAATTTATTAACACATCAAGCTCAGATTCACAAGAAGATGGGGAAGCAGATCTAGTGTATGTTAAGAGAGTGGGCATGTTAGAGGAGCGTTTAAACCATGGACTTGCTACCACTGCAGCCATCAGAATGGTAGTGATCACAGGGCAGCCCGAGGCACATGAGCGAGTTATATATACTTACTCTATGGTGTATGTTTGCACAGAGCAGAATGTGTCACGTGATGAGCCCTGCGCTCTGGGCCAGCAGTGCTACACGTACAAGGTTGGGGCAGACAGCTGATGAGAAAGGTCGGGCTGCCGGCCCTTTTGTGCCTGTCCACTGCTGGCCTGTTTGCACTGACTGGTGCACCTGGAGAGCAAGGGCGCCTGGGGGAGCAGTGCTCGCACCTGTTGCCCACACTGCTCTCCGCTGTATTTGAAAAGAAAGCCTCTGTACCTCTATGTTTACTGAGTAAACTGTTCAACAAATTAGTATGTGCGAGTGTGATCATTGGTAACGGTGAACTCTAGCTTCCATTCAGCTGGGTATCCCAAACCGGATCTAAACTCTGCCAGTTTCCAGCACGTTTATCATCCACATACGCCTGAAACGTAAAGAGAAAAGCACTGCTCGATTCAGTTGTTGGCGGTGTTAAGAGTCAATGCTCTGCCTGGCCCCTGGCTCACCCGGCTGGCGTCTGGGTCTGTGCAGAAGAGAAACGGCCTGCTTTCTTACAAGCTGATCCCTTGAAGCTTCGATGAGTAGGATCCTGACCGTGTACCTACACCACGAGCAAACTTGTGAGAAAAGTGGAGGGGGGCGCGCTGTGTGAGGTGTACTCACACGCACCCTGCACCTTCTGTATCCGATAACCCCCTCGGAATCCCCACTAAACCGATGGGCAGTGTCTGGCCCTGCAGATGGGGGGCCTGGTACCCCCCACGCTTGTCCGGTGATGCCTTTCCTGTCCTTTTGTTTTCTTTTTATGATTTTAAGTATCTCTACACCCAGCGTGGGGCCTGAATCCACAACCCAGAGACAAGGGGGGCAGGCTCACCCACTGAGCTGGGCAGGTGCCCCACATTCCTGTCTTAATGCCCTCCGCCCCAGCACAGACCCCTGCTTTGATTAACACGTGAGTATGGTGTTAAACTGCCTGCTTTTGCCTTGTTGGGAGGTCTTCCGATGGAAGGAACGCCAGCATTCGTTACGCTGCGCGCACCCCAGGGCTCCTTCCCCGCACCCCGGACTCTCGAAAAGCCGACGGAGCTAGCGCGAGACCCGCCGCAGAGCCCTCTGGGAGATGTAGTTCTGGGGCGAGCGGCACTCTGGGAAATGTAGTTGTGCGCGCCCACTTCCGCGGTCGCCGGGAGCCGCTCGGCGCCGGGGCCCCAGCGGGAGGGGGTGGGGGCGGGGCTGGGGCGGCCTCGCTGTCCCCGCGGGCCCGTGGTGACCCCGGCGCGCGTTCCGCGGCTGGGGGCGGCGTTCGGGGCCAGTGCGGTCTGGGGCGGTCCGTTGTAATCGGAAATGCGGAGGTCTTGGGGGCGGCCGAGGGGCGGAGGACCCCGGGGATCGGTGACTGGGCCTCCCGGGAGGGGCCGCTGGACGCAGCGCGAGCGCGTCTTGCTGTTTGGAGCGTGGCCGCCGGAGCCGGCCAGTGCGGAGGACTGCTGAGGGGCCTGCGGGCATCGGTGGCTGCGGTCAGGTGAGGATCCGGGGCCTGTCGGGCTGACGGCTGCGGGAGAGCCGGGGACAGCGGAGTGGGTCTTCCGTGAGCGCAGCTGCGGCGAGTGGTCGTGCGCCTGTTAGGGCGGCGTCTGGGGGTCTGCATCCGGGGTGAGTGGGCCCGCAGGCTGAGTTGGTCTGAAGGGGCCAGGAATGGGGACGTCGGAGGTCTGGACCTGGGGTGCCTGCGGTGGTCGGGGCAGCCGTGAAGGGCAGAAATTGGGTGCCTGCTGGGGTTGGTGAAGGGCAGGTGGAATTCGCTGACTGGACGGAGCGCGGAGTTGAGCGTCTGTGGGGTGACCGGCTTGCGGTTTGCTGGGGCCTGCGAGAGCTCTGCGGGGGGGGGACGCTGCTGGAGGAGGGTTTTTCTCGTTAACTTGTTCCGAGCCTTGGGGATGAGCGGCTTGGAGGCCAGTGGGGGTCTGGGAGGTGCTGTGTGTTGTCACGAGCCGTAGGCTCACGAGGAAGTGAGTGCACGACTGGGGAGTCAGAGCAGGATTGGGGTGCCTGGTGGGCGAGGAACTGGGGACTACTGGGGATGATAGAGTGATTGGGGAGGCCCGAGCGTCGATCGTTACAAGAGTCCTTGGGCGCCTGGCTGGCTCAGTCGGTAGAGCTGGGACTCTTGATTCGGGGTCCTGAGGTCGAGCCCCACGTTTGGCATAGAGCTTGCTTTTAAAAAAGAGAGTAGTGACTGGGGAACTACGGGGTGAGTGATTTGGTAGCTTGGGGGTGGAGGTCAGAGATTGGTTGACATTTGGCTGAAATTGGGGGTCCGTGGGGCTGACTGGGGACAGAGTGGGTTTAGACAACTGGGGAGACAGTTTGTGGGGAGAATCCGACTAGTCATCGGGAAGCCTGTGGGTTAATAAGTGTGAGGGTGAGTGAGGGAGCTGTTGGTGTGACAGGGTTGTGGGAGTTAGTGATGGGCCAGCTGTGTCTGAGTGACTGGGACTCACAGCTTGCTGGGAGTGTGATGGGTGGGGTAGGTTGTGAAGGGCTGTGGGATTGAGGGCAGGTCTTGGAGGCTAATGACTGCGTGGCCTTGGGGGTCAGTGACTGAAGACTAGGGATGCCAGGATATTGGGTATTGGTTGAGAGCTGAATGGGTGACCGAGATGATATAATCACAGGTCTGGGGTTGTATTTGTGGGTCTGAAAGTGGGTCTACCATGTAGCATAGACTGTGCAGCTTAAAAACTTAAGAAGACTTTAGATCACATTTTTATGATATCAGCATGGTTTCTCCCACCCTATGAGAGACGTACCTTTGAAGTAGTGGGATTATTGATAATAATTGTTATTGATATGTATTTTCTATAATCACGTCATGTGGTAAGAAGAGCACTAACTAGCGTTTGCTAACTGTTTATGTGCCTGTCATAGTTCTAAGGTATTTACATGTATTAACTAATTTAGAACTCTCAAAAACATTATGAGCTTAAAATGAACTACTTGCTGTATTTTGAGGAGAAGCTCTGCTGAATTATTCATTTCATCAACTGCTGGATTCATTTTCCTCATTTATGCTTTTATTTAAAAATGAAATTGTTGTTCTTATTGTCTGTTGGCTGTATATTTTGCACACACACACACGGTCTCTCTTTCCCTTCCCCACTTTGAGAGAGAATGAGTGCTTGATGAAATGCTGCTATTAATGCTGTGGGGTTCCTTCTGCATACCCCATTATTTTGAGTCCTTGTTAGGTCTGTTTAGAGTCTATAGAAAACCCACTGAGCTTTATTTTTTTTTTTAAAGAAAATTTTTTTTTATTTATTCATCTGAGACAGATACAGAGTGAGAGAGAGAGCATGAGCAGGGGGAGAGGGAGAGGGAGAAGCAGACTCCCCGCTGAGCAGGGAGCCCGATGTGGGGCTCAATTCCAGGACCTGGAGATCATGACCTGAGCCCAAGGCAGATGCTTAACCATCTGAGCCACCCAGGCGCCCCCCACTGAGCTTTAAATGCAGGTGAGTTTCCAGCAAGAAAGGGATATTTGCATCAACTAAAGAGAATTTGTTAACTGATTCAACAGATTCCAGTTTCCATGAATTAATTGGCTTATTTGAGGTAAAGAAGAAGTCTCAGGACCAAGGATCCTTGGTGAAGAGAATCCTGACCAGAGACCTTTGATTTGAGCATTAAGATAGAGTCCAGAAGATACGCAGAGTCCACCAGCACAGAGCAGAGCCTACAGTTACTGGGCATTTCCCAAGAGTAGCAGAAAATGACCAAGTCCCAGGTGAGTAATTCTTTTATTTCCTCAATTGTAGTTCCATACAATTCACCCCTTTAAAGTGAACAATTTACTGTTTTTTGGTTTTTTTTTTTTTTAAAGATTTTATTTTATTTATTTGACAGAGAGAGAGAGAGACAGCTAGAGAGGGAACACAAGCACGGGGAGTGGGAGAGGGAGAAGCAGGCTCCCGGCCAAGCAAAGAGCCCGATGCGGGGCTCGATCCCAGGACCCTGGGATCATGACCTGAGCAGAAGGCAGACGCTCAACGACTGAGCCACCCAGGCGCCCCAGGTTTTTTTTTTTTTTAGTAAGTTTAGAGGCTTCTGCAACTGTCTAATTATTCAGCCACGATCTAAATTTAGAATATTTTCATCCTCCAGAGAGCACCTGGGTGGCTCAGTCGGTTAAGCGTCTGCCTTTGGCTCAGGTCATGATCCCGGGGGTCCTGGGATCGAGCCCCGCATCGGGCTCCCTGCTCAGTGGGGAGCCTGCTTCTCCTTCTCTGCTCCCCCTGCTTTTGTTCCCTCTCTCGCTGTCAAATAACTAAATAAAATCTTAAAAAATAAAAATAAAAAGAATATTTTCATCCTCCCAAAAGGAAATCCCGTCTCCTTAGCAGGTATTCCCCGTTTCTCCCCGCCCCAGCTCCAGGCCACCACAATATGCTTGCTGTTTCTCTGCATTTGCCCATTCTACCCATTTCGTATCAACAGGTCACACACTACAGGGTCTCTTGTCACTGGCTTCTTTCATGCAGCCTACTTTCAAGATGTGGCATGATGTAATACTTTATTGTCTTTTGTTGTGGAATAATATTCTATCATGTGACTCTAGCACATTTTGTTCATCAGTTCCTCATTTGCTAGACATTTCCACATTTTGGCTATTATGGATGATGCTACTACGAACATTTGTGTTTATGTTCTCTATTCTCTTGGTACATACCTAGGAATGGAATTGCTGGTTCCTGTGGTAACTATATTTAACATTTTGAAGAACTGATAAACTTTTTTTTAAGTTTTTTTTTTTTAAGATTTACTTATTTATTTTAGAGAGAGAGAGAGTGTGCGAGCGAGCAGAGGCAGAGGGAGGGAGAGAATCTGAAGCAGACTCTCCGTTGAGGACAGAGCCTGACATGGGGCTCGATCCCACAACTGTGAGATCATAACCTGAGCTGAAATCAAGAGTTGGGCGCTTACCGACTGAGCCACCCAGACGCCCCTCTGATAAACTTGTTTTAAAGTGGCTGCTTCATTTTACTGTCCCACCAGCCATATGTAAGGGCCTCGACTTCTCCACTCCTCACCAACACTGTTATCGTCTGATTGTGGCCGTTCCAGGGGGTGTGAAATCACCCTTGTGATTTTCATTTGCATTTCCCTCTGTACCCACATTGATGTGTCTGGGTATAAAATTTTTATTCACATTCTTTATTGCTTTCAGTTGGAAGGCTCTTGTGTGCCTCCAACTTTGGGGAACTTTCTTGTTTTATTTCACTGATTATTTCCTCCCCTTTATTATCCATTCTCTCTAGCTCTGGAATACTTGATGGGTTTTTGGATCTATCCTCTGAGTTTAAAAACTTTTCTTTAATATGTTTGACTTCTTTTCTTTTCATCTTTATTCTTGCGGAGTTCATCAGTGTGGTAATTCACACTGCAAACGTCTTCTTTCAGGAGATACATTCTGCTGTCTGGCAAGTATATCGAGCTTTTTTTCCGTTCAGGTTTTTTTTTTTTTTTTTTTTAAAGATTTACTTATTTATTTGACAGAGAGAAACACAGCGAGAGAGGGAACACAAGCAGGGTGAGTGGGAGAGGGAGAAGCAGGCTCCCCACTGAGCAGGGAGCCCGATGCGGGGCTCGATCCCAGGACCCTGGGATCATGACCCGAGCCGAAGGCAGACGCTTAACGACTGAGCCACCCAGGCACCCCTCCATTAAAGTTTTAATAACAGCTCATTTAATGATTCCATCTAATGTTTCAATGTGATGGTTGAAGATAAGGGGCTGAGACTCAAGTGTTGTTTACATTAAGATATCTGTTTCAAAATCAAAAATACAATTTTTCTAAG
Organism: Neomonachus schauinslandi; assembly: GCF_002201575.2. Taxonomy (NCBI): domain Eukaryota; kingdom Metazoa; phylum Chordata; class Mammalia; order Carnivora; family Phocidae; genus Neomonachus; species Neomonachus schauinslandi. Next base: position 92,139,366 of record NC_058416.1, on the reverse strand, counting down.
GATGATAACCTTATATAGAATGTAAAATCCAGATCTTGTGTTTGGTTTGAAATCATTCTTTTGGGGGCACCTGGGTGGCTCAGTCAGTGAAGCATCCGCCTTCAGCTCAGGTCATGATCTCAGGGTCCTGGGTTTGAGCCCCACGTTGGGCTCCCTGCTCAGCGGGGAGTCTGCTTCTCCCTGTGCACCCCCATGCTCTCTCCTTCTCTTTCTTTCTCTCTCTCAAATAAATAAATAAAATCTTAAAAAAAAAAAAGAATGTTAAATAAATGTATCACTTGGGGGTGACTTCACTTACAAATAGTAGCTCTAATAATAAGGCCCTTGAAGTTTCTCCTGCAGGACACCTGGAGTAGACAGTCCTGGGCTGGCACAGCTCTTGAGGGGTGCCATGAGGGCTCCGGGTCTTTCCAGGTTCTATTCTGCCACACTTCACAAGTTGGTTTTCTGTCTCACACGTGTTGCCTCATGGCTCAAGGTGGCCACTGCAGCTTCAGGTACACGTCTGCTTTAAAAGCAGGGAGAGGGACACCTGGGTGGCCCAGTTGGTTAAGTGTCCAACTTTTAGTTTCGCTCAGGTCATGATCTCAGGGTCATGGGTCAGGCCCCACATCAGGATTCGCGTTCAGTGCAGAATCTGCTTAACAGTCTCTCTCGCTCTCCCTCTGCTCCTCCCCCGCTCGCTCTCTCAAAAATAAATAAATAAATCTTTTTAAAAATAATAAAAAATAGGGGCGCCTGGGGGGCTCCGTCGTTGAGCGACTGCCTTCGGCTCGGGTCCTGGGATCGAGCCCCCATCGGGCTCCTGCCGAGCGAGGAGCCTGCTTCTCCCTCCCCCCCTCCCCCTGCTTGTGCTCCCTCTCTCGCTGTGTCTCTCTCTGTCAAATAAATAGATAAATCTTTAAAAAATAATAATAAATAAAAGGGAGAACAGTAGAGAGAGCAGAGGGTACTCTCAGCATCTCTCTCTTTTATCAAAGAAGCAGCAGCTTCCCCCAGATGGCCCTTGCACACTTCCTAGGTCCCGCTGCCAGCCCACAATCACAGGACTAACTCTAGATGTAAAAGAGACAGAAGGACAAAGGGAACGGTTGTGATTTGTTACTGGGAACGGGGCGGTATTTGCACCCCTCGTACAACTGAGGTTAGCAGACAGAAGGAGAAGAGCTATTCTGAAGACTGCTGGTGGCTCGTACCCCGGGGCCCTTACATCTTTCTTTCATTATCCAAAACCCGTTGGTTCAGAGTTACCAGGAGTGTGCTCTTTCAGGGATCATTGTCGTTTGAGGATGTGGCTGTGGACTTCACGCGGGAGGAGTGGCAGCTGCTGGACTCTGCTCAGAAGACTCTATACAGAAATGTGATGTTGGAGAACTTGAGCAGTCTTGTGTCACTAGGTAAGGACACATCCTGTGTGGACTCGGCCCAGTCAGCTGTCTTGTCCTATTCGTTTACTGAAAAATGGGACCTGTGAAGTGTGTAATGACTTAGGGCTTTAGTTTAAGAATTCAAAAATTCTTAGCCCTTCTTTGTCTTCAGAGTGTTTGTCCATGTGCATCCCAAATGAAAGGCCTCATTCACAGCCTCTGAAGCTAAGCATTTGTTTATTCTTTAGAAGCCTAAAGCCCAAGAAATTGGGCTCAAGTCCTGTGTGATTTTCCATACACAGGGTTTCAACTTATCAGACCAGATGTGATCTTCAGACTGGAGCAGGAGAAGCCACGGGTAATCAGTGAAGACATCCCCAGTGAGAGCTTTTCAGGTGAGTCACCTGGGAGGCAGGGGGATTGGAATGCCCTTTGCAGCGAACAATGAAGACAGTGAAGGGTGGGCACCTTCACAATGTTGTTGAGAGAATTCTCAAAGTCACTAAACCTTTGGAAGTGACTCAGAACCATTGAGATGGGGACACCTGGGTGGCTCAGTCGTTAAGCGTCTGCCTTCGGCTCAGGTCCTGATCCTGGGGTCCTGGGATCAAGCCCCGCATCAGGCTCCCTGCTCAGCGGGAAGCCTGCTTCTCCCTCTCCCACTCCCCCTGCTTGTGTTGCCTCTCTCGCTGTCTCTCTCTCTCTGTCAAATAAATAAAAAATAAATCTTTAAAAAAAAAGAACCATTGAGATAAGCTTCTCAGATACACAGATATCTATCACTTACCCATGTGAGGATAATCTGTCCTTCTTTGCTTTGATTTTAGAGTGAACTATGCTTCTCTGGTCTGTACTAAGGAGCTCAACCCCTCTTTCTCATGTCAGACCTTGTACATTCATTTTCCTCTCCACACCACAAACCTTATCCTGCTGATAGGTCCCTTTTCTTTTCTCTTGGACACAGGAGTCATTGTCATTTTTTCCCTTTCACTGTTCTAATTCCCACATATTTTCTTTCCCTTTTGACTGGTAAATGCCTCAGATTACTATTGTATACCCACAGTCATTTCCTCTATTCTCTCCTTGATTTCTTTTATGATAGTTTACTCTTTCTGTTCCCATAACCAAAGGAATAACTTTGGTCTCGTCATTCCCTGCCTTCTAGTGCAATTTTTTATTGCCTTGTCTTAGAGTTGAGTGTGTGTACAAATGAAACCCTTTGCCTGGGACAGATTATTATATCATTGCTTCTAACAACCTATTTAGTCAATGTGTTTTTTTTTCTTCTCATCTATTATTGGTTTTCTACCTCAGTATTCATGAACGCACTTTATTTAATTTTAATTCCCAAACATGTACCGATGTGCGTGATTATTTCTACAGTTCTAGTTCATCTGGTTCACAGTTATTGAAGAATTCACAAAATGTGTTTTATTGTTCTCTTTTCTAGAATACCGGAAAGTTGATGATTACAAAGCATGGCACCAAGAAATTCAAGACAGGATTAAAAAATTGGAACAAGTCCGTGAGATGAATGCAAGTGGAAAAATATTTCAGTCTGGCATGAACCTGGCACCTTTAAAGCAAAAGCCCAGTAAGCGTGTCTCAAATGGAAAACATTTGAAATGCTCGTTAGATTTATTTACTCAGACTGGAAACTGTGGAAGAAAGCAAGCTGGTAAGGTCAATGGATATGAGAAATCCTGTCTCCGTACTGAACATGAAAAAACTCATGTTGGATTAAAATACTATGAATGTAATGAATGTGGAAAAATCATCAGCAAGAAGTCACGACTCATTGTCCATCAGAGAACACACACAGGAGAGAAACCATTCAAATGCAGTGGATGTGGCAAAGCCTTTTCCCAGAAGTCACACCTTGTTACACATCAGACAGTTCACACGGGAGAAAAACTTTATGGATGTGAGTGTGGGAAGGCCTTCTCTAGAAAGTCACACCTCATCACACATCAGAGAACTCACACGGGAGAGAAACCGTATGAATGCAGCGACTGTGGGAAAGTGTTCTCTCAGACATCACAGCTCATCATTCATCAGCGAAGTCACACGGGAGAGAAACCCTATGCGTGTGGTGAATGTGGGAAAGCCTTCAGCGGGAAATCACAACTTATTACTCATAAGAGAACCCATATAGATGAAAAGCCCAACAAATGCAGCGAATGTGGCAAAGCCTTCAGAGAGAAGTCAAGTCTCAGTAAGCATCAGAGAATTCATTCAGGAGAGAAACCCTATGGATGCAGTGAGTGTGGGAAAGCCTTCAGTGGGAAGTCACTGCTCATTAGACATCAGAAAACTCATTCAGGAGAAAAGCCCTATGGATGCAATGAGTGTACAAAAGCCTTTATTTGGAAGTCACAGCTCATCATACACCAGCGGACTCACACAGGAGAGAAGCCCTATGGGTGTGGTGAATGCGGGAAAGCCTTCTCCCAGAAGTCACACCTCATCATACATCAGAGAACTCATAGAACAGAAACCCTAGAAACAGAGTGAATGTGAGAAACTTTGAAGAAAATAATCGCACTTCTCTCTACATCCTAAAACGCATTTATAGAAATTCTCTGAAGGCCGTGAGTATAGGAAAGTCATTGGCAGGAAGTTCTACTTCCTTAAACATCAGAATGCCAAACGGGAGAGTGGGGCCTATGTGTGCAGTGAACGCGGCAAAGACTGTAGAGAAAAGCACTCAGCAAATCGTCTAGTCTCGTTGTAAATCAAATTATTCATATTGAGGACAAAAATAATGATTTAAAAGAATATAGAAAAACTTTGTCAATAGAAACGTTAAAAAAAATCACAATTTCCAACTCTGGTATTCCATCTTTCAAAGAAAAGATTATTCAGTTTTAAATGATAAGCATATGAAATCTTAAAGATACATATGTATCTGTATGTATATATATGTTAGTAATGATGACAGCCAAGTAAAAAGCCTGTTGCTTCAGAGGAATATAGGGCTTATATTCCTGAGTATGCCTACATGTTATAAATTTACATATTTTCATAGCACATGTGAAATTAATCTGTGAACATGGTGTATGTCATGTTTATGACACAGCGTCTGTCAAGAGTGCTACACGATGGATATGTTTGTTTGTACCATAACGGTAGAAGATAAGCTGGACCAAATGATGTAATTTATTATTTAACAAACACTCTAAGATATATTGCCAGATATTTTTGGCACATGTAAATGAGTTTGAGAGCTCTTACCTGCTCTGTCTTCAGTAATAGAAGCTGGACTTTTTCAATAAAGTCTTCTGCCTCCTCTGCGTCACCAGTTTATATACAGAACTGTTGTTCATATTAGACATGCAAAGGCAAGAATACACAGTAACATGTAACTGAGTGAGCAACAGAAAAGCCCTGAATTGCATCGCTCATCATCTAAATATATGAGAAATGGGGTTCGTAAAAATAAAAGACCCACAAAGCATATCCTCCTATTATGTTTTCAGTGGGATTTCTGTATAGATTAGTTGTACAGAGGTTGAATATAATAGAGCCAAGAAACTATATTTTCGGTTAATATGTTAAGACATCATGTAATACTGTTCTCTGTGTCAATCTTTTTTTTTTTTTAATTTTATTTATTTATTCATGAGAGACAGAGAGAGAGAGAGAGGCAGAGGGAGAAGCAGGCTCCCAAGGAGCAGGGAGCCCGATGTGGGACTCGATCCCAGGACCCTGAGATCATGACCCGAGCCGAAGGCAGACGCTTAACCATCTGAGCCACGCAGGCGCCCTGTTCTCTGTGTCAATCTTTTAATGTTTTCTTAAAGTACTTTGCAAATAATTAGAAGAAACTCTATTTAAAAAAACAAAACATATAGTTCTGTAAGGTTACATGCAGAGACTTTTTGCTAGGAGAATAGGATTTTTGATAATTTGATTCAGACATCTTGTACAGATGAGGCTTTAGAAATCAAGTTACTTTGTTGTTTGTAAAAGAAGTCTTTAATGTACAAGAAACCTTGCAATGCACAAGGTATTATCTTGCTTTTAAATAGGCCAACTTTGTTTAATTTTTAAATAATGTGTCTTGAAAATGCCAAAACCCTTTCTTGAATGTTGGTGAAATTCAGAGGTTTGCATCACACCCAAATGTGTGATTTTCTTGTGTTGCCAACACAAGAAACTTGTGTTTGTTGAAACCATCTATTATGCATGTTACCCGTGCCTCCGTTTAGAATTTTTTAGTACTTCCTCTCCTTGATAGTGTCTGACAATGTCAGAATTCTTTCCTGAATGGTTATAACATTCAGACTTACAGAAGAATGACTGTTTTCATCAGAGAAAGGGAGATTTGTGGACAGTAGTCTTTATATTGCATATCCAATGGCAAATGTTATTTGTATACGGGGTTGCATCAAAATTAAAGTTAGGACCTAGGTTAGCAAAGTATTGGTTTGGGGGGATGACCTTGACCCCAAATTTCTTATGCAACCCATATGGGGAGGTCTTCATTATTCCAAAGTGTCCTGTGAGAGCTTGTCTGACTTACCAATCAGGGTCCAAGCTTGAGCACAACAGCTACTCTAAGTGAAGCTGAGCGAATTACAGTTGATTAAAGAGGCAGTAGGAGAGCTGAGAAGCCAGAGGGGGTGGTGAGGTGGAGCTGTAAGTATTCACATGCAGTTTCTGCTCCCTATCCTTGCAACCTTGACCGTCTCTGGGTCCGAGGGCTTAATCCTCAAGGGAAGAAGGCTCCTATCAAACGTTACAACAGTTCCTCGATGCTGTTTTGAGCATCTTGTGCCAGTGAAGCAAACATCAGAGAAGGAGGTTACTATTACTACTGGGGTTTTAAATCCACAGAACTAAGGAATTGCTGGCACACATTTGGGGCCAGGCGGACTCTGTATGGAGCCTCTTAGTATTTCCATTATGATTGTGAGTTCGGGTAGGAGACTAAAGCACCCTAATAAGGATAGGACTACTAGAAATTCAGTCTTCAGTAATGAAGATTGGGTTTCCCCACAAGTAAAGAACCTTGACCCACCAATACCTTGCTAATGGCAGGCATAATACGAAACATGTGGCAGAAAAAAAGTTATTTAAAAAAACCAAAGTTTTGTGGTGAGTACAGAGGTGAATATACCTGCCATGTATATTTTTGTTGTATTTCAACAAATTTTCCTTCCCTATTTTTTTTTAAATATTTTATTTATTGATTGATTTGACAGAGAGACAGTGAGAGAGGGAACACAAGCAGGGGGAGTGGGAGAGGGAGAAGCAGGCTTCCCGCGGAGCGGGGAGCCCGATGCGGGGCTCGATCCCAGGACCCTGGGATCATGACCCGAGCCGAAGGCAGACGCTTAACGGCTGAGCCACCTAGGCGCCCCTCCTTCCCTGTTTTTTGTTTTGAATTGGAACATTGGTGAGGATTGGTTTTATAATTTAGTTCATAGATCATGAGATCAAGAAAAGTCACATTGGGGGTGCCTGGGTGGCTCAGTCAGTTAAGCGTCTCCCTTCGACTCAGGTCATGATCTCAGGGTCCCGGGATGGAGTCCCGTGTCGGGCTCCCTGCTCAGTGGGGAGCCTGCTTCTGCCTCTCTCTCTCTCCCCCTTCCCGTTGCTCGAGGGCTCTCTCTCTTTCTCAAATAAATAAATAAATAACTTAAAAGTCCAGAAGGATATAAAGTTTTGGGGAAATCTTACAAACAAACCTGACCTAATGGACATTATAAGCCTCTACACATAAAATCTGCAGAATGCACTTTTTTTTTTCAAGTGTCCATAAAACTTTCACAAATACAGACCATGTGTGATGCCATAAATCAGGTCTCCATAGGTGAAAATCCTATGGATTTTCAGGATATGTTCTCAATAATAATAGATATAGGATATGTTCTCAATAATAATAGATATAAAAATAAGTCTGGAAAATGCTCAAATATTTGAAAATTAGGCTATATGCTTATAAATAACACAAAATGAATAAATCAAAGGGGAATAAGAAGGTAGTTTGGACTAAAGGATAAGAAAAAAAACAGTTCAAGAGAGGCAGCTGAAGCTGCATGAAAGGGAAACAGCTCTTCAATGCTTATATGAGGAAAGAAGGAAAGTCTGATATGAATGATTTAAGCCTCTACCTTACAGAAGTTCAGAAAGAGCAAATTAAGCAAATTAAATCCAAAGTAGAAGGTAGGAAATAATAAAGATAAAAGTGGAAATCAATAAAATAGGAAACAAAAATAGAGAAAATTAACAAAAATATAATCAGTTCTTTGAAATTATAAACTGGATAAAGTTAGAGCAATCAAGAAAACAAACTCAAATTACTTGTGGCAGGGATGATAGAGTTTTCCTTACAGATCTTGTAGACAGTAAAAGGTAAATGAGGGTGCCTGGGTGGCTCAGTTGGTTAAGCGTCTGCCTTCAGCTCAGGTCATGATCCCAGGGTCCTGGGATCGAGTCCTGCATCAGGCTCCCTGCTGGGTGGGGAATCTGCTTCTCCCTCTATCCCTCCCTGCACTCATGTCTCTCGCTCACTAACTCACTCAAAAATAAATAAGATAAAATCTTAAAAAAACAAAAACAAAAAAAATAGTGTGAATTACTTAAAATTGGAAAACAAGGATTTAATATTGAAAAAACTTCGTAAATATGGGGTGTATAATACTTTTATTTTTGTGGAAATAAAAGGATATTAATATGTAACTTGAAAGCATCCATCCTTTTTCAAATGTTCACTAATTTATTTAATCAGAAAAAATTTAAATATTATAGACTAATATGGCCTATCATAACAGAATTTCCTGTAATTTCAAGATGTGCTCAGAGCATTCAACAAAGAATAATCTCATTCAGGATGGTTGATTTCAAGAGGCTGTGAATGTCTTGTACTCCACTTTTTTCTTTTTTTTTTTTTTTTTTTTTTTTTTTTTTTTTTAAATTTTTCTTTTATTTTTTTGAGACAGAGAGAATGAGAGACAGAGAGCATGAGAGGGAGGAGGGTCAGAGGGAGAAGCAGGCTCCTCGCTGAGCAGGGAGCCCGATGCGGGACTCGATCCCGTGACTCCAGGATCATGACCCGAGCCGAAGGCAGTCGCCCAACCAACTGAGCCACCCAGGCGCCCCTATACTCCACTTTTTTCTAAATTCTCTCTACTTCTATGTGATTTGAGTGTGAACCCTTATAGTTACTTTAGTTTCTATACATGTACATGCAGTCTAGTGATTATAAAATACGACGATCAAGTTAAAATGTTGTGAAATTCACTGAATAGCTCTGAAATATTTTCATGTGCTTATTTATAAACAGGACAACTGTCTAATCTCTGTTCCCAAAAGACACTGAGATTAAAACAATTACCAAACACGGTGAAGGATTTTACTCTATAAAATCTATAAATATGAGACTCTTTGCATCCTTATTGTGAGAACTGATTTCAAAAGCCTGAGATTATCTTCCTGATGGCTTTTAGGAGTCCGGGGCTACATTACAAGAACTAATTAATGCAAAAGTTTCATACTGACAAATCGTGTGGCTGCACCCCAGCTGACTGTAAGCCAGTGGTGGGTGATGGTCCAGTGAGACCAAAATGACCTGGAGAGGGTGATCGAGACACAGGCTTCCCGGGGAACCTGCACGCAGGGAGTCCAGGAGCGACCAACTGCTGCTAGGATCTATGTGCAGCAAGCTTTTATAGCAACTAACCTACAACTTTCTGGACCCTTCCCCTCCTCTTCCTTCCAAGGGAGATGCTCCAGAGCCCCTGATCTTGAACCCTGAACATCATGTTTTTCTACATATCCTGCCTGATGGAATTATAGAGGGAGGTTGGGATCTCTGCATTCTCAAGATAGTGATTAACGGGCATTCAGGGTATGCTCACACAAACAGCTATCCAGCACATACCATATACAAACTGCTTTGCATGTCCTTGCTGTGTACATGAGAATACAACTAATGTGGCTGTACACTACCGTGGAACAACCCACAAATCATCTTTTGTAACTTGTACATCCAACAAGTAATGTATCATTCCCATATAATTTTAATTATTGGTAGTATTCATGATGAAATACTTCTTTACACATAATTATCTACTTATAATTATTTTCTTTATGTATAAAATAGAACACTTATTTACATATGTGGGTTTTTTTTTAAGATGTTATTTATTTATTTAAGAGAGAGAGCATGAGGGGGGGAGAGTCAGAGGGAGAAGCAGACTCCCTGCTGAGCAGGGAGCCCGATGCAGGACTCGATCCCGGGACTCCAGGATCATGACCTGAGCCGAAGGCAGTCACTTAACCAACTGAGCCACCCAGGCGCCCCACCTATGCGTTTTTTTTTAAAGATTTATTTAGATCTCACGACCCTGAGATCATGACCTGAACTGAAATCAAGAGTTGGAAGCTCGACAAACCGAGCCACCCAGGTGCCCCTGATTTTCAAGCTTTAAATGGTGTGTTACATTCCAATGTACACTTTTCCTTCACATAGTTGTGCAGTGTTAACTGTTTGGGAAAACTTGCCCAAACTAAGTGTGCATGCACTTACCCAGTTAGAACATTTATGACCTTCCCCTTAATTCTTACCACGAAAATAGCGCAAAGAAATTCTACTATGCAGTTGATAAACTGGTGATCATATAATAGTTTTATAAAGTTGGTTAATGAATTGGTCAGGAGCAGTAAAATGCTGTAAAATGTGTCCAGGTCATTGAGTCGGCCGCATTCTTCCTTGTGGGGTCCACTCGGAAACAACGATGGAGGTGCAGTGACTCATCTAACTTGTATGGGCCACAGTATGGGCTCTGGCAAAGAGGAGGTTTCATCTGTGTTATGTGACTGAGCTCAGCATTAAGAGTTGTGGGAAGACAGGCCCTGAGTTAGAATTTAAAACATAAATGATTTTTTTTCTCTATGGGGCAGGGCATGAGAACACACACACATTTTCCCTTGAAACAGCAATGTAAGTCAACAGAAAGTAAGAAATACATTTATGTTTTTATTCCATTTGCCCAGTTCTACAATTTGAGTTGTAATAGGATTATTCTAAAATCGGCTTAGGATGTAATAATAATTTATATTAAAATCATCTTAAGATTTATATTTATAATAAATTTTATAGATTTTATGTATGATAAATTATATATTAAAATATACATTAAAATTTAAAATTTAACAATCATATTAATTAGTGCTATTAAATCTGCTTATTAAAATTTAAAACAATATTATTATATCCAAAGTTGATTTTACCAGTTTAGTGCCAGAGGGATTGTCCACGAGGATTTAGTAATCACTAGTGCCTTCTTCTTGTTCTTCATCTTCTGAGGTCAAGTTACAGAGGTAGACAGGGGAACACCTGGGAAGTAGAAGGCTATGACCTCCTGAGGGAGAAAAATGCCCTCAGTTCCAAACGTTCTGAAGAAGCGGAGTGGCTTTCTTAAGACACACCATAAGCCTGTGAGGGGAGCACCAGCCCAGGGTGCTCAGGTGAGCATGACTCCCTGGTCAGCCTGGGACGCAGGTGTGCGTGCACACACACATGCCCTATCCTCCTGATACAATGTGCACAGTGGCAGGTTACTGGTACATCAGACATGGTTTGCACACTTACTCTCAGAGTAAGAGTCAAAGTCACTTTGTTCTGAATTAAACTGCTTTTTCTGTGCCGTGAACATTTTGTACAAAATGATTTTTGTGTATCTTTTTTTTTTTAATAGATTTTATGTATTTATTTGATAGAGCGAGAGAGCAGGAACAGGGGGAGCGGCAGGGGGAGAGGAGAAGCAGGCTCCCCGCCGAGCAGGGAGCCCGATGCGGGACTCGATTCCAGGACCCTGGGATCATGACCTGAGCCGAAGGCAGACGCTCAACCATCTGAGCCTCCCAGGCACCGCTTGAATTTCTATTTTTTATGTTTCCCCTTATACTGGGTGTTCTCAGATGCGTCATAGGGAGCTCTGGTGCATGAACGTCAGCCTGACCAGCCTTTCCTGCCTGTGGCCTCTCGGAGTTGGCATCTGGCCGTGAGAGAGGCTTGGCCTGTCCCAGCCCTGAGCCCCTTGGGGCCAACGTGTAAGTAGGACATCTGTTCCTGATGGAGGGGAGGGTCAGGGCCAGAAATCAGGAGACAGTCAGGGGGCCCTACGGGGAATGGCCAGAGCTCCCTGGTCGCCGGTACACTGGCCCTCCCTCTGCGGAAGGTCCCTCAGGCCACCAGCCCAGGCTGCCCTGCCCTCCCCCAGGTAGGCTCCTTGTGGCTCTATGATTTTCGGGCAGGTCTTTCCTCCCTTCCGCTGCTCCCAGTACCAGACTTAAAAGCAGATACCACGATGATTTCAGCAGATGGGCTGAGCAGGGAGCCTGCTCGATCCCAGGACCCGGGATCATAACCTAAGCCGAAGGCTGCCGCTTAACCAACTGAGCCACCCAGGGGCCCCGCCCAAAAATTTTAAAAGATTTTATTTATTTGAGTGGGGGAGGGGCAGAGGGAATATGAGAGCAATCCCAAACAGGCTCCAGGCCCCGGGTGGAGCCCCAAACAGGGCTCGTTCTCTCCACCTTGAGATCACGACCTGAGCCAAATCAAGAGTCGGTGGCTTAACCGACTGAGCCACCCAGGCGCCCCAGCAAGGCAAATTTTTAAAAAATCTGGTTTACAGAAAACACTTTTTACCCCTTATAACCGCTCAGCTAGCGCCTCCTGGGTTCCATCCGGAGCCGGTGCGTTACTCAGAGATCGGTTTTTGCTTAGTAACAGGCCGCTCTTGTTTCCCATTGGCCAGGGCGCCCACGCCCGCTGGCACAAGCGGCTATTGGCTGAGATTGTGTCTGTTGGCCAATTCCCCGCCTCCGCGTTGCTACGAGACAGCACCCTGCCTAGCAACGGGCGGCTCCTAATTGCCATTGGCGGCGGTGCGGTGCGGAGTTAGGAGCGCCTGTTCCGGCTCCTTGACCACCGCGGAGTTCGGAGGGGCTCCTGCGGTCCAGGCCCGGGCTGCCCGTGCAGAAGGCGGAGGGCGCCCTGGGGGAGTGCTGGGTGCCGCAGGCTCGGCGGGTCCTGCGGAGCTGCAGGGAGACCTCGTCCTCGGCCGAGCTTTGGTGTGGGCTCCAGCAGTCGGGACCCTAAGTGGGGACGGGGAGGCGGCCGGGACGCATCCGCGAGTTGTGAGGCCGCGGGGGCGCGTAGGGCTGGACCCGGACCGGCTCTTCCCGCCGCGGGGTCTCAGGGCTGTCCTCCCCCGCACCTGAGTCTCACCCCGGCCCCCGCGCCGACGGCGGGCGCGCCCCCACCCTCCCTGCGCCGAATCCTCTCCCTTTCCCGTCTCGGAGACGCGAATCCCTGCTGCAGCCAAGTCCATTCCTAGCCAGCCAGCTTCCTTCATCTGCTCCATCTGGTACTCGCGTCTTCTGTGTTGTTGCCTTTGTTTTCCGTGTTATTGTGTGATCTGTGCCCCACTTTTCTCCCTCAGTTTGTAATTTACACGTAGGAACGTATGCCGCCGAGTTTAAAATATGTAAGATCTAATTTACATTTTTATTTTATTTATTTTTACTCTCACCTACAATTTTAAGAATACAGTATCTCTCCATGGCAGCAGATTTAGCACATTTTTATTTCTAGAGGGCATTTGACACAATTGTATATTTTTTAAATATGGCAGTTGGTTAATGTACTTATTTCTAATTTTTTTTTTTTAAGATTTTATTTATTTATTTGACAGAGAGAGACACAGCGAGAGAGGGAACACAAGCAGGGGGAGTGGGAGAGGGAGAAGCAGGCTTCCCGCAGAGCAGGGAGCCCGACGCGGGGCTCGATCCCAGGACCCTGGGATCATGACCTGAGCTGAAGGCAGACGCTTAAGACCTAACCCTTGTCCAATGTCCTGCCCTCCGGAGTATTTCCTTATGGAACAGCGGTGCTTGTTTACATGGTTCTGAGAATCACTTATGTAAGATATCTTTTGTGGAAGCCATATGCGACTTGTTTTTTCAAATCAAATGAATGAATTCTTTGGCAATGATGATGCACAGAGGTAAAATCAAACATTGGGTGTTGGGACATACATATAAGGTCTGGTGTTGATGGCTTGTGATTCTGTAAAATTATTTGGAGGTGTGAAGCCACCTGAGTATAAAGGTGGAGTTGTCTGTGATAAATGTCTTTCCTCTCTGTATCCCCAATTTCTTTCCCTCTTCTAGATTCTTTCAGTAAATTTTCCCTCAGAAGGAAAAGTATATTTTCTCTCGGTCACCTCTCTCATTTTGCAAGCCTTAACCTTGAGTGAATTTTAAATTCTCCCTTCCAAGCCTTCAAAAGAATTACTGTTTCTGTGTCTTAGTTTTCATTCCGCAGTATTTTTTGTTGGACTGTCACTCATTGCCAAAGGACAGTTTCATTGGCCCTGTCCAATGTCACCTAGATAGTAGATCACCACTGACCACAGCATCCAGCAGTTGCCCGGTGTGCAGGAATGACCGACCAGTCACTGTTGAGCATTTGACCCATATCTCTTTATGATTGCTCCAAGAGCTACTGCTTCCTTTCAGACACTGGCTACTCATAGATAGTGTATATTTCCCACTCAGGTTGGATGCATTTCTAGATGTTTTCCAATGGATTTAGGCCAGTCTATAAATTTACTAATGAGGGACGCCTGGGTGGCTCAGCAGTGAAGCATCTGCCTTCAGCTCAAGTCATGATCCCAGGGTCATGGTTTCTGCCTGCCACTCCCCCTGCTTGTGCTCTCTGTCAAAAAAAATCATAAAAAAAAAGATTTATTTATTTGAGAGAGAAAGAGAGAGTGCACTAGCGAGCTCAGCTAAGGGAAGAGGGGGAGGGATAGAGTACTAAGCAGACTCTGAACTAAGCGAGCAGCCTGATGCAGGGCTCCCTCTCAGGACCTTGAGATCAGGACCTGAGCTGAAACCAAAAATCAGATGCTCAACATTCTGTGCCACCCAGGTGTCCCATCTTACAGATTTTTAGATATGTGGAATCATACACTAGATTTCTTTTTCTTTTTCTGGGGTCTCATTGTAGTAATTTTGGGATTTATCCATGATGTTGTGTTGTATTGTTCCTTTTTATTGCTGAGTTGTATTCTGTTTGTTAGTCCATTACCTTGGAAACAGACATGGAAAATAAGTGTGGTTTTGGGCACCTTCAATTAGGTAACACTGCCAGCCAACCACAACCATAACCAACCACAACCACAACCACAACCATAAAGCTGCTGACCTCCGATCCTTCTTGAAGCAGTAAGATCCACTGGAGATTTGTCAAAGGGGCATGGTTATCTCTTGGTGGCTAAGTTAAGATTCCTATGGATGATGCTTTGTTTTGGCTATATTGAACATTTGATACCTCTCATTATTTCAAATATTACTCTTTCAGCTAGTTGACATTCTGCCTGGCCTATTTTTATGGACTTACATGGAAGCCTGTCACCATAGCTGCCAACCTGGAAATGATTTCACTTGTCACTTTCTTAAGTTATTCCAGATATGAGCATACTAAATTAACTTGTAAGCATGCTGTGAGTCATAAAGAAGCTGGAATTTTTATAGTCATGTTTCCTCTTAGATTACTAACATGAATACAAATTAGTGCTTGAAACTGAAACTAACCATGTAAAATAATCTAGTTTCATCTTTTTATTTATTTATTTATTTTAAAAGATTTATTTATTTGATAGAAAGAGAGAGAGAGTGAGCAGGGGGAGGGGCAGAGGGAGAGAATCTTCAAGCTGACTTCCCCCCGATCACGGAGCCCAACGTGGAGCTCCATCCCACCACCCATGAGACATGACCCAAGCCAAAACCAAGAGTAGGCAGCCCAACGCCCTGAGTCACCCAGGCACCTCTAGTTTCATCTTTTTAGGCAAAGAACTCTGCATAAAACAACTGTATAATCTCAATAAGAAACATCAATTTTTTTAGGGGCGCCTGGGTGGCTCAGTCGGTTAAGCGACTGCCTTCGGCTCAGGTCATGATCCTGGAGTCCTGGGATCGAGCCCCGCATCGGGCTCCCTGCTCGGCAGAGAGCCTGCTTCTCCCTCTGCCCCTCCCCCCTCTCATGAGCTCTCTCTCTCTCTCATTCTGTCTCAAATAAATAAATAAAATCTTTAATTTAAAAAAAATATATTTTTTAAAAAAAAAAGAAACATCAATTTTTTTAAAGATTATTTATTTGAGACAGAGAGAGTGAGCATGGAGGGGGAGAGGCAGAGGGAGAGGGAGAAGCAGACTCGCCGCTGAGCAGGTAGCCTGATGCGGGACTTGATCCCAGGACCTGGAGATCATGACCTGAGCTGAAGTCAGACTTTTAACCAACTGAGCCACCTAAGTGTCCCAAAACATCAATTTAAGAATATTTTTTCTAGGGGTACCTGGGTGGCTCAGTGGGTTAAGCGTCTGCCTTTGGCTCAGGTCATGATCCTGGGGTTCTGGGATCGAGTCCCACGTCCCACTCCCTGCTGAGCTGGGAGCCTGCTTCTCCCTCTCCCTCTGCAGCTCCCCCTGCTTGTGCTCTCTCTCCCCTGTCAAATAAATAAATAAAATCTTAAAAGTATTTTTTCTTTTTTTCTTTAGAAGGAGGGGGGTAGGGAGAGACAGAGGGGTAGGGAGAGAGAGAATCTTAAGCAGGCTCCATGCCCAGCACGGAGCCTATCTTGGAGCCTGATTTCACAACCTTGAGATCATGACCCAAGCCAAAATCAAGAGTTGGCTGCCTAACCCACTTAGCCACACAGGTGCCCCTAAAAACATTTTCTAACAAAAGCCAAATATTAAGTACTTGGCAGGTGCTTTTTTTTTTTCCTTTTTTTTTTTTTTTTTTTTTTTTTAAAGATTTTTTTTATTCACCCGATAGAGAGAGAGACAGCGAGAGAGGGAACACAAGCAGGGGGAGTGGGAGAGGGAGAAGCAGGCCTCCCGCCGAGCAGGGAGCCCGATGCGGGGCTCGATCCCAGGACCCCGGGATCATGACCCGAGCCGAAGGCAGACACTTAACGACTGTGCCACCCAGGCGCCCCTTTTTTTTCCTTTTTTAAAGATTTTATTTATTTATTTGAGAGAGAGAATGAGAGGGGGGAGGGTCAGAGAGAGAGGCAGGCTCCCTGCTCAGGGAGGGTCAGAGAGAGAGGCAGACTCCCTGCTCAGCAGGGAGCCCAACATGGGACTCGATCCCGGGACTCCAGGATCATGACCTGAGCCGAAGGCAGTCACTTAACCAACTGAGCCACCCAGGCGCCTGGCAGGTGCTTTTCTAAAAGTCCTAAAGACTTAACCCAGCATGCATTCATGACCTCATAAGAGCATCTTGATGGAACAGCGTTTATCACGCTGACAATTTGGCAACATCCTAAATGCCACACAGTAAGGGAATTTTTTTAAACAATGCATCTTTATTTTTTAAAAGATTTTATTTATTTGGGGCGCCTGGGTGGCTCAGTCATTAAGCGTCTGCCTTCAGCTCAGGTCATGATCCCAGGGTCCTAGGATCGAGCCCCGCATCGGGCTCCCTGCTCAGCGGGAAGCATGCCTCTCCCTCTCTTACTCCCTCTGCTTGTGTTCCCTCTCTTGCTGTGTCTCTCTCTGTCAAATAAATAGCATGGGGCTCGATCCCAAGACCCTGGGACCATGACCTGAGCCGAAGGCAGACGCTTAATGACTGAGCCACCCAGGTGCCCCAACTTTTTAAGATTTTATTTTTTTAAAGATTTATTTATTTATTTGACAGAGAAAGAGAGAGAGAGCGGGAGCAGGAACACAGGCAGGGGGAGTGGGAGAGGGAGAAGCAGGCTTCCCGCTGAGCAGGGAGCCCAGTGCGGGGCTCGATCCCAGGACCTGGAATCATGACCCGAGCCGAAGGCAGACGCTCAAAGACTGAGCCACCCAGGCGCCCCAAGATTTTATTTTTAAGTAATCTCTACACCCAACGTGGGGCTGAACTCAACCATTTCAGCCAGCCAGGAACATCCAGTAAGGGAATCATTAAATTATTGTACATTCTTCCATTGGTAGCTCCTAGGATGTATGTTTCATAGACATTTCAGAACATGGAAAAGGCTCATGATCTAATGTTAAGTGGAAAAAAGCAAAAAACAGGAGTTTCTCAAGTGTCCTTGAAACTAGGAGAGATTGTTGCATAGGTGAGGTAATTTTTCATTTTTTTCCATAATTCATTAGTTTCTAAAATTTTCTAATTTCAAAGGAATATTTGAACTCAGAAAATGTTTTTCTTTGAAAATGAAGTTTACATATGTCCTAAAACAGTAGCAAATTTTAACTCCACTGAGTGCTTTTTTCTGTGTAACATTTACCTGTCTGCATTGCTTTGATTGCACTTTTTCTTAAAAACTCTGACATAGATATTAACAAGTCTATTCCTCTAGCCATATTAAAGGATCTGTCTTTGACCCATGGGGTATAAGTAAAATATCATTTTACACACCAAACATTTGTGGCATTTATTTTATAATATGTCAAGAAGGAACCTGAAGTCCTTGTTAGATCGACATTAGGGCACCTTTGAGATTCAGAACTCACTCTCATGCAGTGGAATGACTTCTGTCTCCAGGGAAAAGGGTCTTGTTCCCATGGTTTTGCACACACTCATTCTCCCCTCCTCATGGTGATTCCTTCTGATGAAGGGTTAGCACAGAGCCCAAAAGCCAATGGGGGAGGGGGGTGGAAGCAGAGGAGAGAAGGGGAAGCATTTCTCATTTCCCATCTTTTTATTCCAAAAATCAGCCCTGGCTCTGATTTTCACGGGTTCTTTGGCTTCATATTTTGAGCGTGCTTTTCAGCGGCAGCACTTTGCTTTTGGAACCTGTTCATACTCTCAGTCACCAGCCCATCGCTCCACCCCAGTGGCCCTGCTTTTTGGGGTGCATGCCATGGGGTAGAAGAAGCTTGCTGTCTCATGACCAAGTCTGCAAGGTATGAGGAATATCCATGATTTTCCAGGTTGGACCTTTCTGAATGCATTTTCCTCAAATATTATAAGAGGTGTTTTCAAACTGCAATTACATTATTAAGACAAGTTTTTTAGTTTGGCCTCAACATTATAGCAGCTGAAAGTTGAAATATGTTCTAGGTGACAAGAAACTTTTACTTTACGTGGTGTTTAAATAACGTCCTGCCTGGATGACGTTATGCGGTCGTGAGGGACGTCTTCTGAGGATCAGTGGGGTTTTAGAAGAACATTTTGCCCTCTCCAGATATTAGCTGACATGTCTGTTGTTGCTCCTGGTTCTGCGCAGCCGACCACCCACTATCTTTCGTTTGGAAAGGCCCCACCCATTTGTGGACAGGTTCTGATACTACTAATTTTTATTTTTGAATGCTGAATCCCTTTTTTACATACTTGTATATATTTGGTGAAGCAAAGAAATATATTAAATAAGTCAGTAAGATTTTCTCTGATGATGCAACTGAAGTTAAGATGAAAACCCCCTTAATTTTCCTGGATTACATTCTCAAAACAGAAGTACAAGTAATGATTAATCATTATTGACCTCAATATGTTTTGTGCAGAATAACATTACATCATTTGAAGGAATTTAGTAAGTCCTGGTGACATGCCCAAAGTAGATGTGTTCTGTTGGAATTAGAGAGAGATCAGAGTGTCAAGAAGTGACTTGGTAAGAGTTTCCCTGCTCAGGGGAGTGGCCAGTTCTTCGTGGAAAGCTGAGATGCTGCTGGGGCTAGAACACCCCGTGTTCTTGAACAAAAAGGCCTGCTTAGCCAGGCATATACTGTCTCCAACACCCAAAGAGTCCAATAAGGTGCTATGTTTTGCTGTTTTTCCATCTAAACAAAAAAATTTTTTTTGAGATTTTATTTATTTTTAAAGATTTTATTTATTTATTTGACAGAGAGAGAGCAAGAGCAGGAACACAAGCAGGGGGAGTGGGAAAGGGAGTAGCAGGCTCCCCCACGAGCAGGTAACCCGATGTGGGGCTTGATCCCAGGACCCTGGACCCTGGGGTCATGACCTGAGCCGAAGGCAGACGCTTAACGACTGAGCCACCTAGGCGCCCTAAAGATTTTACTTATTTATTTGACAGAGAGAGACACACAGAGAGAGGGAACACAACCAGGGGGAGTGAGAGAGGGAGAAGCAGGCTCCCCGCCGAGCGGGGAGCCCCATGCGGGGCTCGATCCCAGGACCCTGGGACCATGACCTGAGCCGAAGGCAGACGCTTAACGACTGAGCCACCCAGGCGCCCTGAGATTTTATTTATTAGAGAGAGAGCACAAGTTGGGGAGGAGAGGCAGAGCGAGAAGCAGGCTCCCCGCTGAGCAGGGAGCCCCATACTAACTGGATCCCAGCACTCCTGGATCATGACCTGAACCAAAGGCAGACAGACGCTCACCCGACTGAGCCACCCAGGCACCCCTAAACCAAATTTCTTATGCGGAATTTTTAATTCTGGCCTTTCCTATGTTTGGAATCTGAGACAGCAGGAGAAAGGCGCTGTGCTAAGGCTAAGTGGACGGGTACCTTTGGCCTGACCTCCTCATCTGTCCCCGCGGTCCTGACACCTGTCACCCAAGAAGCCTGGGACTCTGCCTTTGGCTCGGCTGCATCCCAGCTCCGGACGGCCTGCCTGTGTGGAGGCGCCCTGGTTCCGAGAGCAAGTCCAGAGACCTCAGCGCTCCACAAAACAGGGGTGAACAACAACCTCAGAAGGAGAGTATTCGCTTTCCTTATTTATTTATTTTAAAGGTCTTATTTATTTGACTAAGACACAGAACGAGAGGGAACACGAGCAGGGGGAGTGGCAGAGGGAGAAGCAGACCCCCCGCCGAGCAGGGAGCCCGATGCGGGGCTCGATCCCGGGACTCCAGGATCATGACCCGAGCCGAAGGCAGTCGCTCAACCGACTGAGCCACCCAGGCGCTCCTAACATTTTATTTTTATTTTTTTAAAGATTTTATTTATTTATTCATTAGAGACAGAGAGAGAGAGGCAGAGGGAGAAGCAGGCTCCCCGCCGAGCAGGGAGCCCGATGCGGGGCTCGATCCCAGGACCCCGGGATCGTGACCTGAGCCGAAGGCAGACGCCCAACGACGGAGCCACCCAGGCGCCCCCGCTTTTCTTAAAGAAAAAGGGTATTCAATGAGAAAAGGTATTAAGTACACACTGTAAAACTGAACGAGACAAAGGCGTATACAGTCCAGTCCCGGGACTGAGAGGCTCCTTCCCAAGGATGCACTTCCGTGAGCGCACGGACGGAGGTGCGCCTGCTCCGCCACCGCCCCGGGAAAGCCCCCGCGCTCCAGCACCGCCAACCGCGGAGTCGCAGGAGACCAGCGGGGAACGCGCGGCCCACCGACGCAGCTGCTCTCACTCGCCCAGCGCTCCCGGCGCAGTACCCGACCTCCCGGCCTTCGCTCCCCGGCGGGTGGAAATGGACATCCGCAAGCGCCGCTTTAATCTCACTTATCTCGCCACATGTCAGGCGGAACGTCGCTTCGAACACTTCCAACACGGCTCTGAGGAATTATTTCGGACGCCCAACCCCCAAGTAACTCCATCCCTTTCGCCCCGACTTAACATGGCGCCGACCGCCGACATCTCCGTAGACGAAGTCGTCCCGGCCATCACCAAAAATGGCGTTCAGACCCTCAGCCAGCCGTCTGCGCACACTCCGCCAGCCCCCACACGCCCACTCCCTGGGGCCGCTCCGGGTTCCGCTCTAGCCGCCGCGCTCGGTGCGCGCCACCGCCAGCCAATCGCAGGGCACGGACGCTGCCAGCCCCGCCCGCCGGATCAGCTGAGGGATCCGCGATGTCTGTTGACAGCGGAGGCGGCGGCGGCGCGGCCGGTTCCGGGTTCGGCGCGGGGCGGGGGGTAAGCAGACGGCGCGGGGCTGCGGTGGGTCGGCGGGCGGGACGCGGCCGCCCCGGAGGAGGCGGGCGTCCGGCCCGCGGCGGCGGCGGCGAGGCGTGGGCGCCGAGGCCGGGAGGGCCGCGGGGCGGAGCGGCGGCCCGGAGCCCCTGCTTCTGCGGTCCGAGAGTCTCACCCGGCGTTTCCGGGTCTCGTCAGATGTGAATCCGATGGATCAGCCCGGGGAAGCCGAGCGGCCGCCGCAGCAGCAGCCGTGGGGGAGGCTCGTCCGCTTGGGCGCCGGAGAGGGCGAGCCGCACGTCCTCCTGAGGAGACGGGAGTGGACCATCGGGCGGAGGCGAGGTGCGGGCCGGGGGGCGGGGATGAGGGCGGGGGCCGGGGGCCGGGGGCCGAGGACCGGGGCGCTGGGGAGTAGGGCCGGGCTGCACCCCAGGCCGTCGAAGGCCCTGGGCGGGGCCCGCCGTGCTATCCAGTTTTTCCGGTGGAATAGGCTCTCGTGTAAGAGCCGCAGTTTATTCACTTGCTGGTGGGCCGGTCCCTTCTCGGTGCTTTTGCAGATTATTTAATTGTTACAACTTCGTGAAGTGGGCGCATCAGTGTGATCTACCCCTAGAATGCGGTCTTCTCGAGTTCACTGCTACAGAGAGCATCTCCGATCTCCATGGAGTGAAATTAAAGTCAATTAAAAGAACCCTGGAAAATTCAGGGTGGAAATTAAACCACACACTTTTTTTTTTTTTAAGTTTTTATTTATTTGACCCAGAGAGAGAGAGAGCGCGCGAGAGAGCGCATAAGCAGGGGGAATGGCAGGCAGGCAGAGGGAGAGGCAGGCTCTGTGCTGAGCAAGGAGCCCGATGCGGGGCTCGATCCCAGGACCCCGGGATCATGACCTGAGCCGAAGGCAGACGCTTAACGACTGAGCCACCCAGGCGCCCTTCAACAACACACTCTTAAACAACCCATGGGTCAAAGAAGAAATCACAAGGGAAATTACAAAATACCTTGAGATGAATGAAAATGAAAATATGATATGCTACGGTTTATGGGATGCAGCTGAAGCAGTGCTCAGAGGGAAATTTATAGCTGCAGGTGGCTACCTTTAAAAAGATCTCAAGCCCCTGCTCTTAGAATGGAGCTCCTCAAATATTGATTGATTGAATGAACCTGGGAAGCACAGGGCCCGAACAAAATCCTGCAGCTAGGTGAGACAAAGTGTGGTCACCCCTCCACGCTTAATTGCCTCTAGACTCCTAAGTGGCCATCTGGCACTTTGACCTGCGTTGTACCTTTCCTACAGGGAGAGAAGTGCGCTGGTCAGGTCAACCAAAAAATTTAGTTTGTTTGAAAGTTAATCGCTCTGACTTTATATTATATACACATATATATACATATACACTTTACATACATTTTTTAAATTTTTATAATTTTTAAATTCCGGTCTAACATACAGCGTTTAGTTTCGGGTGTATGATAAAGTGATTCAACAGTTCTATACATTATTCAGTGCTCAACAGGAGAAGTATAGTCTGAATCTGTTCACCTATTCATTCATCCCCCAACCTCCTCCTCTCTGCCAACCATCAGTTCTCTATATTTAAGAGTCTTTTTGTTTCTAACTTTATATTAAAAAAAAGTGTGAAAAAGTATTGTTTAAAACAGATATTTTTTATATGTTAACTATACTGGAATTAAAAAAACAAAAAATAAAAGCCAAGTACTATGATAAAAAATAAAATAAGGATAATAAAGTAAAACACTTTTTTTTTTGTTTTATTTTACCATTTATGATGTACCTGAACCTGTTTTTGTTTGTTTTTGGGTGTTTTTTGGTAGTATTAAATCTCAATATCAAGTTAAATTTTTTTTTTTTTTTACAACTTTGAATGTATTTACATGTCATTGGAAACTTTTGAAAAATGCATTAATTGTTTTTAACTGATGTAGTAGGAATTTGGTGACGAGCAGAAGCCCTGTTTCCAACCTGGCACCACCACATAACTTGCTTTGGGCTGAAGACTTAACTTCCCATACCTTCGTACTTACTTCATAGAGTCACTGAGGAATAATTGAGGTCTTACCTGCGAAACGTTTAAAAGGAGCCTGGCTAAGGGTTAGCACTTAATGTTAGCCATTGTTATTATAACACAGTATTATAACATTGTTTTGCATGTTAATACAAGGAGCAAAAACATGTTGTTGAGTTAATCTTCTTAGTAGAATTCCTTTTGGTGAATGTATTGACCTTTTCAGCAAAACAGAAGTTGCTGTGTTAGTCTGCTCAGGCTGCTGTAACAAAATGCCACAGACCAGGAAGCTTAACCAACAGAAATTTATTTTTCACAGTTCCTTAAGTCTGAGAAGTCCAAGATTAAGGTGCTAGTTGATTTGTTTCGTGGTGAGAGCCCTCTTCTGGATTGCAGACGGCTGCTTTGCTAGTCTTCCCATGCTAGACAAAGATTTGTTGTCTCTTCCTCTTCTTCTAAAGGCACCAGCCCTATCAGATTAGGGCCCCACCCTAATGATCTCATTTAACCTTTATTGCCTCCTCACAAGCCCTGTCTACAGTTACATTGGGGTTCAGGCTTTTAACATAGGAATTTTGGGAAAGACACATAAGAGTTGTAGAACTTGGTTATATTTATTTTAAAACAATGACATGCCTGCTATATATAAGGCATTATTTTGAGGAGAAAGGGAGAGCTGAGTTGGTATGTGTGGGAGGGGAGATGGAAGACCTCACCTTCCCAGAGAGCTTCTCATGCTCGGAGAGTGGCAGAAGTGTGCACCAGCCTTGTGAGAAATTTAACCAACTGAATGATAAGCAGGGCAAATGCCAAGAATAGAACTTAGCACAGAGTATCTTGGATCCAAATTAGAATGCTGATACTCAGGTGTAGAGAAGCTTGTTAAAAACCCATCCCAGTGACACGGTGACTAGTGGTGGGTTGGGGGCTGCCAGCAGACTATCCTGCTGGTTATACTCAGTGTGCTGGGAAGATCATGAGCACAGGTGAAATTTGCCTTGGATAAATGTAACAAAGCACTTCCCATAATGTATAATGTGGAAGTAAGATTTCTAATACTTCAGGTTTATGGAGATACAGGTCACATATGGTAAAATTCATCCCTTATAGGTATTCAGTGAGTTTTGAGAAATGGAATCACCACTGCTGTTAAGAGGCAGAACGTTTCCATCACCCTAAAAAGTTCCCTAGTGGTCCTTTGGATCAGCCACCTCCTCTCAATCCCGGCTCTGGCAGCTATCCATCTAATTTCTATCCCTATCATTCTGCCTTTTCCAGAATGTCATCTAAATGGAATCACACAGTATTCCACCACAGTCTATGTATGGCTTCTCTCCTTTGACATAATCCTTTTGAAATTCATTTCAGGCTGTTGTGTGTGTCAGTAATTCATTTCCCTCCCTTTGTTTCACGCCCAGTGTGGAGCCCAACGCAGGGCTTGAACTCGCAACCCTGAGATCAAGACCTGAGCTGATACAACGAGTTGGACACTTAACTGATCAAGCCACCCAGGCACCCCAGTAATGTGTTTCTTTTTGATGCTGTGTAGTATTCCACTGTTTGGATGTACCACATTTTGTTTTTTAATTCACCGGTTGATGGACCTTGTATTGCTTCCCAGGTTTGCTTATTAAAAATAAAGCTATAAACCTTAGTAGCTATAGTATAAACTTATAAGCAAATTAGTGGTTAGATAGTAAAAAGCTCTTGAAAATTTTTATTCCTTTGGTTTAAGGAGAGAACAAAATATTTGAGGATTTCCCCCTTGCATTTAATGAGGGTATAATGATCATATTCAGATGTAGATGCAGCCCCCTTCTGTTTTAAATTTTCTCAAACATGTACCTGTGTCTGTAATTTGCTCAGTCATGTTTTCTGTGACTCTTGGTTAAGATACTGAAGAATTACTTAACTAAGCCCCTTAGTTTTTTTAAA
Organism: Neomonachus schauinslandi; assembly: GCF_002201575.2. Lineage (NCBI taxonomy): Eukaryota > Metazoa > Chordata > Mammalia > Carnivora > Phocidae > Neomonachus > Neomonachus schauinslandi. The sequence goes on along the minus strand of NC_058416.1, from coordinate 92,114,191 downwards.
CTTCTGTTTTTATCAGGCTAGCTGCATATATGTGCATATTGTGAAACTGTCACCAAGAAGCTCTTGATGTATAGCCAGAGCTGTTGATGGGGTGGGTATCCTTTAGGTCATGGGGAGTCAGAAAGGTGCAAGACACAGTCCCCCTCCCTTTGCTTTGGATTAATACTTAAATGCTTTTTTAAAAATTGCTTCCTAGGGCGCCTTGGTGGCTCAGTTGGTTAAGCGACTGCCTTCGGCTCAGGTCATGATCCTGGAGTCCCAGAATCGAGTCCCCACATCAGCCTCCCTGCTCAGTGGGGTGTCTGCTTCTCTCTCTGACCCTCCCCCATCTCACGCTCTCTCTCAAATAAATAAAAAAAATCTTAAAAATTGCTTCCTATGGGGGCACCTGGATGGCTCGGTTGGTTAAGCATCTGACTTGATTTCAGCTCAGGTCACGATCTTGGTTCTGGGATCGAGCCCTGCATGGGGCTCTGAGCTCAGCGGTGAGTCTGCTTGAGACTCTCTCTCCCTTTGCCCCTTACTGCACTCTCTCAAATAAATAAAACAATAAATCTTTTTTTTTTAAAGATTTTATTTATTTACGACAGAGAGAGACACAGCGAGAGAGGGGACACGAGAGGGAGAGGGAGAAGCAGGCCTCCCGCCTGCAGGGAGTCCGATGCGGGGCTCGATCCCAGAGCCCTGGGATCATGACCTGAGCCGAAGGCAGACGCTTAACGACTGAGCCATCCAGGCGCCCCAATAAATAAATCTTTAAAAAAAAAATCGCTTCCTTTCTTGCTTGATTAGGTGTTGTCTCCTACAGTGCATACAAAATAGGTCCTGATTTTCAACCACATGCTTTGATAAGCAAAGGGCAGTATTGTGGACAGTCCCCATGGTCATATCCAGTGTGTATCCTTTCTCTGTTTTAGGTTGTGACCTTTCATTCCCCGGCAATAAACTGGTCTCTGGAGATCACTGTAAAATTATAGTGGATGAAAAATCTGGTCAGGTGTCGCTGGAAGATACCAGGTAAGCTCTTTCTGAACTTTTTCCTTCTAAAGATTTCTTGTTTTTGTTTTTATGTAATCTCCACACCCAATGTAGGGCTCAAACTCACAACCCAGAGATCAAGAGTCACACGTTCCTCCAACTGAAACAGCCAGGCGCCCCTCTTTCTGAACTTTTCTGTTTTCTCTTGAAGCCATTGACTATAGAGAAGAAACAAGGGCTTGTTTTCTTTTTTTTTTTTTTTTTAATTTATTTGTCAGAGAGAGAGAGAGAGCATAGCAGGGGAAGCAGTAGGCAGAGGGAGAAGCAGGGTCCCCGCTGAGCAAGGAGCCCGATGCGGGGCTCGATCCCAGGACCCTGGGATCATGACCTGAGCCGAAGGCAGATGCTTAACCGACTGAGCCACCCAGGCGTCCCAGGGGCTTGTTTTCTATGACACAGTAGTTCGCTAGGCTGTCAAGTTATTAGAAAATATATTTTCTGGTTTCCAGTAACACCTCAGTGTCTGTGACTCGTCTTGAATGTATTCAAATTAAAGCAAAAATATTCCTGAGAAAAGACTTAAAAGGCAGTGATAACCTATTCAAGTTAGACTTCTTTCCTTTAAGTCAAAAAAATCTTTAAAAAAAAATTGTTATACAGCATAAGTAGTACGTAAAAATGAAAAGCTTTCCCAAATTCCACTCACCTGTTAGAAGTACATACGTATGTATTTTGTATTAATGACGTTTTGTTAGATGCATTGTCTGCTTTTTTCACTTTTATTTATGGAGTGCTTATGTGTCTGTGCATCTAGATTCATCTTGTTTTTTTCATTATGATTATGTAATAATTTACCTGTCAGCTCCTTTACTGATGGAGATTTATTATTTTGACTTTTTGTTATTATAAATGACACTAATTATTCTCTTCCAAAACCCTTTGCATTCATGTCTGATTATTTCCTTGGGATAAATTTATAGGAAGGAATGCTGTGTCAGAATGTGCCTGTTTTAAACCTGGTACAAGTGGCAGATGGCATTCCAGCAGTATGTTGAGAGTATGCCTTTTCCACCAGATGAACTTTTATTTTTGTAAAGGTCAAGTGCTGTGAGATTGGTTACTACAGTTGTAGGGATAGAAGACTAGGAATTCATTTATTAGGAAGAAATGAGGCTCCTTTCCCCTCTTCTGGTAGGTAGCAGACTAAGTTCTTTATTTCTCAGCCTGATGTAGAATAATGTAGCACTGTTTCTGGAGCTGTCCTCTGGCAGGGCCTGGCTTCCCAATACTGGCCATATGACGGTTTTAGCTTCCTGCGGCTCTTGAAACAAGGTACTACAAACTTAGTGGCTTAAAATAACACAAAGCTATGATCTTATGGTGCCGAAGGTACAAAGTCTATGTCTCATTGGACTAAAATGAAAGTGTCGGCAGGGCTGGCTCCTTCTGAAGGCTCTAGGAGAGAATCTATTCCCCGTCTTTTCCAGCTTCCAGAGGCCACCGCGTTCCTTGGCTGAGGAGGCTGGAGGGGAGAGGGTGTTCCAGGCAGAAAGAACTGCAGGTGCTGAGGCCCAGAGGCACAAGCAGGCCCTGCGTGCTCAGAGTAAATGGCGAGTGCAAAGCGAGGCAGTAGACTGGAGCAGGAAGGCCCTGGTGTCCGCGCTAGGGAGTGTGGACTTCAGCCTGAGAACAGTGAGAAGTAATCAAGGGGGTTTAAGCAGAAGAGTAAAATCAGACTTTTTTGGTTAGAAAGAGCATGAGAATGGATTGTGAGGAGAATCCTGGCGGCAGAGACCCTGGGTGTATTGGGGAGCACCACCCGCTTTTGTAAGTGAAGTCTCGCTGTGACACAGCCGCAGCCCCTTGATTGGGGCCTGTCTGTGGCTGCTTTCCTTTCACAGTGGCGGAGCTGAGTAGTTGGGACAGAGACTGTGTGATCATACAGCCTGAATTATTTACTTTCGGGCCCTTTACCGACACTTAAGTAGTGGGCATTTGCTCAGATGTAAAAATAAGGCCTTTTCACCACTGGAGGCCTTAGCAGTGAAGCCATAGAGTTAAGCTTGGGTGGTTTGAATGCCTGCAATTGGGTCGGTTTGCTTGCTTGCTGAGTTTTGTTCTCGTCTTGTACTCTGTTCCCCATGCCTGTGGTGTGCGCTTCGTCCACTCCTGATTTTCTGTCAGATTTCTACCCAGGAGTCCTTCCTCAGGAAGTGCTGTTCCATCCTGTCCCATCTGACTTAGGCTCCTGTCTGTCCCCTCAGCAGTCTGTCTCTCTTCCACCTGTGCTCCCTGATCGATTGGAGTGACCTCCCAACTGAGGGACCACGCCATCTTCCAGTCCATAGCCTGGCATTTATTTGCTTTTGCTCGGAACCTCTCTCTCTCTTTTTTTTTTTAAGTAGGCTCCACTCCCAGTGTGGAGCCCAGTGTGGGGCTTGAACTCATGATCAAGACCTGAGCCGAGATAAAAGAGTCGGATGCTTAACCGACTGAGCCGCTACTTGGAACATGTTACTTAAGAGGTGTCAGTGCTGATTTGAGGAATGAGCTGACCTGGTTGAAACTCCTGGAGGGAGGGGTAGATCTGTGGACAGAGCGGAGTGCAGAAGCGGGAGAGAAGCTGGAAATCAGAGCTGCTGGTAGAAGTCCAGGGGTCCACCAGGAGGCAGATGGAGGAGAACGTGGCGTGGGGAAAAGCAGACATGTTGATGAGATTGGTTGCTGGTTTGAGGGGGCAACAGGCAAGCTTTTTCTCAGGAGAATTACAGTGTGGCACTTGCGTATGTGGCTCCTTAAATATTTACATTGTTCTTATGAGCGTTTTATCATTTTCAAAGCAGTGATATTGAATTGTTTTCGTAGTGGTGGTAGAAAAATAAATTTAACTCCCAAGTTATTTTAAGTAAGATAAATTGCAATTTTGTTGTCTCTACAGCACCAACGGAACAGTAATTAACAAGCTGAAGGTTGTTAAGAAGCAGACTTGCCCTTTGCAGACGGGGGATGTCATCTACTTGGTGTACAGGAAGAATGAGCCAGAACACAGTAAGAGAGAGAGAGTGGACAGACGGGTGGCTCGTGGTGGGGAGGTCCTGCCGCGGCTAGGAAGTGTCGTTGAAAGGAAGTCTGCTGAAGCAGCTATTTCCCTTAGGAATGTTAGTGTTAGCTACATTTTCTTTGTTGTTGATGTAGATTCTTGGTGTGAGTCATGTCTGTTGAAGAATGGGAGCGTTGACCTTGCAGTCTGAGTCCCAGCCATTCTTAGAAATCCCACCATGGTCACGAGCTGTGCATCTCAAAAGGGCCAGGAGAAGTGAACGGAGATGGCCTAGGTGACAGCAGAAGAAACCTGAGTTGTGGGGAGTAAGACCTAGAATAGGGGCTGGAGGCCAGGGGTTGCTCTGCTGTTGGAGACCTTACAGGAGACAACAGACGTCTGACTGGATCCCATTTGGCTTTTCCAGATCTGAGTATCTGTGTTTGGGGAAGAAGAATGATACAGGACAAGGGGAGTTGAGGGAGTCTTTCGAAGGTTACCCCCGAACTGGAAGAAGGAGGCAAATATTCTCAGGCTGTCTTCAGCGTAGTCAAAGCCAGCCCTGACCACGTGGCAGGGTCTCCTGTCTGCTCCTTCTGGTAGTTTGAAATGACAGGCAGAGCACAGATTCATCACCTACTCATCGTTTTGCCTTCCCCAGTCTGCCTCCTGGCTCCAGACATTTTTCCCTGAGGCTTATTTATTTTAAAGTTGGTTAAGATATTTTGGGTCCCTTGTTTTGAAATCCCTTAAACTGGTTAATGTTGTTACTAGCTGGTAAGTCAACATAGTCAACAAGGACAAAGGGACTGAGGTGACAGAAAGGAACAGAAGAGGGAAGTGAGTTCCTGCTGGTGTGTGGGCACTCTGTTCTGATTTGGTTAATTTCCTTTTAGATGTGGCATACCTCTATGAATCTTTAAATGAGAAGCAAGGCATCACACAAGACTCCTTTGGTAAGTGAAACCATAACCAAGTAGGTGCGTAGTAAGAGCTATTGATTCTTTTTTTTTTTTTTTTAAGATTTTATTTATCTGAGAGAGAGAGAAAGAGCACGGGCAGGGGGAGCAGCAGAGGGAGAGGGAGAAGCAGACTCCCCGCTGAGCAGGGAGCCCGATGTGGGGCTCGATCCCAGGACCCCAGGATCATGACCTGAGCCGAAGGCAGACGCTTAACCGACTGAGCCACCCAGGCGCCCCAAGGGCTGTTGATTCTTACTAGGAAAGCTTCTTCATCTGCTGGAATGTCTTGCCTGAAGTCGTGGTGCTCCACTTTCTGCTCCTTTTGTGCTTGCAGAAGCTAATAAAGAGAATGTGTTCCACGTGACCAAAGATACCTCAGGTGCAGGGCGAGGTGACGACCCGCAGGTCCTGCTGTCATCGCCCACCACTCGGGCGTGCTTTGAGGAACCACAGCCATCGACGTCGACATCGGACCTCTTCCCCACGGCTTCTACCTCTTGCATGGAGCCCACCTCTGCAGGGCAAGCGCCTTCCTCCAGCTCTGGTGAGACGGGAGTCTCTGCTTTCTGGTCACTAATTCTGACCTGTGTTGCTACGGAGACAGACAGAGAAGCCACTGAGGAAGTCAGAAGTGTCATCAGGCATCAGGCTCTCAGTAGCAAGATTGCTGTAGTAGTAGATGCTGTCTTGTTCCATCTACAATAGAAATGCTGAAAGTCGGAGACCAGAGTACCATGGTATTTCTTGTAGTTCTATTGGGATATAATTCACATACCATAACAATCACCCAGTTGAAGTGTACACTTCAGTGGTTTTTACCATAGTCATAGTGTTGTGCATTCATACCACTATATAAATCCAGAACATTTTCATCACTCCAAAAGGAGACCCCATACCCATCAGCAGTCACTGTCCCTTCCCCAGCAACCACTAATCTGCTTTCTGTCTCTATGGATTTGCCTCTTCTGGCCATTTCATACAAGTGGAATCATGTATTCTGTGGCCTTTTGTGTCTGCTGCTTTCCCTGAGCATAATGTTTTCAAGGCTCACCCAGAGTGACATAGAATTTATTTATTTATTTTTTAAAGATTTTATTTATTTATTTGAGAGAGAGTGAGAGAGCACGCGCACACATACACACAAGCCAGGGGCAGAGGCAGAGGGAGAAGCAGACTTCCTGCTGAGCGGGGAGCCCCACTCAGGCCTCAGTCCCAGGACTCCAGGATCGTGACCTGAGCTGAAGGCAGATGCTTCACCGACTGAGCCACCCAGGCGCCCCTGGAGTAACATATAATTTAAAACCAGTTTTACATGTACTGGTCCTTATGGCATCAACTCTTTACCTTCCTCCCTGGTCACTAGAGAAGATTCAGAATCTCTAGGTGCCATGTGACCTGAGCGTTTATTTGTAGGTATGGTTAGGGTATGGAATGTATATATATTTAGTGAATTGGATCATACTATATATGTTAATTTTTTTTAAGATTTTATTTATTTGACAGAGAGAGAGAGAACAAGCACAAGCAGGGGGAGCAGGAGAAGGAGAAGCAGACTCCCCGCTGAGCAGGGAGCCCAATGCGGGGCTTGATCCCAGGACCCCAGGATCATGACCTGAGCTGAAGGCAGACACTTCACTGACTGAGCCACCCAGGAGCCCCTAAATATGTTAATGTTTTAGTTCACTTTCTTAGCTATTCTTCTGTATTTTTCTTCCAGTTTCTCTTTAGGATTATCTTTTTAAGTAAAAAAAAAAAAAAGTCTTTTTGAGATTTTGATTGGGGAGAATTGACATTTTTACAATACCCAGGATAATGGTGTTTTATCCTGTTTATTAAGCTCTTTGATGTTCTTCAGTGAAGTAAGCCTTTTTCACTTAGTTTTGGGAACTCTAATTTATCCCTAGAATGCTTCATCTCTTGTTCTTGTTTTTTTAAGATTTCATTTATTTGAAAGAGAGCAAGCAAGTATAAGCCGTGGAGGGGGGAGGGGCAGAGGCAGAGGGAGAAGCAGGCTCCCCGCTGAGCAGGGAGCCTGACGCAGGGCTCAATCCCAGGACCCCGAGATCGTGATTTGAGCCGAAAGCAGATGCTTAACCGACTGAGCCACCCAGGTCCCCCGCCCTCTCTCATTCTTAATGTTGTAGTGCACGGAGACCCTCTTAAATCTCAGTGAGGGTGTGTTTGGCTGTGAATAATGGAAAACATGGCTCCCAGGACAGAGTCTGAAGACTCACAGCCCAGCACTGGCTCACCAGCTCAAGATGTCACCAGGCACTATCTGTCCTTTGCATGTGCCTCTTTGTCTTCTTTTAATCTTGTGGTTGCAAGAAGGCTGCCCGAGCTCTAGCTGTCACAGCCACATTCAGAGGCAGGGACCAGCAAAGCCTTTGTAAAAAGAGCTCTATTGTGGGCTCAGCAGCAGCAGAGGAATTGTTCCCAGAAGACTCCTCCAGCTCCTTGGCCGACCTGGCTGTACCGCCACCAGGTAGTCCTTATGTCTGTACCTGTTTTAGTCGGATTTGGGGAAGGAGAGGCAGTGAACTTACTGCAGGGACTCAGTATGCTTCCCTGAGACTGGAAGCCTTCTTTCTCCCACACTGTTTGAACCTATTTCCATTTTGAGAACTTGGTTTTTACTTGCTAATACTGTTGCTCTTTTTAACATAGGCAGCCCCATCTCTCCTACTTGTTGTCCTCATTAAGGCTTTGTAGCACCTACCACCTTCCTTACCCAGAGCCTCCTTTGCTCAGCCTAACTCCTCAGCAGCAGCACGCTCCACACAACACCCCTCTCTCTTTTCCCAGGTCTATGGCACCCCATCTGAACAGTAACATTCTGATGTGTTATTGTGACTTTTCAGGGCATCCATGAAAGGGCTTCGTAGGTACTTATTAGGCATGTTTAGTTAAAACAAGGCTGCGGATAGTGAGCACTATGTCTGAGTCTCGCCCACCACCTCCAAGAGAAGACCAGCAGCATAGACCAAGCCAGTGACCAAAAGAGGCCCTCCAGCCTGTCTCCTGGTACTCCTGAACTGTAGTCCCAGTTTCTCAGAGGCCTTTGACTTACTCTACTTTAGCATCATTACTTCAAACTCCTGACTAAAAGAAAAGGCGATCATACTACCTAGATGAGAACATGCCAGATACTGAAAAATTACCCAGGTGGTTGAAGTTCTTCAGGTTCTGTAGGCTCATGTGCCCTTTATAGTAACTGCCTGGGTTCTTTAAACCACAGAGGCACTGCACAGTTGGGGCAGGTGCTGCCCTGCTGCTGGCTCCACCTACCCGAGGGCTCGCCCTTGTGGTGGCAGCCCCAAGAGGAGTACAAGTGACACTCAGTGACCCTGAGTGCGGCCCCAGAGCATGTCAAGTAGGAACACAGACAAGATGGAAAGCTGTGGGCATTCTGGATTGAGTGCTAATCTCCCAGCTGTATGCCTATATAAAAATAGGCTTTGTCTCTAGTCCCAAGCTGTGCGTTTTGTGGTTATTGTAATAGTTTTTCAGAATCGAAGCATAAAACAGCTCTGGCCTATAAAGAAAACCTACTTTACCAATAGAAATTTTTTCTACATAGTACAGTGTATAGTATGTGTGGCTAGGTTTTGATAGATTTTTCGATAATGTTCTGATTTCATTAAAGAAACCACAATGAGATACCACCTCACACCTATTAGAATGGCCAGCATCAAAAAGACAAAGGATAACGAGTGAGGATGTGGAGAAAGGGGAACCTTCCTACACTGTTGGTGGGAATGCAAACTGATGCAGCGGGTCTGGGAAACAGTATGGAGTTTCCTCAGACAGTTAAAAAGAGAACTACCATTTGACCCAGTAATCCCACTTCTGGGTATATATCCAGAGGAGGTAAAAATCACTATCTCAAAGAGATATCTGCACCCCCGTATTTCTGCAGCATTATTCACAAAGGCCAAGACATGGAAACAACCTAAGTGTCCAGTGATGGGTGAATGGATAAAGAAAATGTGATGTGTGTGTGTGTGTATACACATACTAATTGTTAATATTACCATAAAAGGGCAATGCATTTGTATATTGTGTAATTTAAAAAATCATAAACAGAAAATATTTTGCTTTAAGCAAATTGTTAAGATGGAAAGCTTAGCTCCAATTGTGTAAAGTTGGGGAAATGTTTCTGTGTATCTCTCTAAGTGTATACATACTAATAAAATAACCAGCCTGCTAAGTGTGAGGTTGGGTGCCAGGTGTTTTGATTAAGTTTTAAGTTAATCCTCACCATGGATCTGTTGGAGAGGTACCATCATCATGATCTTCATTCTGGAGTGAGAAGCTCCACTGAGCATAGGAGGCCCTCCCATGGTGGGAGTGAGAACCAGAGCCAGGAGCCAGCGCCTCTTTTCTTCCCTTGGTGTACACACTCCCCATTTGCTCCCCAAACAATTCTAACCTTTTTCCTTTGGCGGCCATAGGGCAGTTTCTTTCTTTTTCAAAATAACAACACTTACCACTTGAATATTACAGACTACATATGTATTGTACTGTAGTATCATAAACTAGGTCTTTATTCAGATAAAGGTTATTGGAAAGTCTCCTTACCTTTCTCCGGGGCTCATTTAAATCTTGCTTATGCAGATCAGTACTTTCCCTATGAGTTACTCCTGCTCCTTTCCTTTATCACCTCACCGTCCCTCTCATCTGTTTGGCCTTCGTGTCCTTGTCGTCTGAAGCCTGTTTCCCTCTTCGCAGAGGCTGGTGTGTGTACCTCTGTGCTAACATTAGTTACAACGTGGTGAGTGTTTGGCATTACTTAGCATGTGGATTGGCCCTGTGTTAGACTAAACGTTCCAGGGCTGATCCCAGTCACAGACATGTCTGCATTTCTTTCCCCGTTAATGTGGCACTTAATCCAGCTCCACCCGGCACAGCAGTGGGCACAAATGCATTTAAGAAATGTGGTTGAGGGGCGCCTGGGTGGCTCAGTCGTTAAGCGTCTGCCTTCGGCTCAGGTCATGATCTTGGGGTCCTGGGATCGAGCCCTGTGTCGGGCTCCCTGCTTGGCAGGGAGCCTGCTTCTCCCTCTCCCTCTACTGTTCCCCCTGCTTGTGCTCTCTCACTCTCTCTATCAAATAAATAAATAAGCTCTTTAAAAAAAAAAATGTAGTTGAGTATTTCTAGTGAGTATATGTTACTGAGAATATGACATCTTGGATTACCTAGACCTGACTTGAATCTGTGATGCTTTACCTGTCGTGCTCTCTCCTTCTAGGGCAGATGAATCAGAACCTCTCTTGTTTGTCCTTCTCACAGGCTCCAGAGATGCAGGCATTTCCCCGAAAGAGTGTGGTCCATCTGTGGCAGGTGATGAAATCCCTACCTTTCCTTCTGCTCTCCCAGACAGAGAGGGAGCATCCTTTTCTATGTCAGAATCCCGGGATCAGGAGGATTTGGAGCCCATCAGGAAGAGAATGAAAGGAGGTCAGAATCTTTAGAGAAAAATCTGCACTTAAAAAGACAAAGTTAAAAAGACTGTAAAGAATATTTGGGAATGTGTAGTGGGACAGTGGCTGCCCTGTGGCAGTGAGACCAGGAGGCTCTGGAAGGGGGGGCCTTGGGGAAGGGGACTAGAGTACTGGGTGTGTTGCATGGAAAATTGAATTGACTGGCTTGGGGAGGGTGTGGGAAAACTCAGCAACAGTACATAAAATAATAAGTATAAAAATGAGGCCGTTTTTGGGGCGCCTGGGTGGCTCAGTCAGTTAAGCATCTGCCTTCAGCTCAGGTCGTGATCCCGGGGTCCTGGGATTGAGCCCCTCATCGGGCTCCCTGCTCCACAGGGAGCCTGCTCCTCCTCCTCCCTCTGCTCCTCCCCACCCCCCTGTCTCTCTCTCTCTCTGTCTCAAATAAATAAAATCTTTAAAAAAGTAAATAAAAATAAGGCCATTTTTTATTCCAGCAAAAATGAAAAATTGTATAAGGAAGAAAACTTAAGTTTTGTTTTTTTTTTAAAGATTTTATTTGAGAGAGAGAAGGAGAGACAGTGGGAGAGTACAAGTGGGGAGGAGAGGGAGAAGCGGGCTCCCTGCTGAGCAAGGAGCCCAATGCGGGACTCGATCCCAGGACCCTGGGATCATGACCTGAGCCGAAGGTAGACGCTTAACTGACTGAGCCACTCAGGTACCCTGAAAACTTAAGTTTCCTTAATTAATAGTATACTGTTTGGCTCAGCAGTGAATATTTACCTAAGCATAAGGTAAATACGATATACTGAACCAACAGTCGTGTTATAATAATACTGCGAGTAGGGTTCAGGGGGCAGAATCCTTCTCTACCTTAATAGATGTCAGGAGATGGTATCTAGAATCGATGAACCCAAACATAGCATTACAGTTCAGAAACATGGAGGTCCATACCAGCAGAAGTAGCTAAAAACACGAAAGTCATTAACTCGGAGGAAGTTAGGCCATGGCAGAGGGCTACTGCTCTTGTTTTCTTTTAAGTGTTTGACTTCGTAAATTGTGTGCAAATACTTGTTTAATTAAAAATAAAAATTAATCTGTGGTTAGCAACACATGAACACTATAGAACACCAGCAGAAGGAAAAAAAAAAAGATTCACAGCTCCTGGTAACATCAGAGAGTGTACTTTCCAGTGTATACACAAATCACATTGTTTGTTTAAACAAAAATGACATTACACACAAATATTGTGCAACAAATGGCCTTTATCTTTAAGCATGTATTCTGAGTGCCTCTTTTTGTCATTAACTGTTCTTCTAAAACAAAACTTAAGTGTATTGGAATATGAAACTTCTTTTAGGCCTTCTTAAAAACGCTCTTTAAAATACAAACACTGGCGGGGCACCTGGGTGGCTCAGTCGTTAAGCGTCTGCCTTCGGCTCAGGTCATGGTCCCAGGGTCCTGGGATCGAGCCCCGCGTCGGGCTCCCTGCTCGGCGGGGAGCCTGCTTCTCCCTCTCCCACTCCCGCTGCTTGTGTTCCCTCTCTCGCTGTATTTCTCTCTGTCAAATAAAAAAAAAAAAAAAAAAATCTTTAAAAAAATAAAATAAAATACAAACACTGGCGAGAGCTGTGTTTTCTGTCCGTAGGTTAAGGTGTTCGTAAAACAAGAAGACCCAGTGTCTGCTTCTTCCTCCCTGTGGTGGTCAGAACGCATCCCTTTCTCTCACAGATGGGGAGCCTGACCTGACCCTGCAGTTGCTGGTTGCAGACCAGTGTGGAGACACCCACAGCACCCTTGGGAATGTCAGGTCCGAGGCCGTGAAACCAGACAAGATGGAGGAGACGCTCACGTGCATCATCTGCCAGGACCTGCTGCATGACTGTGTGAGGTACGCTACACGCCACAGGGAGACCTGGAGGAGCATCACAGCCGGGGAGGGGTGGCCTGGGGAAGCCAGCCCCCGGGTCATGTCGGCTTCGACGCTGCGGGGGCTACTGTTGTCATTTTCTTGGGTGGCCAACCCGCCCAAACCCCGGTGCCTGTGACCAGGGCTGTAGAAGAGCCCACAAGGCTGATGCGGCAACGCCCTCAGTCGACACAGGTCCCAGGTAGCACTGGTGGCCTGGCGTTCTGCAGACGCAGAACGGGAGAAGTGTGCCGAGCTTTAAGGGAATGTTGTGGTTAGCACAGAGGGGGTGCCCCGGAGTGAGGGTCCCAGGAGTAGCTTAGGGAGAGCCCCCTCCTTGCTTCTCTGTGGGAACTTCAGGGTGAAAGCCATCTGAATTTCCACTTGGATGCAGGCCTTTTCCGCACTCAGGGCCCCTGTTCCTCATACGCCTGGAGCCACAGCCTGCTCTACTGTCCCTTCCGAGGCACAGACTGTCACTTCGGTTTCTTTTAATTAACGAGGACCACGTCAGGGTGGTTGGGGTTGGACACTGTGCTCCCATGGATTGTGGAAGACAGGTGGCATTCCCAGTCTCTCAGCTGAGGATGCAGATGCTGCCAGCAGTGGGCCCCATATGCAGGTGGTGTAGCGCCCCGAGAGGCATGGTTCTAGGCTCTGCTGAGTCGAGTGAGCTCGGTGGGGGGTGGGTAACTTGCTCACTTTTCTGTTTTGTGACCAACCCTCAGCCTGAGCGAGGCCACGTCCTCCTATGGGGAAAGAGGCAGCATGAACTGGGGTCCCTGCTTCTCATGCTCCAGGCAGGCCATGCCCCATGTGCCCTGGCGTCTGGGGGGCTGCTGCGGCTTGGCAGACAGATGCTCCACCAGCGAGTGCTCTGCGGGGGCGTCTGAAGACCTCTCCTTGTGCCCTCAGCCTGCAGCCCTGCATGCACACCTTCTGTGCAGCCTGCTACTCAGGCTGGATGGAGCGCTCCACCTTGTGCCCCACCTGCCGCTGTCCAGTCGAGAGGATCTGTAAAAACCACATCCTGAACAACCTGGTGGAGGCCTACCTTCTCCAGCACCCAGGCAAGTGGAGAGCCTGCCCAGGCCTGGAGACTGCGGGTGTCTCTCCTGGGGCCCCCCAGCCAGGAGAGCCATGTCTTTTGCCTTCCAGACAAGAGTCGCAGCGAGGAAGATGTGCGGAGCATGGCTGCCAGGAATAAGATCACTCAAGACATGCTGCAGCCCAAAGTCAGGAGGTCTTTCTCTGACGAGGAGGGCAGTTCAGAGGACCTGCTGGAGCTGTCAGATGTGGACAGCGAATCCTCGGACGTTAGGTGAGCCTCTGCCTGGCTCTGAGTAGGGCAGGGAGCTGGGCAGGCAGCACGGAGTCCGAGTCCAGGTTCTGCACTGAGCAGTCCAGCTCCTGCGTGGTCTGGCCTCGCTTCTCATGGGTCACGTCAGCTAGTGATGTTGCCTGCCTTGAGTGTGGCAAGGATGGGGTGGGCGCCGGCCAAGGACAGCCACTCACTCAGTTGACTGGGGTGGGTATTTGCCACCCTGCCTCCTCCAGTACCCCCCTCCCTTTTCAGGTATACACGGAACATTTATTTTTTGCTGTTACTTATCTGTATTTATTTCCAGCTTTATTGAGATGTAACTGGTACACAGCACCCTTTGAGTCTAAGGTATTCTGGCTAATGAATGGCTGGACTGGCGACTGTTCTAAAGTAAAGACCACCACGCCCCACACCCTGGTATTTGCTGACACCTCGTCAGGTGCCTTGATGCACCAGCTACGACGGCGTCATGATTTAACATGTTCTCTGTCCCACACACGCGCACTTAGGCTGTAGTGCATCTGGTGAGCATCGAGTCCCACCCTGTGAGTTGCATTGTCATCGTTTGTCAGGACAGTACTGTAGGGAAGCTGCGGCCACCTGGCTGAGGACGCAGTCCTTCGAGACCTTACATTGGCTACTCTACGGTGCCGCTGTTTCCTGACTCAGAAGTGCACCGGCTGAGTTTCGGGTGGAGGCCATCACATTTAGAAAGACAAAAATCAAACCTCCCCAATGCACTATCTTTTGTTTCTTTTTGTAAAATTTAGCAAATGATGGCCAAGCCAAAAGAAGAAAACAAAAATCACTTTAGCGTGAACATTTTATTGTGTATCCTTCTGGCCACTCATATATGTAGCCACACATACTTCTTTTGTTAAGTAAGTAAAACACGATATGTTTAGAAATAAATACTCTTATAAAGATGGGATTATACTATACATATGGTTTTACAGAGTTTCTAGTATTCTGACTTGAGAAGCTGTGCTGCAGTTTGAGTTACTGTAACTGCAGTTGCAGTTTTGCGCACGTGTCCATTAACTGACGGAGGTAAGTAACGGCAGAGTGGTCAGGTCAGGTCAGAGAGCCTGCGGCGGGGCGCCTGGCTGGACCTGGCACCCATGTCATCCAGTGTCCGTCAGAAAGGTTTGTGGAAGGGTGTCAGGAAACCCTGCCTGCACTCGGTGTCGCCCGGGATGAAGGCCGTCTCGTTCCTAAATGAAGTTGAGTATTTTCTCACTGGGGTTTTCTCGTTAGGTCTTACCCCGTCCCTCACCGGCTCCTGCTGTTGGAGTCAGGCTCAGGAAGGCGTCCTCTGACTGAGATGAGGGAAGAGTCTTTGTCTCTTTTTCCTGTGGATTCTTTTTACCATTTGTGTTTTTAGAAAGCTCAGCTAACGTGCATAAAGCTAGGTGGGGCGGGGCTTCTGCTGCTGGGTCGGGAAGCCCCTAGAGGACAGCAGCACTCAGCTGTGGCACAAAACGTGCTCTGATTTTAATGCAGTTTCTTCGGTGCCCAGGGTGCAAGTCCTGAGCGTGCTGGGCAAGATGGGCCTGCCCCTGGACGTAGTTCACAGCTCGCCCAGCATCGAACCTGTGAGAGTGCGTCCTGCCCCCTGTGGGGACTGAGCGGCCAGGCTCTGGGGGATGCTGTGCCAAAGCAAGGGGTGGGCAGGACGTGTCTCCGTATGCTAGGAACCGCCAAGGGGGATGAGGGTGGTGAGGAACAGAGCCCTCTAACTGCTGCTCTTCTGGGGTGAGCACTGACTGGGCGGCAGCAGCTGGTGCAGAGCTGAGGTGTGAAGTGGGGGACAGTGAGCAGAGAAGATGCCTCCAGGCTTGGGATCTGGATCTGGTCTCGTCATCAGGGCTAGGGGCATGGCCACCACCACCCACATGCTTGTGAGCAGGGGTCACCCTGCTTCTCCGCACTCCAGGTGTTCGTGTGGTTCGTGTGCTTTCCTTGCAGCCAGCCGTACATAGTATGCAGACAGTGCCCCGAGTACCGGAGGCAGGCGGGGCAGTCCCTCCCCTGCCCAGGGCCTGGCAGCGAGCCAGGGTCAGCACCGGCTCCTGGGGAGGCACCGTCCACATCCACCAGTGTCACGACAGGTGAGACGCCACCTTCCGTGCTGTCGTCCTACTGTGACCACCCAGGATGCAGCTGTCATTCCTGCGGACTCCTCTCCCATTCCTACCCGACTCTTGTCCCTGCCTCCGTGGTCTGCCACCTCTCATAACCTGTTGCTTCTCCTAGTCTGTTTTGGGCTAGGAAACCAGAGAGTTAACTTGTTCTCTCGTGGACCTCTGCTCCTGGGCAGTCCTGGGGGTTCAGTCCTAAGCCTGACATTTGGGCCAGATGCCATCAAGAAAGGGAAAGAGGACAGGTGGAATCTACGTTTTTGGCCCTGGCCATTCTGTAATTAATGGCCCCACAAGGCCTAGTTTCTTTTTTTTTTTTTTTTTTTTTAAGTTTTTTTTTTTTTTTTTGACAGAGAGAGAGGGGGAGAAAAAGTACGCAGAGGGGCAGGCAGAGGGAGAGGGAGAAGCAGGCTTCCCGCTGAGCAGGGAGCCCGATGCGGGGCTCGATCCCAGGACGCTGGAATCATGACCTGAGCCGAAGGCAGACGTTTAACTGACTGAGCCACCCAGGCGCCCCCAAGGCCTAGTTTCTTAGAGCCTGTCATGAGGCCACTGAGCCAGGATTGTGACCCAGAGCTATGTTATAGCCATCTGCCATGACGCCATGCTGTGGCTGTCTCCGTCGGTTCCCGTAGGCCCTGTGGACAGGGATGGGCAGCACCTGGTCACGTCCCAACTCTGCCATTCCTCAGGTGGGCTCCATCGTTTTCAGACTGCAGATGGAAATCCCCAGTGGGACGCGGGGCCTGTAGTAAGTGTGTGTGCGCAGACGGAGCTTCCTGTGTGGCCATGGAGCGTCCGGGGGCTAGGCTGTGTGGACACAGCTCCTGGGGTGGGGTCAGCCAGTCATGCCCACCAGGCCTGTCACTTGTTTATTTGGAAGACACAGAGATTAATATAGAACTTGCTTTATTGTTTTATGGCATGTGCTTTATGGCCTAAGGAAAGGTTAGAAAACCTTCAAGTGATCTTTGAAATCTTGGTACAACCGCTGATCCGAAAAGTCGCTTTGCTTATTTTTCATTTTATTTTAAAATGCTTCTTTTAGGTGGTAGGCTATCATTTGGCCACTTAAGAAAACAGGTCTGAGTTCTCCCTGGGTTTTCTTTCTTTTTTTTTTTTTTTAAAGATTTTATTTATTTATTTGAGAGAGAGAGAATGAGAGACAGAGAGCACGAGAGGGAAGAGGGCAGAGGGGGGGAAGCAGACCCCCCACGGAGCAGGGAGCCCGATGCGGGACTCGATCCCAGGACTCCAGGATCATGACCTGAGCCGAAGGCAGCCGCTTAACCAACTGAGCCACCCAGGCGCCCTCTCCCTGGGTTTTCTTTTGGATCAGTCTCCTTGTGTGCTTTCCAGCCACTCCCCTAGATGTGGGTCTAACCTGTTCTTTCTGCCTGTGCCCCGGTACATGACGCCTGATTATGCTGTCTGTTCTGCAGCCCAGGATTATGTGTGTGCCCTGCAAGGCAGCCATGCCATATGCACCTGCTGCTTCCAGCCCATGCCAGACCGGAGAGCAGAACGTGAGCAGGACCCCCGCATCGCCCCCCAGCAGTGTGAGTAAGGGTGTGCACCTCTGCGCTGCCTGCCTGAGCAGCCTCCCCACCACGGAGCCTCTCCTGTGGATCCTTCTAGGCTCAGGTTTCAAAACGGTGTTGACTGCTGTGCATGCTGTGAAGTAAAGACATGGCTCTGTTTTCTCGTCTGCAGAATCGGTTGTCACTGTGCAATCATGTTGAATAACCGTCTTTTTCCATCAATTGATAACCCACCCCTGTCATACACCAAGTTTCCATGTATGGGTGGTTCTTTCTGAAGTCTGCGTCTGACGTTTGTCCCCACGTCAGGACCGTGATATTTCTATAATGTGTCACTTTTTTAAGATTTTTATTTTATTTATTTATTTTAAAGATTTTATTTTTTATTTGACAGAGAGACAGCCAGAGAGGGGACACAAGCAGGGGGAGCGGGAGAGGAGAAGCAGGCTTCCTGCTCAGCGGGGAGCCCGATGCGGGGCTCCATCCCAGGACCCTGGGATCATGACCTGAGCCGAAGGCAGGCGCTCAACGACTGAGCCACCCAGGCGCCCTTTTTATTTATTTATTTTAAAGGGAGTGCGTGCACGTGGGGGTGGGGGAGGCAGGGGAGGGGCGGAGAGAGAATCTCAGGCAGACTCCCCGCTGAGCAGGGGCCCTGACGCGGGCTTCAGTCTCGTGATCCTGAGTCATGACCTGAGCCAAAATCAAGAGTTGGACCCCCGCCCGCTGAGCCACCCAGGCGCCCCTATGATGTGTCACTTCTAAGTGTAATGAAGGAGATACCGTGCTTTAATTTACCACTCGGGATTGCTGTTTAAGACGGAGTGTGTCACGTATTTGACGGTTGCTTGAGTTTGTTCTTCGCCGAAATGGCCTGACTGGCGGTTGTGCTGTGTCCGCAGGTGCTGTGTGCCTGCAGCCTTTCTGCCATCTGTACTGGGGCTGTGCCCGGCCCGGCTGCCTCGGCTGTCTGGCCCCGTTCTGTGGTAATGCCGGGGCTTCGGCTGGCTGCCTGTAGCCTTTGCCTGTTCTCTGGTGCATTCGAGGGTGGTGCCGGGTCGTGTGGCCCGAGCTGGGGGAGGCCGCCGTTAGCGACCCTACTTTTTCCTGACATTTACAAGTGTCGCTCTGCCAGCTCAAAGCCAAGCAATAACAGAACAACCCCAGGGATGCCGAGTTCAGCCGGGAGGGTTCCCATATGGGCAAGGAACACCACCACTAAAACCGCCCAGTCTGGCCGCGGTGTTGAGTCTTCACAGCGCCAGACCCGGTGCCGAGGAGACTGAGAGGGCCGTCCATTTCAGGAAGGAGTGGAATGGAAGTCATTTGCCTGCTCTCTTTTTAAAACTGTATTTTTTTTTTTTAAGATTTTATTTATTTGACAGAGAGAGACACAGTGAGAGAGGGAACACAAGCAGGGGGAGAGGGAGAGGGAGAAGCAGGCTTCCCGCCAAGCAGGGAGCCTAACGCGAGACTTGAGCCCAGGGATCATGACCTGAGCCGAAGGCAGACGCTTAACGACTGAGCCACCCAGGCGTCCCTAAAACTGTATTTTGTCATGGAACTTTTTATTCTTTCTAGACCCTATAAGAAAGGAAATTTGGTCATCTTAGTGTCAGTGAATGATGCTTTCGTAGAACGTCTGTGAGACGGGTGACTTTGCTTCCTTCCATTGGCAGAGCTAGACCTGGGCGACAGGTGTCTGGACGGGGTTCTGAGCAACAACCACTACGAGTCGGATGTCCTCAAGGTACCAGACTTCCCATACAGGCGTGGGTGGGGCTCAGGCCAGGAGAGGCCCCCGTAAGGTTTTCAGCTCTCCTAATGGCTCTTACTAGTATGGCCGCTGAGTGCACCACATGGGTGTTTTTCCGTGTTCCCCACGTTCCCAAAAGGAGGTATTTCCTTCATGCCCATTATGCCACGAATCCACAGGAATTGGCTCCAGTGCCTGTTTGTCCCTTGCAGAGAGTTTCTGGGTCTGGGTGGGGACTGGGCCAGCCCTTTGGTGGAACCAGGGCCTCTCTCTGACTTCCTCCTCTCTGCCATTTTCCTTCCCATGTTTTAGGAAGCTGGCCCGACTCCTCAGCACCACTGCATTCTGGTTAGATGTCTGCGTGGTGCTTTCTTGTGTGTAGGTTTGCACAGAAGGAGCCAAGCAGCTCTGTGTGTCTGAAGGGCAGAACGTAGATCCAAACCCTCCACACTTCCTCGTGTGGTCATGGGCTAGAGCTGCTCTGGCCAAGGTTGGGTGTCCCACCACTCCTGTGCTAGGAATGTCTTTGCGGGATTTTAGAGGGAGTGTGGTAACTCACATGTTCAAAGTTCTGAAGTTAGCCCTCCTTTTGAGGCTCTGACAGAGCATCTCAGACAAGAACCCTGTGAACTAGGTGGTGAGCTAAGTGTTACCATGTCAGGCTCGGGCAGCGGGGTCCTCGGGCTGTCCCAGGTGTCCTGTGGTCTTGGAAGCAGACCCCCACAACTGCACACAGCACTCCCCCTCAGCTGCCCGATACGAATCCCTGCCATGTTTAGCTCGCCTGGGCTGTGGCTTTATCCACCTTCAAGGGCCTTTTATGAAACTTCTGCCTTCTTGTCATTTTAGTGTTTCTTCTTCCAAGCTAGTATCTTAAGATTTCGCTTCTTCCCCGTCACAGAATTACCTGGCAACCAGGGGTTTGACGTGGAAAAATATGTTGACTGAAAGTCTGGTGGCTCTGCAGAGGGGAGCGTTTTTACTGTCTGGTAAGCATCGTGGCCCTTGCTTCCCTCTCTGCAGAGGGGGTGCCTTTGACTCCTGTAACGCAGTAGAACCTGCCAGGTCGAGCACGGGCAGCTCCTGTGCGGCTGCCTTCCCACACACACAGCCTCGCCCTCCCCCCAGCCTGACAGAGGCAGACAGGAAGGTGCCGACACTTCCGGTTTTCTTTAAAGTTCCAGGGTTTCTCTGCCATGAGGAAGGGCGGGCCCCAGCTGAAGAGACCGGGTCTCTACCTTTGTCAGCATGGAAGTCCTGGGGCTGGCTGCTTGTTACCAGACTCTCAGGGCCCTCATTGGCCTCTCGCTTGGTGTGTTGGTGACGGGGTGTAGGCTTGCCCTGTCTCCCAGGGACACCCAGGACATTGTGAAATGTGATTTTTGTCACTGAGGGAGGGGGCTGCAAAAAAATCAGCAAACGCCTTTTTTTTTTTCTTTAAGATTTTACTTATTTATGGGGCGCCTGGGTGGCGCAGTCGGTTGAGCGACTGCCTTCGGCTCGGGTCAGGATCCCGGAGTCCCGGGACCGAGTCCCGCGTCGGGCTCCCTGCTCGGCGGGGGGTCTGCTTCTCCCTCTGACCCTCCCCCCTCTGGTGCTCTCTCTCTCTCTCTCTGTTTCTCAAAAAGATTTTATTTACTTATTTGAGAGAGAGGGCGTATGTGTGCAGGGAGGGGTAAAGACGGAGGGAGAGGGAGGAAGGGAACGAATCCCAAGCAGACTCCCCACTGAGCGTGGAGCCCAATGCAGCGCTTGATCCCACAGCCCTGAGATCATGACTTGAGACCTGAGCAGAAACCAAGAGTCGGACCCTCAACCGACTGAGCCACCCAGGAGCCCCAGATGACTTTTCTTTCTGAGACATACATTATCATGAAAGACTTTAGAAGTTGTTGGGGATCCTTCTAAGCAGTTTCTGTCTTGTGGACACATCCTCACGTCTCCTCTGCAGCAGCCCTGGGGCTGCCCAGACCTATCATCTGAGCCTGAACTCCGTTAGCTTCTTAAGGACTACTCTAAGGATGACATGGCTCACAAAGACATGTGAGTGACAGAGGGAGGCATGAAGGATAAGTGAACATCACTGGGAATCCCAGCACCTGAGCAGTGATGATCCTTGCATGGCCTGTGCACCTGCCCACATGTGCACACCATCCTCGTAAATGAAGCCCTACCACCTGCGCTGTTCTGTAGCCTGTTTGCTCAGCAGTACACCTTGATTTTTATTACGTAGTGTTCCAGTACCATGGTTTATTTTGCCGATTCATGAGTAGAGGATATTAAGGGATTTTTTTCTCCTTTTCACTCTCTGAGTCAGCACTGTAGCTGCTGAGTGAGCACGCAGTGTGTTAGGCTTGAGAAATTGTTCCATTTGGCTAAATAAGTAGGGTTGTTGGACAGCGCTCAGCACAGTTGGGACTTTGCCACAGTGACTTTCCTGCTCAAGGACGTGCCTCAGGTGTGAGGGCCAGCATCTTCTTGAGCCCGGCTGCCCTGCAGTCTTGTAAATACAGAGCAGGCAAACGGGACGTATCGTCGTTTGTCTGCCTGTGTTGGAACATTAACAGAATTGAAGTTTTTTTTGTTTTTTTTTTAAAGATTTTTATTTATTTATTTGACAGAGAGAGAGACAGCGAGAGAGGGAACACAAGCAGGGGGAGTGAGAGAGGGAGAAGCAGGCTTCCCGCCGAGCAGGGAGCCCGATGTGGGACTCGATCCCAGGACCCTGGGATCATGACCTGAGCCGAAGGCAGACGCTTAACGACCGAGCCACCCAGGCGCCCCGAAGATCTTTTTGTTTCGTGGTTCACTGGCTTGTGACCTTGGCCCACATTAAGTTGTCTGGATGTGGGGGTCTGGTTGGTGTATGGTCTTTGTCATATAAAGGTGCAATGGGTTTATGTTAAGCATGTAGGTAGTCAGATTTACAAGTCCTTTCCTGGGTGCTGTTTGGTTTTTGTGACATACTTAGAATAATATTCATTCCTTTCAGTACTTTTTAAAATTTTAAGATATTTGAATTTTTTTTATCCAAGTGGAATTATTTTGGTGTGAGGAAATAGGTTGGTTTCATTCTCGTTTTCTGAATGTCTGGCCCCTGTCTCTGCCTCCTGTATGGAGCGGTGCTGGGTTTCCCACTCTTTGCAAGGCCACAGCTGTTCTGGAAACATGAGGCCGCGTGCTGACTGGCATGCCCACATGAGGCTGTGTTCCTTGCAGATTACAGAATCACGGGGAACACCGTGCTATGTTACTGCTGTGGCCTGCGGAGCTTCCGAGAGCTGACCTACCAGTATCGACAGAACATTCCTGCTTCCGAGTTGCCAGGTAAGGAAGCCCCTCACCCCCAACTCAGTTCTGCCTGATTGAGATTGGCTTCTGTGTTCCTTCTTACAATAGGTACTCTGTTTGGGCCTTTGCTCCGTGTTCTTAGTGGATGTCTGCCTCAGCAGGAACAAAACTGGGCAGTAGTCTCACTTCCTAAACTGGGTTTTCAATTAAACTTTTTTCCTTTCCTGAAATCTTGAACAGGCCAAGGACACTAGTTATAAAGCATGACAAAATGCGATGCCTTTCCCTGCTGTTTGTCCCCTTGGATCTTTACTTAAATTCACGTAGCTGAGCTTGTGAGTGTGATGTGCAGTACAAATACATCATTTTTTCTCTTCCTAGTGGCTGTAACATCCCGTCCTGATTGCTACTGGGGCCGCAACTGCCGCACTCAGGTGAAGGCCCACCACGCAATGTGAGTGAGACACACTCTGCTAGGAGGGCGCATGGGTGTCGGCACGGGTCCTCAGGGCTGGGAAAGGGGCGCCAAGATGGTCCTCCTGCAGAAAGCACACCCCCGCTTTCCTAACAGGAAGGTGATTTTTTCTTTTAAGTGTTTTGGCAAGTTGATACCTCAGCTTTTAGAGATGTTTATGAACTAGTTAGTTATTTACTTGTAAATATACTAGTTTCATCATTTTGTTTGTCTGAAGCCCCGTGGTATATAAAGTGGTGCTGTCGTTTCTGTGTTCTGCAGAACACAGCTGCCGTTCCCCGCCGATGCACCAGAGGGTTAGCACTTTCTTAATCGGTGGCTGTGGTCACTGAGAACTTCTGAGCCCCCAGCTCAGAAGTCCTGGTGCTCTGGGTCTGTCTTCAGTGCCTTGAGCAGGTGTCTGTGATGGCTCAGTGACTCTCACCAGGCATTTCCAGCTCACAGTGACGTCTGCATTGCCATGTGGGGTCATCTGTAGGTGCAGGTGAGGTGATGATGTGACTCAGTCACGGACTGATGCTGTTTGAGGCTGCTATGATCCGCAGTCATTCATGGTTCAAATCAGAGTCACTGGGCGCCTGGGTGGCTCAGTTGGTTAAGCGACTGCCTTCGGCTCAGGTCATGATCCTGGAGTCCCGGGATCGAGTCCCGCATCGGGCTCCCTGCTCAGCAGGGAGTCTGCTTCTCCCTCTGACCCTCCTCCCTCTCATGCTCTCTGTCTCTCATTGTCTCTCTCGCAAATAAATAAAATCTTAAAAAAAAATAAAAAAAAAAAAAAAAAAAAATTCAAATCAGAGTCACTGAGAGTGTGTCCCTGGTGCAGGTGACAAGGACCCAAGTAAAGGCTCCCTCAAAGACGGAGTCTGTGGAATAAAACCCTTGTTTTGTAGTTGAGCATAGACAGTGTGAAGGAGACCATTTCATTATAGGGAAAGAAATTTTACTGGTAACTCGCTGATCTTTCTTAATAAAAACATGGGTAAGGATAGCAAAGACATACCTGTCTTCCTCTGGGGATGCCCTGCTCTTCACAAAGGGAGGTGGTGGTGCCGTCGCCCAGCAGGCGAGTCTGTCCGTCCCGCGGGGTGGCCCCTGGTGCCATGGGGACACTGAGGAGGCTTTGAGTCTTTGAGTCTCTTCTCTAAGGAAATTACCTAAAGATGTCTGACTTTTGAAATTTAAAAAGGAAAAAGAAGGCTGCCGTACCATCAAAATTTCTTTGATGGTACTAAAAACGTGCCTCCGTGCGCCACCCCACATGAAGTCAGCTTCTCATGACGTACTTTCAGCGGCTGACTTCAGGATCCGCTTATGTGAATACTTTTTTTTTACTCTTTTCTCCCTGCAGGAAATTCAATCATATCTGTGAACAGACAAGGTTCAAGAACTAAGCATCTAGGAGGCGCCAGGTGCTTGGGCGGTATTGGAGGTCAATGACAACGTTTCAGAAAATACTGGATACAGACATTTTAAGGGCATTTTACAGTCCCCCAGGGATGCTGGAGGTTTCTGCGTCTGGCACTGTAGTGTGACTTCTCTTGTGGAGTGAGACCTTCTTAGCGAGACGCCCCCACCCCCCGCCCCCACCCCAGTGGCCTGGGAGGCCGGGGCAGCACGACCCACCCCTCCTCTGAGCTCAGGCCGCCCAGAGCACTTCGGCCAGAAGAACCGCTCTCAGCCGTCCCCTCTCATTGAGGCGATGACGTTCAGGTTTGCTCTTTATACCTTTCCCAAAACTATGGTTCAAACAGACCTCTCTCTTCAAGGAAGCTTCCATGGGAGAAAAAGGAAAGTCTGTTGTTTAAGGGAAAGGGATCAAAAGTTTACAGCCTGCAGGGCACACCCGAGCGCCCCGCTGCGGGGACAGCCACGGCGGCTTAGGCTTTTTTGTAATAGGTTTGGTGCTTATCTTCTAGTGAGATTTATCACAAATGGTAGCACAAGTAATATAATTTATAATTTACAAATTGACTAAAATTGGGATAGTAGGGTATTTGAAAGAATAAACATATGTTTCCGTTTATTAGAAAAAGAAAAAATCAGATGTCCAGAACTGCTAACCCTAGACACCCAGCGTCAAGTGCGTGGCCCTGTCCTAAGAGGGCAGAAGTTGGGGTGCCACCACCCTAAGCCTGCTGTGGAGCAAAGCGTTGGTGCATGCTTCTCGCTCTGTCAGCTCAGCTGCAAGCCCCGCTGAGCTGCCCCACGATCTTCATTTCTTCCTGCTGGGCCAGGTCAGCCCTGGTGGTGCCCCCGCCCACCTGGAGCAACCCTTCCTCGAAAGTACGAGAACCCTTTGCTCCCACTAGGCCTGTCCTGCGTTGGGTTTGCCATGTCTTCTGGAATAATACTTGAAATTTTGTTCGTTAAAAAAAAAGTTTTTTACCTTTTGTTGAAATCATATGTTATTTTTGTTTGCAAAATTGTAACCTTTTGCTTCTTCTCAGGAATAGGATTTTCAACTATTGTCTTGCTCTTGATACAGACTCTGAGAAGCAGAGCTCTGTTTGTGGAAGAGGCCTCCTCCTCCCTGCATTCTAATAAACAAGCCGTGTCTGTCTCTCTCCTCTCCACACTGGTTTGCGTGTCGGCTGCGACGTGCTGCCCCTTCTGTCACGGTGGGCGGGCTACCGGCGCTGCTGGTGGACTGACCACTGCTCCTGAGAGCCCAGCTGGTAGCCCCGCTCTCAGACGAGCCACATGGGACGTGGGCTTGGGGCCCAGGTCTGAGTACTTGGTGAAAAGGGAGAAGGCACAGGATCTCATGGATCCATCAACCCCAAGTGACAGCCTTTTGGTTGCATGTTGAAGCTGTGGCTTTGTGTCTAAGCCCTGGCCTCAGCCTGTGCAGGAGGGAGGCCTGCCCTCCACATCTTAGGGCCTTGCCTCATCACTCCCTTCCCTCCCAAAAAGGTAAGAACAAAGATGTGGCTCTTAAGGGCTATGCCAGCTTTTTAAGCCTAGGTTAAAACAGAACATGTGACTTCCCTTGGGCTGCACTGGATCCTTCCATGAAGGAAGGACACACATCATGTTAGACTGCGGGGTCCACGGTGCAGGGCCAACTCTGCTGGGACTTGGGCTCCCTGTTTCTGACGAGAACTTGTCTGCTCTCACTCATGGGAGGAGTTTGGGGGCAGGACAGTTACTCTCGGGGCTGTTTCACAGACCTGGGTAGGTGTGCAGTCGGGAGGTTTTTATGACTTCCTGTTCCTCAACACCCTCCCACCCCACCTGACAGCCAGTCCACAGTTGGGCTGCAGCCCTGTGTGTGTGTGTGTGTGGGGGGGCAGGGCGGAGGTGGTGGTGGTGGTGATGGTGGTGGTGATGCTGATGATAGTGATGGTGGTGATGATGAGGGTGGTTGTGGTGGAGATGATGGTGACGTTTGTGATAATGAGGGTGGTTGTGATGGTGATGGTGGTGGTGATGCTGATGATAGTGACGGTTGTGATGATGATGGTGGTTGTGATGGTGGTGGTGATGTGATGGTGGTGGTGATGTGGTGATGGTGGTGGTGGTGATGGTGGTGATGATGGTGGTGGTG
>NC_058416.1:92028834-92087386 GCF_002201575.2 Neomonachus schauinslandi | reverse complement strand
GGTGGTAGTGATGGTGGTGATGGTGGTGGTGGTGATGGTGATGATGGTGATGGTGGTGGTGGTGGGTGATGGTGGTGGTGGTGGTGGTGATGGTGGTGGTGGTGGTGGTGGCGGCAGTGGCGGCACAGGCTGCCGGGGCGTGACTGGCCAGCTCAAGACTCCATGTGCTTGTGTGCAGGTCCTTGGGCCAGTCCCGGGGCAGGCACAGCTGGATATCTGCTGCCGGCTTCCTGCCCTCTCCTCCTCCCACAGCCTCACCCAGCCCATCCCCAGACCCATGTCCCTCTTGGTCTCGTGCCCGCCTCAGAAGAGGGGCCAACCCTGCCCACACCCCCATCTGCGGCACACCTTCCTGGCCTGTGGGTCCGAGCTGTGAGGGGAGCCGTGGACCTGTGGAGGATCCTTACTGGGCGCAGCCAGAATCCAGCAACTCGTCTTGGATCCCACAGAGCTGACAGGGTCAGAGTCACAGGCCCAGATGCGAGAGCAGCAGAGTGGTGCCTCAGGGACGCAACCAAACTGGGAGAGGAGGTGGAGAGGGTCGTCATGCAGCCTGCAGAGAGGAGGCCCAGAGAAGCCCGTCTCTGAATCAGGATGGCTGTGGTGGACACCAGCAGTCCGAAGCCAACCTCCAGGCTGGAGGGAGGAAATGAATGGGGGACTGATTGGATTCAGAAAGCCCAGGGTAGATCTGGCTTCAGGGGTGGCTGGATGCAGGAAACAACGCCATGCTGGAAGCCTTGTCTCCCTGTGTTGATGGCCACCGCTTCCCAGACCTCAGCTTCCATCAAGCAGGAGCAGGTGAACTTACCCACTGCTTCAAATGGAAACTCATCCCTGAACTAATCACTAGTGGGCCAGACCAGGGGCTCCCGCCACCACCTGGGCCATCAGCACTCCACAGGCAGGTGGGGTCCCCTCAGGCAAGAGGAAGAGGAGTGTCCCAGGTTGTCAGCAGGAAAGCAGACCGGCTGCTGGCAGTGGCTCTGGGGCTTAAACCCAGCAGGCCACTCAGCCTGCTAGACCTCAGCCTGCTGAGGCCTGACCCTAATGGGGACTCGACTGGCAGCGGCCTGGAGGGAGCTCCAGGCGGGTCTCAGTTACTCCCCTCGGAGATGCCAGCCCGTGTGGGGTGGGACAGGGAGGAGCCCAGACACACTTGGGGGGAGATTCACAGCTCCCTGCAGAATTCATTTCAAGGACCTTGAAGCACATGGAGTGCAGCCCAGTCACGCCTCTCTCACTCTATGCCGTCTCTCAGGACATCGGCAAAAGTGAATGCAGCGGAGTGAAGCCATGTGCATTCTTTCCTGCTTTCAGCCCCTGTCCCAGCTATTCGGAGGGGCCTGAGGGAGACCCAGTTCTGAAGATTGGCCCGCTGAAGGTGGCCAGCCCCACCATGAGCTCTGTGACCTGCAGAAGGGCTGCCTTGCCAGCTCCCAGGAGACAGTCGTTCTGGTCTCAGGAATGTCGTGACCCAGTAACTTAAAGACAGCCATTTAAAAATCATGAAAATTTGGAATTCATAAGTCACGTTAAAGGTAGTAAGCACTCAGGACTCCTCTCTTCCTAGTGAATTTACTCCATCTGACCATCACGTGTGCTCTCATGGGTATTTGTGTCGACATGTCTGCATGATGCAGGTTCTCTATGATGGTGTGCATCCTGCCCACCCACCCGTTTGTGGACCTCAAGTTGGTGGCTTGAAATTTGTCCCCCTGGGAGGATTCACACCATGGAAATTGATAAATGCTACAAATCAGGGTCATTTGTTTTTGTTTATTCTGGAAAGAAGTTTGCACAGCGCACGACTGCAGCCGACCAATGTAACTATGAGAACTAACACAGTTTGAAACCACCATGTTTTGGGGTGGCTTGTTACATAGAAAAGAATAACAATATCATGGTCCACGAAGGCCTAGTACTGGGTGGCCCTGCCCCTCCTCCAGAAAATCTTCCCTTCTGCCCACCCCACCTGTAGGGCCCTCCTACACCCTCCACTGCTGCAGAGCACCAGATGGTCACTCAGCTCGGTTCAGATCCCCTCCTCAGAGAGGCCTCCCTGGACACTCACCTCATGCCATCCTCCAATCCAGCCATGCTAGCATTTGCCCGTTTGGTGCCTGACATTATGGGAAAGTAAACATTTGCTTACTGTGTGTTTCCCCCTCAAAAATCCAGAGCAGGGATCTTCCTGCCTTGTTCACTCTTGTGTACTCAGCCCAAACATCTGTCCTGGGCAAGCATCTAATGATTGCTGGCAGACTAATCAGCTGGTGGTTGAGTGCACGGATGAATGCAAAGACTCAGCTTAGGCATCACTTGGCAGGATCTTCCCCGATGCAAGAGGACAGCTCCTTCCTCCCTCTCTGTTAAGCCTCATGCGCTCTCATTTTTTTTCTTTTTAAGATTTTATTTTTTTGAGAGCAAGTGAGCACGAGCAGGGGGTAGGGGCAAAGGGAGAAGCAGACTCCCTACTGAGCAGGGAGCCTGATGCTGAACTCCATCCCAGGACCCTGAGATCATGACCTGAGCTGAAGGTAGACACTTAACTTCCTGAGCCACCCAGGCACCCTCTTTTTTTTTTTTTTTTTTTTTTTTTTTTTTTTTTTTTTTTCCTTGTATGTTTGTCTCCTTCTGAAAGCTTGAAACTCATCAGTGGCTTTTCCACTGCTCTGACGGACCCTGTGCAGCTTGCCCCTCATGGCAGACCCCCTCCCACTCTGTGCTGATTCCTTTCCTGGTAAAGCTCTTCCCCAGACCCTTACCTGCCTGCCTCTTTGTCATACAAGTTTAGTTCAACTATAATTTCCTCAAAGAAATCTTTCCACACAGGACTCTCCTTGCTGTTCCCATGCCTGAAACACTTCCCACAATGACCTGCTTGACTCCCTACTTTATTCATGTGTTTGCTCAAACTCCTCTTAGGGCCTCCCTAGACGGTCTGTCTAAAATAGCAGCATGCCTCCACACCCTGTTTCTTTACCCTGCTCTTTTCTGAACTCCTCACCTACTGTCTTGTGTTTCTGTGCAAGCACCCGTGACAGCAGGGATTGTGAGTGTCTAGAGGAGTGCCTAGAGTACAGGAGGCCACAATTAATACTGAGTGAATGAATCATGTAAATGGTAGCCCCTCCCACTGACACACACAATTGGCTTCACAGGAATGATGCTCTGAAGGGCAGGTCTTCCCCACACAAACAAAGCTGGACTGGAGCAGGGATCCTGCCTCCTTTCTTTAAAAAAATATTTATTTGACAGAGACACAGCGAGAGAGAGGGAACACAAGCAGGGGGAGTGGGAGAGGGAGAAGCAGGCTTCCCGCCGAGCAGGGAGCCCGATGTGGGGCTCGATCCCAGGACCCTGGGATCATGACCTGAGCCGAAGGCAGATGCTTAATGACTGAGCCACCCAGGCCCCTGGGATCCTGTCTCCTGCTCCCCGGCTAGCCCCTACACTTAGAATAGTGACCAGCACATTCAAGGCACTGGAATGTGTCCACCAACGGATGGATGACAAAATATGGTGTATCCAGACAGTGCAGTATTACTCATCTGTAAAAAGGAACAAAGTTCTGATACATGCTAAAAATGAATGAATCTCAAAGCCTAATGCTAAGTAAAAGAGAAGGCAGTTACAAAATGTCACGTATTGTGTGATTCTTTTTATATGAATGTCCAGAATAGGCCAATCCATAGAGACAGAAAGTAGTTAGTGGTTGTCGAGAGAAGGGGGGTTGGGGGGACCCTTTGGGGGTTATGGAGATGTTTTATTACTGCATTGAAGTAAATCCAGCTTTATTTACTAAAATGTAAATAACTGTAAATTTAAAATTTGTACACATAAAATGGGTAAATTATACTGTATATAAATGATACCTTAATAAACTTAAAATTTTTACTTAGCATTTTTTTCCCTGCACGGATATGCCGTTGATATATAGGCTCATTTGTTTTAACGTTTAGTGTTGTCTGTCACATTTTACTCGTAATTTGTTTCTCCAGTTTCCCACACTGCACCTTGCATAGCTGTAGTATAATCTCAAAACTAGGAAACACGTTAGTCCAGAGTGTGTACAGCTCAGGATGCAGAATTGCTTTCACCACAAAGACCCCCCCATTCCTTGGCAACCACTAATCTGCTTTCCATCTCTACAATCATATCATTTCACAAATGTTATGTAAGTGAAAGCATGTAATACAGTATCGTTCTTTTGAGATTTTTCCCCTCTCAGCATCATAATGCCTTGGAGACTCATCTAAATTGCTGCATGTATCAATAGTCCTTTTTTATTGCTGAAGAGAGTCCCATGATGTGGATGTGGATGCTCCACAGTTTGTTTAACCATTCATCTGTTGTGGGGTTGGTCGGATTTTGGTTGTTTCCAGTTTTTTGTGTGGATTTAAGTTTCATTTCTCTCTGAGATAAATATCCAGGGGTGCTATGGCAAATAAATCCACACAAAAACCTGGACACTATTAAGTTTCATTTCTCTCAGATAAATATCCAGGAGTGCAGTTGCTGGGTCATACAATCAAGTATATGTTTAATTTAAAGAAATGGCCAAACTAGAGTGGCTGTACCATTTTATAGTCCCACCAGTAATGTATGAAAAATCTAGTTTCTCCACATCATTGCTAGCATTTAGTATTGCTACTATATATTTTAGCTGCTCCAGTAGGTTTGTGTAGTAAGATCTCGAGGCGGTCTTAATTCACATTTTTATAATGGCCAGTGGTGTTGAACATCTTTCACAAGCTTGTTTGCCATCTGTATATCCTTTTCGGTGAAATGCCTCTTCATATGTTGGCCTATCTTCTAACTGCATTTTTTTTTTTTTTAAGTTTTGGGAGTTCTTAATATATTCTAGGTTCCAG
Organism: Neomonachus schauinslandi; assembly: GCF_002201575.2. Taxonomy (NCBI): domain Eukaryota; kingdom Metazoa; phylum Chordata; class Mammalia; order Carnivora; family Phocidae; genus Neomonachus; species Neomonachus schauinslandi. Next base: position 92,082,509 of record NC_058416.1, on the reverse strand, counting down.
TCCTTTATCAAATATACGGTTTGCAAATATTTTGTAACTGTCTGTAGCTTGTCTTTTCATTGTCTTGTTGGAATCTTTCTCAAAACAAACGTTTTTAATTTTGGTGAAGTCCAGTTTATTCATTTTGTTCTTTTGTGGTATCATGTCCAAGAACACTTCAGCAAGCCCTCAGTCCTGAAATTTTTCCTGTTTTCTTGTAAAAGTTTTATAGTTTCACATATTTCTGCATTTAAGTCCATGATCATTTTGAGTTAAATTTTGCATTTGCAGTTGAAATGCCGATCTATGTAGAAGAGTCCAAGGAATTTATAAGAAGAGAAACTAGAACTAATGAGTTCAGCAAGTTCTCAGGATACAAGATCAACACACAGCATTTAATCACATTTCTATACACTAACAATGAACGTGTGGAAACCAGACTTTAAAACGTTACCATTTACAATTACTGCAAAGAAAATTAAATACTTCGGTATCAACAACATGTACAGGATCTAGGTGGCTCAGTCGTTAAGCGTCTGCCTTCAGCTCAGGTCATGATCCCAGGGTCCTGGGATCGAGCCCCACGTCGGGCTCCCTGCTCCGCGGGAAGCCTGCTTCTCCCTCTCCCACTCCCCCTGTTTGTGTTCCCTCGCTTGCTGTGTCTCTCTCTGTCAAATAAATAAAATCTTTAAAAACAAAACCAAAAACCCAACATGTACAGGGATCTGTATGATCAAAATTACAAAATGTCAAAAGAAGTCAGAAGACCTAAGTGGGAGACATACCACGTTCACGGATTGAAAGTCTCGACATAGGAAAGATGTCAATTCTCCCCAGACTGGTCTATAGTTTCAGTGCAATTCTATCAAAATCCCAGGAAGGATTTTTATACACATAGGAAGTTTATTCCAAAATCTAATGGGAGGGCATGGGTCCCCAAATACCCGGAACAATCCTGAGAAAAGCAAAGTGGGAGAAACGCCCGACCCACTGTCAGGGCTTGCTGTGGGGCTGCGGCGCTGGGGGCCGCGGTGTGAGCGAGGGACAGGCCACGGAGGACGTCAGGGAGAATCCGACAACCCCGAAACACCCCACAAGCAGCCGACTGATTTTGGACAAGTGTGCGAAATCACGTTAATGCAGGAAGGACAGTTTTTTCAATAAACGGTGCTGAAACAATTTCATACCCGTAGACAAAAAGAGGAAAAAACCCTTCACCTAAACCTCATGGCCTATTCCAACAGTATTTTTATTTATTTATTTTTAAGACCTTGCTATGGCTCCACAGCAGGAGTCACTTCTGCATTGGCACCTTAAGATAAATAAGAACTGGCGCGGTGGGAGGGGGGTGGTTCGGGGTTCGAGCGGCGGCGAGGACGAGCCCCGACGCCCACCCCACCCAGCTGCACGGACTCCGCCCATCGTCCCCCACCCGCGCCGGGGCCTCTTAGCCACGCCCCGCAACGGGGCCGAGGGGGCGGAGCGAGGGTGACCACGCCCACAGCCTGACAGATGGGGCGGGGCGGGGACCCGAGCCCTGGCCACGCCACTTCCGCCGGAAGTTCTCTTGTTTAGCTTCCGGCTGGAGTTGTCCTGCAAGTCCAGAAGTTGCATTTCCGAAGGGGGAGACTCGCAAACTTACTTTTTGAAGTCCGCCTCGCGCCAGTTGTGAGTGGGCTCTCGAGTCCCACCCTGCGGTCGGGGCAGCCCGGCCCGAGGGCGGCTGTTGACAAGCAGAAGTGGACGGTGTGTCTTCCGGAACGGAGGCAGCGCGCCCAGGCTGTTTCCGGAGGGTCCTAGCCGGTCGCCGCGCCGCGCCCCGCCCCTCGCGCGGCCACGTCTCCACTGGAGTAGCGAGGCCGGCAGCCGCCGAGGCTTCCACGGCGCCCGGGTGAGGGTCGCGGGCAGGCGCCCGGGCCGGGGCTCCGGCCTGGGAGGGCGCGGGACGGCCGGGGGGCCGCGGCGCGGTCGGGGCGGAGGCCAGGCAGCGGGCGAGGGGCGCCGGGGCCTGGGCGGGCGGACGCGGAGGGCCGGCCGCGGCTCCAGCCGGAGCGGTGACGCCCCGCGTCGGTCCCGCAGCTCGCCGTTGGTAGCCTCGGGGCCTGGAACCGGCTTCCTGAATCCCCGCCCGGCGAGCCCTTCCCGAGCGCTGTGTCCGCGGCACGGGGCGCGCTGTCAGGCGCCCCCCGCTGCTGAGGGCTGCTTGGGAGGCGCCGGGCGGCGCGTGAGGGAGGGCTCCCGTCCTTGTGCAGAAGTTCTGCCAGGCTGACGAGCGTGCGTGCGGTCGGGAGGCTAGCGGGCGGCCGGCTGCGGGCGGTCCCGGCGGCTGCTCGCCCCTCCCTGCACCTGGACCCCGGCCAGCTTCGGGGGCTGAGCGCGGGCCTTGCCCGAGGGACGGGGCCAGGCTCGGCCCCTGGAACGGAGCGGGCGAACGGCGCGGCCTTCGTTCTGCGGACGTCGGTGGCGTTAGCGGCGTGACAGGAGCTCTGCCGGGCCTCGGACACTCTGAACTCAGCCTCGGTGGGGCGGTGGGCACGGCAAGTCAGTGCTGCTGTGGGGTGGGTCTGCGGGGAGGCGTCTGTGGCGGGAAGCCACTCGTGCGAAACTGCGGGACGGGGGTGTTGCGGGCAGAGGGAGAGTAACTCTGGTGACCGCCGTGAAGAAGTGTGTCGAGGCTGCAGTGAGAAGGGAGGACAGTGACGGGGGCCGGGGATGCGGCGTAAGGAGGGGCCGGGTGGCCGACCGCTTCCCAGTCCGTGGTCGGAGGCTTGGGTTTTATTGCCAGTGTGATTGAAAACCGCTGGCACGGAGTCTGCCGTTTACAGGTGCCTCACGCATTTCAAAACGTTTCCGATCGTTCCTTTCGTATTGCCAACCCGTTTCTGGAATGAGCGCTTTCGGTTCATGCACCTTGGATGGCAAGAAAAGAAAATAAAAATCATCTGGCATTGCCAAGATTCAGAAGTAGCGTTGCTTTTTTGCTTTTGTTTTTGCCAGTCGCCTTCAGCAGTACACGTTCCTAAGTGAGAGTATCTTCGGTTGGCTTCACCTGTCAGTTCTGACGAGCAGCAGCTGAAGGGCACACAACACTAATAATCAGTGACCGTTCATGGAGGCTGTGGGACAGACCTGTGCCTTGTTGCATTTAATCTTGGCAAGATTTTGTATTCTTTTTGTCATCATCTAGCTTACGAGGAAAACGGCGGAGTGGTTAAGGAACCTGCCAGGACCTTACCTGAGGGTGGCGGAGTCAGGACTGGCGCTGGAGCCCACCCTTTCCGTGGCACTGCTCTGCAGAGCTTTGCACACCAGGCGCTGTTTGCCGGTGGTTGCTGGTGTGGCCTCAGCTAGACGTTACCTTCTTGAGGAAGTCCTGTTTGATCTCTGGCCATGCTGTTCCTAACTGCCAGTGGAAACAACTTAAACGAGGCGGGGTACGAGGAGCACTTCGTGTGCATCTGGAACCACATAACCGGCTGTGTGGGGGAAGCCAGAAGTCACACGCACATGCCTGAGCCAGTTTTCTCAGTATGAAGTCTCTCAATGTCAGATGGCATGAATTCAGGGTTAGGAACACTGTATAAGTCCTAATTTTGCCCCGTCTCTTCCCTTTAGGAAACACAGCAGAGTGCAGGTGGTCAAAAATGCTCCTGTGATAAGACTGATATTTTAATTTTTTTTTGAAACTAGGAACTGGAATGCAGGTTACTAATAACAGCTTCCTTGTTCTGTGCTCCCAGCTGTCTGACCCTTCTCCTTGCCCTGTTTTTGTCAGCAGTGAGGGAATGAGACCCTGACGACTGAGTCACGCTAAGTAAAGTTCACCTGAGACTGAGGACAGAGAGTGCCAGCTTATTACCTACAGGGACATGCCACCTCGCCAGAGGCCGCTCTGGGCAGTCAGTGAGTTCTGTCTGTTGTCCGGCCGCAGGGGGAGCTGCACGTGAACAGGAGCCATCTTTAAGAGTTACCAGGACACGTTACCCCAGTCCCAGGGTCTCATATTGTGGAGGGCTGCATCATCCAACTCGGAAGCGGGTAGGACCTCTCGGGATTCAGCAGGTTTCTTGTTTTTCAAGAAATCCAAATAAAGGGAATTAAATGAGTGGAGTATGTGATGGCATCGGGCTCAGATGGCCTGACGCACATTTCTCCATGTTTGGTGGAACTTGAACATCTCAGCCAGAGTTCCTCTTTCCTGGACAGTGTCAGGGTCAAGTGTTGTTGTCACTGCTTGCCTCGGTGGCGCGCGTTCTCCTCCGCGGCTCCTCGGCCACCCCTCTGCCTTCCGCTGTCCGGTTGGTGTGTTCTGTTTCTAGTACATGAGTGAAGTCTGTCTGGTTGCCTCCTCTTCCTTCTTACGCAGGTGACATTGCTTATTCGGGGTGTGGCCATTACATGTGCTCTGCCAGTTGATAACTTCTAGGGGCATTCTTTGTCTCTCACTGGAACCGTAGCTTCCAAGTATTTTTAATAGGAATAGTTTTTCTGTATTTGAACAGGCAGTGTTGATGTTCAGGAGGCAAACACTCCATTGTGGAGCCACTAGCTTGGTTGCTAAGGGGTGGAACTCGGCAGAACCAAAGATTGAAGTCAGTAGCCTGTGCTGAGCACAGATTGGAGTAGGGGATGTTTGATGGGTGGGGCAGACTTGGAGCGGTGGTTTCTGCCTCCGAGGTTCCTGCAGCATGATGGAAGAGATGGGCACACACACACATTTGCAGTGTGGTGTGCACAGAGGGGTTATCTCGATGGCAGAAAGGAGTGGGCTAGGCACTTTATCTGAGGCCCAGGAGAGACTTGAGAGGAGTGCCGAATGGTAGACATGAAAGGGTCCTTGGGAATTTGCCTGGTGGTCAAGGGGGGAGAGGCATCCATGGCAGAGGAACCAGCTTCTGCTTGAAAAGCACTCATCTGCCGTTGTTACCCTTTCAGGCATCAGAGGGACAGGTGATTTACACACCTTCACCCCTGCCGCCACATTTGAAGGCGAAAGAGTTGTGTTTTGAAGAGAAACCAGAGTATGCCGCCACTTTTGAAAGCAAAATGCAGACATTCTCTTTTGTTAAAGAATGTGTCAGGATGAGCAGCACATGCAGTATGCCCTGTGCATTTCACGTTCCACTCTGTTGCTACATGTTCTTGAAGTGGCAAGCCCGTGATCAAGGGGACAGCCTGGCTGTCCTTTTGCTCATGTGCCGTGCCTTGCTTTGTGGACATCTCCGTAGGATCAGTCATCTGTAGTAGCCAGGTGGTTTTCCATGGAGCTGGGACCCTGTGGAATGGTGATTTTTGGAGGGCCCTGTGGGATGTGCACGGACAGGTGTGGAGCCTCCAAGAGCCTGTTTGTCCATCCCCCCTTCTCCCCCACCCTAGAAAGGCTTTGGGGATGAAAGAGGTTACTGATTATTGTAGAGACAAAAACAAGATAGAGAACTCATTGCAGACAGGATCACGTTCTGGCCAGCCTTAGTAACTCCATTTCTGTGATCCAGGTATTGTTTCAGTCTTCAAATATTTACGCAAGCCAGACACTGAGTCACACTGACACCCAGTGCTTTCCAGTTAGCTGGTTGGATTGTAGTCTCCCCTGTTGTCGCACATTCTATCATGGTTCTTTCTGGTACAGCCCTTAGTGCTGGTTCTGCACTTAATGGTACATGTAACCTTTTCATATTCTTATCAGCATTAGTACTGAGCCACAGCATCTTTTGGCCTGTAGGGTGCCGGACAGCAGAGTGGAACATGCGGATGGTTAGAGCTGCAAGCCAGCCACTCCTGGGTTTACACAGGGGACACGCCATCACGAGTCACTTGATCATGGGTAAGACCAGGTTATGTCAACTACCAGTGCTGCCTGGTCCAGGGGTATGGCAAGAGAGGATTGTGGAGAAAGAGGCACACCCACATCCTCCTGCTGTGGTGTCAGCATCATCCCCCCTTTCCTGTGTGGCCACTGCTCCGGCTCTTATCTGAAATGTCTATGGGATTTGTAAACTGGAGAAGGAAGTCATGTAAATTTTTGTCCTGAAACTCGTGAAACACAGAATAGTATGTAGAATAGTGTGAAACTTACTTCAAAGGAAGAAAATGCCAACATCTCTGCAGAATGAATGGCGGCTCAAACCTTATCTGATGATGAGGAACAGGTTATGAATATCTTCGGTATGCTTCCAGAACGGTAACCGGTTGCCGAACTTGGGGCGAAGTTTTCCTCCCTTAAACTTAGCCTAGTATGGGCTAAAAGCTGATCCTGACAGAAATGAAAGACAAGACTGGTCACTTGCTATGAGATGCCTTCTCTGGACCCCGATTCCCAGGTGGCTGCCTTTCCATGTGTCCTCTCCCTGTGCTTCCCGTGATACAGTGTACTGTTTCCATGTTCCGTGCACTTGCGTCTTCCACCATCAGGTCAGGCCTCCTGGGAGGGGAGCTTGCCCTACGAGCCCTGTGAGTGCTTAGGCCTGCGTGTCCAGTACAGACGTCACTGGCCACATGTGGCTATTTGACTCAAATTACTTAAATTTTAACAAACAACTCAGTTCCTCAGCCTCCCAAGCCCTGCCTCTGCTAGGAGGCTCCCTGGGTGCTTATAGTTCCAGTTCCAGCCCTGCCCGGGCAGGATGGCCCTTAGCTGGCACCGGTACAGACATGAAGCACCTTCAGGAACGGGCCCAGGTGTGGCTGGTTCAGCATTTTATCCTCAAAACCTAGGATATTGTAGGTACTGAAGGGTTGTCTGCTGAATGAATAAATCTGTGTTTATTATATAGATGTGAGTTGGGAGCCAAATGTTAGTCTTGGAATTATTACTCAAATCTGACAAATGAAGATTCATAATACTTTCTTTTTTCTCTCCTATCAGGTAACATGATATTACTTGGTTTGATTTCAAGCCACTTTTGAGACTTTAAATCTCCCCAAAATGGAAAGCCTAGTGTGGTTCTTCCCAGAAGCTCTTGGCTGCTGCTGATGGCTGAAACCGCACCTGCCGGCGGCTTGCTTGCAGCCCCCGAGACTCAGCCCAGCCTGTGCCGTTCTGACCATGGACGGAACGCCAGCTGGATCTAGTAGTGGCACCCCAGCCGACCCGGAGGCCCTCCTCAAGCCCCCAGGCTCACCAGCACCGCCTGACCAGTGGGACGAAGCCCAGTGTAAGTCCGTGGTTACTCTGCTGCCGACATTTTGCCTTTAAATAGGAGGACGTGGATCCTCTTGCATTTTGGAACAAGACTGTGGTGTGTAAGACCATAATGAACTTTATGTTCAGAGTGTGTTTTTACTAATGAGATGAGTGTTTTTTCTTAGTTGCAACTTTAAATCAAGTACCGTGTGTGTTAAACAGGATAGGAGCTGTCCCATGCTCTGCTCCAGCAGGATGCAGCAGTGGGTTCTTTCCCCTTACGTCTTCTGTGGGTCTTCACTGACACATTGTTCCCTGCCTTACGTCCTACCTTTCTTGTCGGTTCGTTGCCTAAGTTTTACTAACTGGGATCCAGAAATGGCCCAGTAGTGATCTAAGGATTATTGGACCACATTTGCATGTTAGCTGATGGGTTATTCATGTGTCAGAACCACAGGGTGAATTATTCACTTGGTTCTTATGCCCCTTCCTGTTTAGGGGGGTCGGTGCAATGTGTGCTTGGAAGTCGTAGAGTCTGTAATACTGGTTTGCAGGCAGAAATTGTTTTCTGTTCTTTTTTTAATAAGATTTTATTTATTTATTTGTCAGAGAGAGTACGGGCAGGGGGAGTGGCAGGCAGAGCAGGCAGAGGGAGAAGCAGACTCCCTGCTGAGCAAGGAGCCCGATGCGGGACTCGATCCCAGAACCTCGGGATCATGACCCGAGCCGAAAGGCAAACATTTAACCGACTGCGCCACCCAGGTGTCCCTGCATTCTGTTCTTGCAAATGATGTTCAGGCACCTAAAATGGTTTTGCTGATTACTGCTCCTTCAGTGCCAGGCAAGGCTGGTAACAGCAGGATAGGGATAGGGAGCCCGCTCTTAGATCCGTCACTAAGAGCTTGAACTCTCCAGCAGGGTTCGTATTTGATCTCATTTCATTTCTTGTGTAAGCGTAGGAGTAATGGTGCATGCACCATAGGGTAGTTGTGAGGACTGACAGAATGGTGCATAAAACCCAAGTACTCCGACAGACGCAGTGGGAAGTGGTAGTAGCCATGTTTTGTCATTGTCTCGTCATCTTTGTTACTTGTTTATCCACGATTTGGCTTTTGTTTGGGAACAATAGTCTTAATGTTTTGGGGCCTTCTTTTATATATTTTATTATTTTTTTAAATTTTTTTATTTTATTTTTTTTGATTTTATTTATTTGAGAGAGAGAGAATGAGAGACAGAGAGCACATGAGAGGGGGGAGGGTCAGAGGCAGAAGCAGGCTCCCCGCCGAGCAGGGAGCCCGATGCGGGACTCGATCCCGGGACTCCAGGATCATGACCTGAGCCGAAGGCAGTCGCTTAACCAACTGAGCCACCCAGGCGCCCGCTTTTATATATTTTAAAAGTATAATATAATGCTCAAAAAATTATTTTGTCATGTAAACAGGAAGATGTAGAGACTCTCCCAGATCTATAAGCCCATCAGAAAGTGGTATTGATCTGATTACCTTGTATCTGACATCCAGGCTTCCCTTCCCCCTCACCCAGCATGGAGCCAAAGGGATGTTTGCATAAGAGCAGATGGTCGGGTCAGGGCTGTGGTCCAGTCTCCTCACTCTGCTTTGAGTCTGTGGTGCCCCTTTTGTTTTTCCTCTCAGGAAGCATGACTGAGTCACTGTATTGGTTGGAACTCAGATGTCAAGTATCAGAAACCCATTTTGAATTTCCTTGGGCAAAGGGCAGTTTCCTGGATGCATCCTGGGTACATCCAGGGATCCAAGTGGTGTGGATCCCTGTGGGAGGCTGGGACCTTGCTGCCCTTGGGAACCTCTGGAACCACACCCAGAGGCCCCCTGGACCCTCCCTTCCTCCCTCCAGGCGCCATCTTGGTTCTTGACTGCCAACTGGCTCCCTCACCAGGGTGAGGGGACAGGGAAGGTAAAAATCATTTAATTGTAAGAAGTCTTTTTTTTCTTTTGACAAGGAAATAGGTTTCAGTTAGTGTATGACAAATCTGTGTATAGTGATGTTAGTGGGTAAAACTGAGCTGGATACGTGGGTGTATAGTCACCACTGTTTAAACTTGGGTTTTTATCTAGCAGGTGTTCATCAGACAGAAGCACAGACTCTGACTCTTTGCCGTAATTGTTCGGGTCAGTTAATGTACCTCTTTGCCTTAGATTTCTCGTTTTGGGGGATGAACTTATGCTGTGAAACAACTTTGGAACTGCCCCGGTGTGAGGCTGTCGCTCTGATTAGCGCGCTGTTTCCGGCGCCTGTTAGGAACGCTGTCAGCTGTGTTTTTAGCATTGATTTCCTTCCGCTATTTTTAAAACCAGACTTTCATGGGATTTCTCATTGGTCTTATTTAAATGAAAAGGAAACATTACTACTTAAATCCCACAATCTCGATTCCACAATGAGCAGTTGAGCCGCTTGTCCGATAGCACCCGCTGATGTGAGGAGAGTGAGGCCTGCTCTCCTCCCAGAGCAAACAGTCTCATGGGGCGTGGAGATAGCTCATTCTCCTGCATCTAGAGTCCCTTCTGTCCTGTGTTAGTTGCGTGTCTGAAAAACAACTTGATCTAGTTGTTAAAACCATGATGGCCCAGCATGCTGTCTTTTCCAGGTGCCAGTGTCCAGGTACACAGAGCTTCAGATGGAGGAGGAGGAGGCCTGGATGTACCCAGCAAGGGCGACACCTGTCAGAATGGGCCGACGCCACCGTTCCCAGACCCTTCGTCACCTCTCGGTTCCCCCACAAGCCCAGGGGGTCCCGATGCCTCTCCAGGTGTGGCTGGTTTCCCTGACAACCTAAGGAAGTCTCAGGGGACTAGTGCTGAGGGCAGTGTTAGAAAAGAAGCTTTGCAGTCTCTCAGACTCAGTCTTCCTATGCAAGAAACGCAACTGTGTAAGCATCTGTTCCCACTGGGCTCTTCCCCACTCTCCCCCAACCCCCTCCTGCATCCCTTGGTACTCACCACCCTTCAGAGTCACATGCCCTGACCAGCTTGCTGCTCGTCCCTCTGTCATCACCGTTTTATCCCTGTGGTGGGTTGTGTTGAGCAAGTGGCTCCCTTTTAGAGAGAAAATACACTTCTTCCTGGTCGACACTGGGGATGCTGCTCCAGGTCTGGGTTTAAAGGACTGCGCGGCATGTCTTTTGTTACCGTGGATGGCGAGCAAGCAGTCAGCAGGGAGCTAAACTTTGACAGCGTTCTTTATCATTTTAGTCAGTGTGGGAACCCAGAGATGAACAGGTCACAAACTGGCAGCCTGTGAGCCCTGGAAACATCCAGTCCTCTTTCCAGCACGTTTGTCACACACAGACACACATGATCTTACATGATGGGATCGTACCACACATGCCGTTTTTACCTCTCATGCCCCTCCCCTGCAGGCAAGCCACATTCTCACACAATCCTTCATAGCCCCTGCAAACACCCAGGTTTCAGTCATTGTGTTTTGAGAAGAGATTAGATTGTCATATCCTGTATCTCCTGTTTAGTGTTACCATGTGGAGATTGCCCCCACGCTGTCTGATGCAACTCCAGATTCATTCTTGGAAGGCTGGTCAGGAGCCCCTGGCGTGGCCGGCTGGGTCTCTGCATTTGTTCCGTCGGCCAACGTGACCAGAGCTGTGGAGAGCGCCATGGCACACGTGTTGGTGCTTTAATTTCTGTGGGCTACACCCCAGAAGCAGAATTCTTGGTCCAAATAGTGGCATCTTCATTTCCATCGTGCACGGCCCCATCGCCATGCCACTAAGGACCCTGAGAGGCATGGGCTGCCCCAGGCTGGCGCTGTTTTCAGTTTCACCAGCCTGTTGGCTGTGCCACAGTTCTTCTCCAGTACTTCAGTTTGGAGCTCACACTTCCCTGATCATTTGGGCATCTTCTACCTGTTGGCCGTTTGGCCGTTCTTTTCTGTGAATTGTTGATTTGTTGGGCCCATTTTTCTTTTGGATTGTTTGCTCTTTTCTTCACAGGCATGATTTTACTAGGGTTGCAATATGTTTTTTAAAATTTCTGCAAACTTAGGGGTGCCTGGCTGGCTCAGTCAGTAGAGCGTGCAACTCTTGATCTTGGGGTTGTGAGTTCAAGCCCCGCATTGGGTGTAGAGCTTATGTTAAAGAAACAAAATAACTTTTAACTGTCAACATTGAAGTCCAGAGCTGTCACATAAAAGTCTGGATTCTTGATTGTAGGGATTTGTGAGCCCTAACCCCAGGTGCCCACATGGCGGCATCCTGCGGCCACCAGCTGCCCCTCTTGGCGAGTATGCACCCAGCCCTGAGTCTGCTGACTTGGGTTTCCTGCTTGAGGCCGTAGACCCCTAGGTTTTTGCCATGTGGATCCCTTAGCCTTGTGAAAAGTACTAGACCTTTTTTTCAGTGATAAACGCACACATTAGTAATGACTTGGTGAGTTCCTAGTGAAGTTCTTGGCAATCTCAGGTTTTAGAGGTTATTGTTACAATTATTTAAGATTTGTATTTATTTTGTGTGGGGGGGGTGCGTGCTCGCAAGTCGGGGGAGGGACAGAGGGAGAGAGAGAATCTCCAGCAGACTCCCTGCTGAGCGTGGAGCCTGACCTGGGGCTCGACCTCACGACCCTGAGATCGTGACCTGAGTCAAAACCATGCCCCCCCCCCCCCCCCGTCAGACGCTTAACTGACTGAGCCACCCAGGCGCCCCTGAGGTTTTAGGGATTATTTAAAACAACAGCTGCTTACCTTCTCAGAATCTACATCTGAAGATGGTGCTGTCTGTAAAGTGGTTAAATTATGACATTTTCCCGCTCTTACCAGTCTAGTAGCTGACCTTGGCTGTGCCCTTGGCAGCATTCCAGGTGTACGGTGCTGAGTGTGAAAGAATCCTGTGGCTGTCGTACCTTTTGCTCACTATTCAGCCCTTTTATTACCCAAAATAAAAGATTTGGGTTCTGAGATATTCTAAATTCTGTTTTTGGCCAAAAAGTTGTCATTTCCCCTCCTGTCCTTGAGCCTGGCCCCTGGACCGGAGTTGCCTCTGTCAGGAAACTGAGGTAAGCAGCCCCAGGCCTTGCGGGGATGCCTGCTCGGCCTTCACTTTGAGGTGAGTCCTGAATGGGTCACTGTGAACAGCCTTTTCCTTTTGGTTTTGCAAAACTTGACTGTGACGTGACTCGCCGCAGGAATTTAGACAAGCCGTGGGTCAGATCGTATCCGCAGATGCGGCCGTGTGAAGAAGGCGTGTTTGGTGTCCCCTGACCACACGCTCGGATTATCCCTCAGTACAGTTCTGTGGACACGACTGCCCACGTGCTCCTATACCATGTCCTGAGCACAGCTGGAGCCTCGTGGGAGCTGAGGTTCCCTGAGCCTCAGAATACTCAGCCCTGGCACCGACTTTAGATTTAGTTCTTTTGTTGCTGCAAGTCACAGGTGAGCCGAGTCCGTTTTCCAGCTGGATGCCTGTGGGGAGCGGCACACTGGTAGAGTGAGCACAGACCCCGTGCTTTGCCAGTGGGTCTTCCACCAGGCAGGTCCGGGGCTCACGGTTGTCTCTCCATCAGGAAATAGCTCTTTCAACCTAGAAGGTGAGGTATTGTTTGAAGTTAAATCATATTTAATTGGTAATTGGACGCAAAACAGCCAAGCTGCTGTTCTGATTTGTCCTCTGCCCTGGTGCTTTATGAGTTTTTAAATGGTCATTTCCTTACCGCAGGTTCAACAGAGGCTTCCTTGCCCCTGGAGAAGGAGGAGCAGGTCCGACTTCAGGCTCGGAAACGGCTAGAAGAACAGCTCAAACAATACAGGGTGAAGCGCCAGCAAGAAAGAGTGAGTCTCCCTGTCTTGAACAAGCTGATGGGGAACTTCATGTGTGGAAAACAGAAATTGGACATAGTTTCTAGGACCTGTCGTTGGTTCCTCTGTGCTGGGATGGCCTTCTGTGCTTCTCTGGGAAGATCATTTCTCTCTGCAGTTCCCTCCCTGTGGGGAGATCAAAGCAGGATTGTGACTTCTGCCCCGTATGGGCCGCCTTCCCTTGGATCAAGCCTGTTTGATTCCTGTATCTGCCATTTGAAAAGCAGAGACTGCAAGTACTTGGGTATAGTTTTTCCCCCTCCTTGAGCAGTCAGTTCTAGGTTTCAGCTGTTCATTTCATTAGTGGTGTAGTGTCTGCTGACCGATGGTCCATGCGGTGTCAGTGTCTCCCACGTCACGTGGATTTGATGAGTACGTGCTAAAGTCAGTTCTATTCGGGTATGAAACTTTGGTTGGCATGCTAATGAAAGCAGTCTTTTTAATCATATCGAGTGACTCTAGGCAGGTGGGTTTGGATGTTCGTTTCATACTTTGTCCAACTTTTCTGTACTTGAGAATTTCAAATTTAAACGGATTCAAAGTTACACTAACCTTTAAACATGCTTTCAGTGAGTGATTTAGTGGTGACATGTCCCCGTCAGGCTCTTTGTGTTCCCAAGAGGGGACTGTGCCATGATGGGTGTCATTACTCCAAAGCCAGCGTGAGTGGGCTGGAAGAGCCACCACCAGGCTCGTCTGCCTGGTCAGGGGCTTTCGGGGTCTGTCCACATGGCCCAGCAGAAGTTATAGCGATGGGCGCCTGGGTGGCTCAGTTGGTTGAGCGGCTGCCTTCGGCTCAGGTCATGATCCTGGAGTCCCGGGATCGAGTCCCGCATCGGGCTCCCTGCTCGGCGGGGAGTCTGCTTCTCCCTCTCCCACTCCCCGTTTGTGTTCCCTCTCTCGCTGTGTCTTTCTCTGTCAAATAAATAAATAAAATCTTTAAAAAAAAAAAAAAAAAAAAAAAAAAAAAAAAAAAAAAGAAGTTATAGCGATAACAGCTAGTAATCATTTCTTGCCAGACACTGTGTTCAGTTCCCTATGGAACAGTAACCTGAGGCTCAGATAGGTAAGGAGCTTGTCAGGGGTCACTCAGTGGTGAAGTGGAGAGTCAGAATGTAAACCAGACAGTGTCTGTGGGCCAGGGCCTGTGCACACTGTCTCCAGGGGCCTGTCCTCACTCTGCCTCCCGGAGGCCTGCCTGGGTCGTCCAACATTAGATGGTTAATGTGTCAGAAGTTCAATGTAAGATTCCAAATGTGAAATTTACATCATTTTCCATCTTTAAAAATGATATAATATACACACATAACTGATGGTTTAAATGGAAGGATATTTCCTTAGTCTTCAGTAAGATAACTTCTCTTCAAGTGATGGAAACGGGCATTGTGTTTGTTACATGCTATTCTGACCAACTTACGGTCCCTGCGTGCTCAGCTGCCCCCACCCTGAAGTAGGCAGAAGGACAGGCAGCAAGATGCTGGTATGAGGACCACCACCTGTCCTGCTCCAGCGACCCTCAGGGCAGGGCCAGTGGAGGCAGAGTGCAGTCTGGGGGCTGCTGTTGTGTGCGCAGGCCAAAGTCTCCTTTAGTCCTCCTCAGCCCCGTGAGGAGTGGCTGTCGGTGAAGCTCAGAGCGGAATGGCTGGCTGAGTGGGGGTCTGAGCCTGCCTGTCTGCATGCCGAGCTGTGGTCCCCACTGCAGTGCTCAGTCAGCACCACCTGCCAGCGTGCAGTGCAGTCCCTTCTGAGTACAGGTCAGTTCAGAAGGGGAGACTCTGCCAGAACTCATTATGGTGGTAGGTGCATGTGAAGGGGCTTATGACCATCTCAACAGGTGCTGAAAAGGTAGGTGTTTGATAAAAATCAAAATATGCGAAACAAGTGAACAAAAACTACTAAACTAGGAGCAGAAGGATATTTCTTTCGGAATATTTTGCTTACACGAGGAACGTAGCTCAGACCCATATTCACATGCCCCAGATGGCAAGTAAGAGTTCTGTCCTGTTTACAGTCTGATAAACACTTTGAGAACATCGTTATGCCTTGACGGTGGTTGGTTCTTCATACTGCCTGCCCTTCTCACCGTGTCCTGAGTGCCGTCATCCTTCACAGCAATGTGTGTACCAGCATTTCATTAGCAGCCTCTCCTGATCAACATTTTGGTTGTTTCTCAATTTTTGTATTTTTTATTTTAAAAGATTTTATTTATTTGACAGAGAGAGAGAGAGATCACAAGTAGGCAGACAGGCAGAGGGAGAGGGAGAAGCAGGCTACCCGCTGAGCAGGGAGCCAGGTGCGGGGCTCGATCCCAGGACGTTGGGATCATGACCTGAGCCGAAGGCAGACGCTTAACAGACTGAGCCACCCAGGCGCCACAGTGCCTTGGTATACTTTTGTGGACAAGTCCTTGAATGTCAAATTATTGG
Source organism: Neomonachus schauinslandi (assembly GCF_002201575.2). Classification (NCBI taxonomy): domain Eukaryota; kingdom Metazoa; phylum Chordata; class Mammalia; order Carnivora; family Phocidae; genus Neomonachus; species Neomonachus schauinslandi. The sequence goes on along the minus strand of NC_058416.1, from coordinate 92,067,140 downwards.
GTAAAGGTTTTATGTGTTTGTTAGTTTGATACTTCTTGCACTCTGGATAGGCTGGACTGGTTTATACTCTAGTTAGCAGTAATGAGACTGCTAGTGTTGTCATCCTTGTGAGCATTAAAGTAACAAAAATTGGATTTTTGTCCTCTAATAGGTGAGAACAACAGTGTCACCTAGCAGTTCGCACCTTTTATGTGTTAGTGGTTTGTGTCTTTTTTTTTTTTTGAAGATTTATTTATTTTAGTGGGGGAGGGGCAGAGGGAGAGAGAGAATCTCTGGCAGACTCCCCACCGAGCTTTGGAGCCTGACGCAGGGCTGGGTCTCACGACTCTGAGATCACAATCTGAGCTGAAACCACAAGTTGGACACTCAACCAACTGAGCCACCCAGACGCCCCATGTTTGTGTGTCTTTGTCAGTCTTTGTTCATTTTTCTGTTGGCTGTCTTTTTGCTACGTAAGTGCTATATACCTCCTCCAAATGTGAAATTTAACATCATTTTCCATCTTTAAAAATGATGTAATATACATACATAACTGATGGTTTAAATGGAAGGATATTTCCTTAGTCTTCAGTAAGAGAACTTCTTACTGAAGGGAAGTAAAAGGGAAAAGTAAAAGTAAAAGGGAAATTACTCCCTTTTCATCTTTATTACAAATATTTTTTCCCTGTTTGACATATCTTTTAACTACTTCTCTGGCATATTTTTCATTGCACATCAGTTTTAAATATTTGTAGTCAAAATTTTCTATCTTTGCTGTTACTTCTTTGGGATTTATGTTATATTTCAAAAGGACCTCCCCATTTGAGGAGTATAAATAGGTTCAGTGTTTTCTTCTTATAGAAAAAGTATAAGATAGTATAAAAAGTATTTTAAATGTGTTTTTTTAATATTTAAATCTGCTCCGTTTGAAATGTGTTGAATGAGGGCGAGAGGTGGGAACTTGCCCGTGTGGATAGCGGGTTGGTCCTCACACTGCTCATTCCCTCAGCAGTTGCGGCCTTGCCTTGTGTGGCTCCTTGAACATCTGCAAACCCACCTGTACTTGGATGGATTTCTGGGCTGTATTCGGTGTCATCTGCCTGTCTTCTGCTTTTCAGTTCTCAGTGGATCTAATTACTGTGGCTTCACAGTCTGTGTTAGTATCTGGACCAGCCAGTCTATCCATTGCCCTGCACCCCGACTCTTTTCCAGCTGTTTTTGCTCATTTATACTTCCTGTCGCATCCCAGTATCATTTTGAGATGTTTCCCTTTCCCCACCTTGTCTCCTTGCCCCGTCGCGATTGCACTGATTTCGTGGAATAAGCATAGGATTGGCTATTTCTCTGTAAGAGAAAGTCATTTTGAAAAGGCAACCGGGGGGCACCTGGGTGGCTCATTCGGTTAAGCGTCCAACTCCTGCTTTCAGCTCAGGTCATGATCTCGGGGTGGTGAGATGGAGCCCCGCGTCGGGCTCCACACTCAGTACAGAGTCAGCTGGAGATTCTCTCTCTTTCTCCCCACCTCCCTCCACCCTCTCTGCCTACCCCCTTGTTCACACGCGCACGCTCTCTCTCTCTCTTTCTCAAATAAAATCTTTACAAAATAGCAACAGGGAACAGTGTCTGCCGTCACCCTCCATCTCCTTCAAGGCCCTTTGGGAAATTCTAGTTGACATAATAATATAAGAAAAAGAAGTAAGAGATACAAATACTGAAAAAGAGGAAAAATGTTATTTGCAGGTCTTGGTAATGCTTTGGAAAACAGAGCATCAACTGAAAAAATTATCATTTATTAAAATATTCTAAAATTATTAAAATAATGATTCAGAAAATTGTCAGTAAAATACAAATAGAAAAATCAATAGTTATCCTAATATGACTAGTTATAAAAATAGTGGGAAAAGATAGTATTTATAACAATAAAATGATAAAATATCTAAGAATTAAATTAAAATGGCAATAGAAATGTTTTAGAATCGGGGAGCCTGGGTGGCTTAGTCAGTTAAGCGTTTGCCTTGGGCTCAGGTCATGATCTCAGGGTCCTGGGATCGAGCCCCACATCAGGCTCCCTGCTCAGTGGGGACTGTGCTTCTGTCTCTCTCTCTGCTTGTTGCTTCCTCTGCTTGTGCTCTCTCTCTCTGACAAATAAATAAATAAAATCCTAAATAAAAAAAAAAGAAATTACTTAGAATTTAGGTGAATCCTACATATTTTCCTTTGTTGAGAAATGCACAAGGAGGTATGAATAACTGGAAGCAGCTTGTTATCCCTAAATAATTATAAATCTAAGGTCGTTGTAATTCAGCAGGGCTTTATTTAACTAGAACATTTCCTGGGCACCTGGTGGCTCAGTTGGTTGAGCGTCTGACTCTTCGTCTCAGCTCAAGTCATGATCTCAGGGTCATGAATTCGAGCCCCATTTGGGGTCCACGCTGGGCATGAAGCCTACTTAAAAAAATAATAATAACTTGAGGGAGGCCTGGGTGGCTCAGTTGGTTGAGCATCTTCCTTCGGCTCAGGTCATGCTCCCAGGGTCCTGGTATCGAGTCCCGCATCGGGCTCCCTGCTTAGCCGGGAGTTTGCTTCTCCCTCTCCCTCTGCTGCTCCCCCTGCTTGTGCGTGCTCGCCCTCCCTCTCTCCCTCCCTCCTTCCTTCCCTCCCTCCCTCTCCCTGACAGTTGAATAAACAAAATCTTTAAAAAATAATAACAACTTGAACATTTCAAGTCTGTCGAGAAGAGTGAGTGCAGGAGGACTGCCAGGAAAGCCTCATAAGAGCAGGGTCGTGAGGAGGGACTTGCTCTAGTAGAAGTTTTAAGATGATGCCAAGTCACAGTTATGAGAGGCATGTGCTGGACCCGTGACTAGGTGCGGAACTGGTGTGTGAGGGTTTGCACAGGGAGGGTACTTGGTGCACCTTTCTGGGTGGCAGTATTTGAACGCTGCTTGTCACTTTTCAACATCAATTCTGTACTTTTCTTTCTCAGTCCAGTCAGCCTGCGGCTAGAACGAGACTATCTAGTACACTTGACCCGGAGCTCATGCTGAACCCAGAGGCCTTGCCCCGGGCCAGTGCTGTGGCCCTGACAAAGGAGTATTCCTTCCTGCGCACCAGTGTCCCTCGAGGCCCAAAGGTGGGCAGCTTAGGGCTCCTGACACATCCTAAGGGGAAAAAAAGTTCCAAATCAAGCAAAATTCGGTCTCTGGCTGATTACAAAACTGAAGACGAAGGTTCTGGGAGTTCTGGTGGAAACGTTCCGGCTGTAGACTCTGCCAGGGGCTCTCTGAAGCAGAACCGCAGCAGTGTGGCGTCCGTGGTGTCTGAGGTTAGCCTGTGTCCTGAGGCTGATGATCACCTGGAGAATGCATCCCTGACGGGTGACAACACGTCTGAGGCCGATGGGAATGAGAGTGACAGCTCCTCCCACAGCAGCATGTCTACCCGTGGGACATGTGGGCTTCTGGTGAACACCGTGGGCACTCGAGAAGCCTCCTATGTGGTCAACGGCCAAGAGATTGCTGCTGGTGCGCTGGGCCAGTTCCCCTCCATCACGGATGTCCTCCAGGCCGCAGCAGCCGAGCACCAAGACCAGGGGCAGGAGGTCAATGGGGAGATGCGGAGTCGGACAGACAGCATCTGCAGCAGGTGGGTGCCGTCTGCAGACCACCCCTCCGCTACCGGAGCTGACAGCGCTGTTCTGCTCTCCTAATTATGTGTTTAGTCTTTAACACTTCATTTATACACAACTCTGTTGCCCTGTAAGAAATGGAATGGATCAGTAACCGTTTCCATTATTAAGATCCGCTGTTTTCCAGTATTTGTGCAGATGTGTCTCTAGGACTGCATGGGTGCTTCCCCGGGCTCACGTTTGACTGAAGATGTTCCAGCTCCGTGGGGGTGTGTTTATTGGTAGCATTTGTAAGAGCATTGATGCTTGATTTAAATCTTTTAACTTATTTAAAAAAACCGTGGGGGAGAGGAGCAGCGGTGTGAGGAGCCTGGAGACGCGGGGCAGGTGAGGAGGCGCGGTGCTGCGTCCTGCGACGTCAGGTGCCTGATGCTCCGTGCCCTTGTTCCCCAGTGTGTCCCTGGAAAGCTCTGCTGCCGAGACCCATGACGCCATGCTGCAGGCCCTTAAAGACAAGATGAGGCTTGAAGGGCAGCTGGAGGCGCTGTCTGCAGAGGCCAGTCAGGTAATGGACGCGCTCGGGCGGGCGAGTGTGCCATGGCTTTGAAGGGTGTGCGACGCCTGCTGGTTGGGTGCGGTTGTGCACATGTCTCGAAGTGGAGCCAGGGCTTCTGTGTCCTCTCCCTTGGCTCCCTGAGCCTCAGGAAGAAGTGCGCTCATTTCCCGTCTGACTGCGTGCCTCAGTTTTCCCCGTATCCCTGTCCTGGCTCTGCTGATAGATACCTAACCATCCTTTTGGTGGATTTCACTTTTCTGGCATGGTAAAATTGTTGTCTCTGTCCCTTTAATTCTCTTTGCTGTGGCTTTTGCTTTTCCTGATGTGAATTTTGCTGTATCTGTTTATTTCCATCCCTTAATTTTCAGTTTTCCTGTTGACAGTCAGGGTAAATCTGTTCAGTGGAAGCCAACTCTGGGTTTGGTGTGGAGAGCAGGGACGCACACGGGTACAGAGGTGGTGTCGAGGCTGCGCAGGTGTTCGAGTACCGGGCACAGGGGTGCGGCTCTGCCAGACGTGCCCCTCGTGCCTGATGTGTTTTTTTGCATGACGTGGTCCTGGGACACAGACCGACCCTCTGTGTACATAGACCTGTGTTGACTGAGGAGGTGGTTGCTGGGAATGAAGGTGAATTTTGGTGGCACATGACTTTCACTGTCTGTCCCTCGTCCAATGCATTTTTGCTTCATCTGCACATTCAACCCCATGAATGATGTCGGAACCTTTGTTTGCTTTTATTTTACTGTACCTTCTTTTCCTCCTGGGATACTGACTGGCTCTTGAGTTGTGTGAATTGTGACGGATGTGATCCTTTCTGGCTTTGCTGTAAAAATCCAAGTTCTACTTACTGCAAAATCTCATTGCATTTGCTCCGTTAACTCGATTTTTTTGGGTATTTGTTCTTCTGTTTGTTGAATTTGATGTTTGTCTTCCTGATGTTGGTTTTCTTCTCGTGTGTTGATGTGCATTTGTCTGCCCGTCTTTGCACTTTGGAATTCCTGTCCACACCCCCGATAGACTCGTTTTTGGGTAGGCGGGAGATGCTGATGGCAGTTGGAGCCTGTGCCCTTCCCCTGTCGTCTCTTGGATGTTCTCTGCTGCCCTGGGGCCTAGGGCTTGTCAAGGCCCCACCTTCCCTCTCACCTCCTGTTTTATCCTACAGATAGCATCCCTGTGGTGCCTTGTGTGCACTGTGCCCCATGGCCCTGGCCAGAGCCCCTCAGAGCCCTTCTTGTGTAGTAGGAGGCGGTCTCTCCCTGCAGGCGTGTTCCCGGATCTGAGTCTGATGGCGCTTGGTGTTGTGGGGTTCCCTCGGCACTCCTGGTAGTCTGTGTGTGTGTGCGTGCACCCTGGTGCACTTGTTTCTTGAACAAATGTGTTTTCCGACATCCTTGTGGGTGAGCAGGTGCTTGCACAGCTCGGGTATTACTGTGCAGAGAGTAAGCAGACTCCGTGGTCACCCCTCTTGCCCCTTTGGCCTGTTTGGAGAACCTGCCTTCTTTTGGGAGAGCCATCCTGTTAGAACAGCTGGAAGCTTGGGAAACATGGTGCTTTCCCCTCTGTGTCTCACTCGTTCATTTTGGTGGCCCTCGTAATGCACAGGGTGGAAGTGGCTCATTTTCTGACAGTTTCTGATGGGGGGTCTTCCCAGGCACTTAAAGAGAAGGCAGAGCTGCAGGCGCAGCTCGCCGCTCTGAGCACAAGGCTGCAGGCACAGGTGGACCAGAGCCACAGCAGCCAGCAGAAGCAGGACTCCCTCAGTTCGGAGGTGGACACCTTGAAGCAGTCTTGCTGGGACCTGGAGCGAGCGATGACTGACCTGCAGAACATGCTGGAAGCCAAGAACGCCAGCCTGGCGTCATCCAACAGTGACCTGCAGGTGGCAGAGGAGCAGTACCAAAGACTTGTGGCCAAAGTGGAAGAGATGCAGAGAAACATCCTCAGTAAGGACAACACAGGTGAGCGCTCCCCAGCCAGGGGGCGGTTTATCTCGTCTGCTCTGGGGACTGACCTGTTACGTTAATATGCTGGGAGGCGTTGTATTCCCTGCTAATTTATGTACATGCTGTCCACCTCTCTAAAGTATTGTTTTTGGTTGAGTGCATGGAATTCTGTACATTTTTGCACATGCAGCAAAGGGGAGTGGCTTAGGTCTTAGAAATGGACTTTGGACCCTTGGTAGTTGGTGGTAATGTTTCCACTTATTCTGCCTTCAAAGCCTGCTTATTCCTCAGAATTGCAGGATCTATTTTAAAATATTTATTATTTGGGTGCCTGGGTGGCTCCGTCAGTTGAGAGGCTGCCTTCGGCTCAGGTCATGGTCCCAGGGTTCTGGGATTGAGCCCCACATCTGCTTCTCCCTCTGCCTCTGCCTCTGCCTGTCTCTCATGAATGGATGAATAAAATCTTTTAAAAAATTAAAAAATATATTATTTATTTATTTTTAAAGATTTATTTATTTATTTGAGAGAGAGAGAGCACTAGCAGGAGGAGAAGCAGACTCCCCACTGAGCAGGGAGCCCGATGTGGGGCCGATCCCAAGGACCCTGAGATCATGACTTGAGCCAAAGGCAGACGCTTAATCGACTGAGCCACCCAGGCGCCCTCTATTTAAAATATTTAAAAGTAACACTGCTGTTGTGGATTAGTAAACCTTTATTTTTCCTGCCTTAAGTTCAGTTTTTGCTGTAGCTGGATCCCTGGGGGCATCACCTATGGAATGAGAGTCCAATGGAATAGTGGTTTCAGGGGAACTTGGTGGCAGGCTGTGCACGGAGAGCCCGTTGTAGCCCTTCCCTCACACTGTCTTCTCTTCCTGGGGCATATACTGCACACCCCACCAGGCGCCCAGACGACTGCCTGCCTGCTCACGACAACTGCCTGCTGGCTGACAGAAGGAGGACAGGCAGGGGTGGGGCTGGGAGATTGAAGGTAGGCCCAGGTCTTAGATCTTCTAGTGCAGTCTGGGTAGATGAGGTTCCTTTTGCAGACCAGTGGGGGCGGTGTAGGGGCCGCTCTGCAGGACCGTGTAAGGCCGTGAGACCAGGTTTCAGATGTGATGACATAAAAGAAAACGTGACAAAGTTCTGTCACAGAGACTTTATCCTGGTACTAGAAAGAAAAAAGTGCTAGCTGAGAAACACAACTGTGTACTGTTTTCAGTCTTTGAACATTTCGTGATACCCCGTCCCTTTAGAAAAGTATAAAATCCAAAAAGTTCTGAGCACCAAAATAATTTTTTAAGTCTGCCTTGCAAGGCCTGTTGGGCAGCAGAGCTTGTTGGGCAGCAGAGCTGACCGGCACTCACATGGTGTGAATGCCCACACGTGGAGCTGAGGGCATGTCTGCCGTGGTCTGGACTGGGGTTGCCTTTCTAAAACGCCACTGCTCTGATCTCTGAAACACATCTGGCCCCAAGAATTTCTGATAAGGGATCGTGGATCCTCTTAAATTGTCATTTTTGTTCGTTTTTTAAGTTTTGGAAATGGTCTTTAGAATGGTAAGTGTTTCCCTAAATGTTGGGTATAATTTTAATTTTAGAGTGTTTGACCAGTTTTGTTTGTAGTGTGCTTTGGGTTGTTGTGACTTCCCGTCCTCTCCTTGCCTCCCCGCTGCCCTCATCAGTGTTAAGAGTTGACCGTATCAGCACACCAGTGGGCTTTAGTGGAATTTGCAGCACAGTCCCATTCTGTTTATTGACATTTGAAGACCAGAGCCATAGCACCCACAATGGCTTTGTGGGCACACAGTTGACCCTCGGTATCTGTGGATCCCTAATTGTGAATTCCCCAGCTCACTCAAATTTGTCTGTAACCCCAAAGCAGTACTACGCTTGGTCACTTGCGGGCAGGTGCACTGTGTGCAGGGTGGGCGTTGCCCAGCACGCTCACTCCCAGCTGAGCAGGTGCCCTCTTATGGTTTAGCATCACCTCCTTTGCATCTTTATGCTCTTTAGGGTGGTTTTACTATTTAAAATGAACTCCAAACACTGTCGTGTGTTCTTAGTGCAAGAACTCTGTGGTGTGTTTTATGGAGAAAAGAACGTGTGTTAGGTGAGCTTTGTTTAGGCATGAGTTATGGTGCTGTTGGCTGTGAGTTCAGTGTTGATGAATCAACAATATAGATTAAATAAGGTGCCTTTACCCATAAGCACTCACGAAACAAGGTTGTGTATTGACCAGTTGACCCCCTATTTCTCCCCCGGGAGCCATGGTTCAGCACCTTCGATTGCAGTGTGAATGAGAGTCGGCTGTATTTCTCAGTCTCTGCTGAGAGCCTGGCTCTGCTTGGCATGTCCCTGCAGAGCTGCAGGCTGTCCTGTGTGCAGCAGGTGCTCTGAGCTCTGCTTGCTTGCTTTCAGTGCATGACTTGAGACAACAGATGACGGCCCTGCAGAACCAGCTCCAGCAGGTGCAACTGGAACGAGCAACTCTGAGCAGCAAGTTGAAGGCGTCCCAGGCCGAGATCTCATCTCTGCAGCATGTCCGGCAGTGGTACCAGCAGCAGCTCGCCCTGGCCCAGGAGGCCCGGGTCAGACTGCAGGGCGAGATGGCCCACATCCAGGTATGGCCCCTGATGTGTCTCGTGTGGAACAGTTGCCTTTTTCCTAAATTAATTTTTTTAAGATTATTTATTTATTTATTTATTTGACAGAGAGGATAGGTAGGCAGAGCAGCGGGCAGAGGGAGAGGGGGAAGCAGGCTTCCCGCTGAGCAGGGAGCCTGATGCGGGGCTGGATCCCAGGACCCTGGGACCATGACCTGAGCTGAAGGCAGATGCTTAACTGACTGAGCCACCCAGGCGCCCCCAAAAGTCTTTCTGTTTTTAGATTTTATGGATACAGTTTTGAAAATATGTTGCCCATTCATCTGGCCCACACCCCATCCTGCAGAGCAGGCACTGGCCATGACCTCTGACACCAGGAGTCTTTCAGCTTCTGCTTGCACATTTTTTTTTTTTTAAATATTTTATTTATTTATTTGACAGAGAGAGCAGCGAGAGAGGGAACACAAGCAGGGGGAGTGGGAGAGGGAGAAGCAGGCTTCCCGCGGAGCAGGGAGCCCGATGCGGGGCTCGATCCCAGGACCCTGGGACCATGACCTGAGCCGAAGGCAGACGCTTAACGACTGAGCCACCCAGGCGCCCCTGCTTGCACATTTTTAATTCTAAAATCCCCTCCCTGGAACTCCTGTGCCCAGAGCTGTGACAAGTCCCTCCGGGGAGGATGCCTGCCATTGTTTGAATCCAGCTCTCAACCCCATGTCTGCCTGGGTCTCAGGACTCTCGCCCCAGCTCCTGTGCCCTGGTCGCTGCCCTCCTGGGTCGTTTCTGACATGCGCGGAACACAGCATATGTCACCTTCCTGGTTGGAGCTTCGCTTTGCTCCAGCTGCTTGGGCACCAGGTCTTTCCTGCATGAACACTCTTGTTTCTTTCCATTTTATTGGGGGTGCAGGCATGTCCACCTCCGATTCTGCACGAGGAGTGGGGGAGCATGTGACCGTCCAGGCCCACGGAGTAACACTGGGCCCTGCGTTTTTCCTTGAGGCCTCTCCCTCTGGGCCCGTCATGCTCCAGAGGTGCTCGGGATGGTAGGCAAGTGGCTGAAATGCACTTTGCTCCACATCTTGGTGCTTTGGACTAATTAGATCGCGAGGATGCCGAATGGTGCCTCGGTCAGCCTCTCTCTTTTTTTTGAATTCAGCTATAGGTTTTGTTCTCTCTCTCTTTCTTTTTTCCTTTGGCCAGATTTCACGTGCAAGTGCAGACTGGCCTATCTGCCAGAGATAAAATATTATAGATTAATTGAAACTTTATTTCTTAAGTAGAAGATGTAAAATACTAACTCCACCAAATGCTTTTTTAAAAAAAATAAACCTAAAGTCTACAAATACATGAAATAGAAATATTCTTAAATTTGTGTTACATATGTTTTAAGCCAAAGAACCATACGGGTAAGCATTTATTCTATTTACAACATACTTGGAAATCACTGTAGAAGTTAATGCAAGCTTGAAGCAACAGTGCATTTATATGAGGCATAAAATATTTAAAGAAGCTACATTTATGTGTCTTCACATAGACAGAAGTGGAGGGAGGGCCCTGGGCAGTGGAGTCTGGGAGCCATAACTGCTTTTCTCAGATACCTCCGGAGCCCAGGGTCAGCATTCCTGATTCGGGTGGTGAAGACATTTCCTCCCTCTTTCCCTGGTAACATAGAATGTTGCCAGGCACATTTAAGAGGCAGGACAGAGCAGGGTGATCGTTTTTCTTTCATTGCCTTAGAACACAATCCCAGCAAATGGCGCCTCCTCCTGCCCTGGGTAGCTTCCATTTAGACCCAAAATTCACGACTTCTGGTCACATCTGGCATCTCAGAAGTCAAGAAGTGTTCAAATTAGATCTGGAAGTAATGTGTGGGAAGTTCCAGTCCCAGACCCGTGTGCCTTCAGGCTTCTCTTTCCTGAGCCCCCTCTTGAGGCTGGCATGCTGTGCTGGGCACCTTCTGTGTGAGAGACGGTGGGTCAGAGGAGGCCTGACTGTCTGATGGCCGGGGGTCTGACCCCGGGCTGTATTGCTTCCTGGGAATGGCCAAGGTCAGCCTGGCAAGTATCTCAAGACAGGCACTGGGAGGGCAGGGCATGACATGTGTCTGGTCATAGTTGGTCAGGTCATTTTTGGGGCAGATCCCAGTCCCTGCTGTCTCTGCAGCCAGATGAGGCCCCTCATCTTTGGGCTCACACATATACCTTCCCTGGGAACTTTTGTGTAGGTCTTGCTACAATGTGCATAGCCTCAGGGGGATTGACCACTGACATCCGGGCTGCCAGCCTGCCCCTCTTAGGCACAAGCAACCCAGATGGCCCAGGTGGCAGGAGGGTGGGCAGTGAGCCCTGTGTGGTGGGGTCCCGGGGAGCAGCTTTCCCTGGGGGCCATCGCTGGGGTAGGGACCCTCACCGTCATGGCCTCAGGGATAGGCCAGTCTGCACTTGGCGTGAAATCTGGCCATTTTCTACCTTGTGGAATTTCTCTCTGAAGGTTGGACAGATGACCCAGGCAGGCCTCCTGGAGCACCTGAAACTTGAGAACGTGTCCCTGTCCCACCAGCTGACGGAAACCCAGCACAGATCCATTAAGGAGAAGGAACGCATTGCTGTCCAGCTCCAGGGCATTGAGGTGAAGGCTGTGCCGTCCCGGGACCACGGCTGTTGGTGTTTGTCTGGGGTTGGGGCTTTGTTTGTTTTGTCACTGGTCAAGGTTAAAGTTTACAAACACATGTACATAAACATTAACATTATATATATGTACATATATTCAAGTGTCTTTAAAATAATCTTTTGGACAAGTGGCAGTGATTTAAGGTTGGGGATTCCGACCCTGACATTCACCAGAAGCTCATATGTTTCTCTGATCTGAGCTGCTGGTGCCAACTTATCTTCCATGATGCACGTGGGCCCTGCGCTCGGCCGGTGGTGGGCAGGTGCCCGTGTAGCAGGTGGGAGAGGCAGTCAGCATGTTGGATCTCTGAAAGCCTTACAGTAACAAGCATTTTCTTGTCTCTGAGCTCTCAGCTTGTGTCCTGTTTAACCCCCGGCAACTAACCACACGCCCGAGTTAGGACAGGACCAGTGCCTCTGCAGATTATTTCCAGGGTGGTGGGGTGCAGTAGCTTTGACCAGGTCTCCTTAGCTGGGAGACCCTGTATGATTTCTTACCCTCTCTGAGCCTTGTTCCCTTGTTTTATAAAATGAGGATGATAATACGTACTCAACAGATAGGCTTGTCGGGAACTGAAAAGGAACAGTGCACAACATGTGGGCAGCGTGTGGTCTGAGTTGTGTGCCGAGGATGTGGAAAGTTGGCATTCTGGGACTGTGGCTGTTCCCCTGTCTCCCGCTTCTCTGCACCCCTGTGTCCTCACGGGTGACGAGGGTGACGGAAGAGCATCATGGCACGGTAGACATCTGTTTCAGGGGCTCAGCACCAAAGAACTGAAAAAACTTTAAGTTATAAACTAATGTTTTTCCCTGAGAAACATGCCTAGTTATTGGATTTTATCTACATACTCACACCATAAAGAATGTGGTATTTGTCTCCCAGCCCTGCTCTGGTTTCCCATCCCCAACGCAAGGACACACTGCAACCTGTCCTCGCGTTAGAGGCAGCCGGGGAGGGGTCGCTCATCACTTTATCCCATTTCTTAAAGCGGGTTGTCTGCTTGCTTCTCCCCTCGGCCAGGCCCAAGGGCCAGCAGAGAGAACCGTGGGCAGAGGAATAGGTGGGGTGACCTGACTTTTGGGCAGCAGGAGATCACCAGCCTTGGGCCCCTGTGGCCCTTGGCTCCTCTGTGTGCGGGTCGAGGACAGGACAGTGATGTGGATGAGGTTTTCCCACTCAGACTGCTGTGGTCTTCAGGTTATCCTGCTTTTTAAAAAACACCATTTTCTGTCCTTAGGCCGACATGTTGGACCAGGAAGCTGCCTTTGTGCAGGTTCAAGAGGCAAAGACGATGGTGGAGGAGGACCTGCAGCGGAGGCTGGAGGAGTTTGAAGATGAGAAGGAGCAGCTGCAGAAGATGGCGGCCTCGGCTGCATCCCTGGAACAGCAGTTGGAACAGGCAAGCACCCCCGTGGCCTCGTGTGGCTGCCCTGGTGCCACACACGGCCGTCCTCGCCTGGCTGGCCTCACTGCGCATCTGTGCTGCGGTGTCTGTTGAATTCGTTACGGTGTCACATCCACAGTCCGGCTGCGGTTGCAGACCTGGCCGGGTGTTGACTTCTGCTGGTATTCTTCCACACCAGAACTTTCCATGCGGAACGCTGACCCCAAAGCGTCTGTCCAGGTGATCTAAGCCCTGAGCGCGCACTCTTGGAGCAGGGCAGTCACAGTGAATCAAGCTCCTGTTTTCCAGGTGAATTTGACTTTGCAACAGCGAGACCAGCAGCTTGCGGTGTTACAGCAGGAGCACCTCGACCTGCTGAGGCAGTTCACCTCAACACAGGAGACGCTGCAGGCCCGGGAGCAGTCCCTCGGCGACCTGCAGATGCGCTACGACGAGCTGCATGCCAGGCTGGAGGAACTGCATGGGGAGGCCGCCTCCAGGGACGACACCATCCGCTTCCTGCAGAATGAGAAGATTGTCCTGGAGGTGGCTCTGCAGGCGGCCAGGAGCGGCAGGGAGGAGCTGGACAGAGGAGCCAAGCGCTTGGAAGAGGGCACCGAGGAGACATCACAGGCTTTAGAGCAGTTGAGGCAAGAGTTAGCCGTGAAGTCCAGCCAGGTAATGCACTTCGCTGCCATTCTGTGATGAGTGGAAACCACACGTGTAAGGCCCGGTGCTGGCTGTTGGCTCCTGTTTGAGCACCTTGTTTTGTAAACGTGGAAGACCGCTTCTAGGGCAGGGCCCAGGGCTCGGAAGGCGGGGGTGGGGGGGTGGACGGGCACCCACACCAGCAAGCTGTGTGCCTCCTGTAGCTGCTGGGTGTGTAGATGCTGAGGGCTGGGAAACTGAGTCATGTTTGGTGCGTTGAAAGTAATCTACCAGGGAGCACCTGGGTGGCTCAGTCAGTTAAGTGTCTGACTCTTGACTTTGGCTTGGGTCATGATCTCAGGGTCATGGGATTGAGCCCCACATCGAGCTCCACACTTACTGTGGGGTCTGCTTGTCTCTCTCCCTCTGCTTGTCCCCCCCCCCACTCCACCCCTGCTCAAGTGCACGTGCGCTCTCTCTCTCGCTCTTTCTCAAGTAAATAAATAAATAAATCTTTGAAAGAAAGAGAGAAATCCACCAAGAAGCTCCAGTTTCTGTCCACAGATGACGTGGAGCTCAGATGTGGGGAAAGTTGTGTGGAACTTTTGGTTTTTCCCTGCTGCATGCCCGTAGTGGGGCTTGCCGTACACGTGGCAGGACGGTCGTGTGTCCGTGGGTGAGGGCGGGAGACACGGGAGGGTCCAGGTGTGTATGGACATGAGCAGCACGGCGCTCCTGGGAGCCGTTATGCTAAGAGCGTGATGTGACCTGACGTAGGCAAACGTTAACAAACAGAGGACGAGGAAGGTGCAGGGTGTGCAGGCAGTGGAGTTCGCCCTCCCTGAGCATCAAGGACGAGGAGATCGGTGGCAGGTGTCCGTCTGGGAAGTAGAGTACAGGGGGCCTGTGTTTCCTCCGCAAACACTGCCCTGGGCCCAGTTGCTTCTCAGACAGGACACGAAAGCAAGTCGAGAAGCAGATGGTGCGTAGCTTAGGGGGATCGTGGGGACCTTCTGGACGAGGGTGAATTTGGTCTCACTGTTGGCTCAGTAAGAGGGATGCCAGCTGACGCCTGAGAAATGCAGACGTGGGTCTGGGGCGCTCTGTCACACTGGAGTCTTGCCTGTGTTGTTGTGAGGTCTCTGGAGGTTACAGTGTGGACTGAGACGATGATCCTACAAACGGAGGGAGGCGGGAATGGGGGCTGGCCTCCCTGTCTCCCTGGGAGCAGAGCGGCCTCAGTGAGGTCTGCGCGCGCGTGTCCTTTGTAGGTGGAGCACCTACAGCAAGAGGCCGCCACCCTGAAAAAGCAGACACAGAAAATAAAGGAGCAGTTTCTTCAACAAAAGGTAAAAATGTGTTGTTGGTTTTCTTTATACGCAGCAAGTGTGTGAAAAAAATCAACGTGTGGTTTAATCATTTCTCTAGAACAAAAGTGGTCAAGAGGAAGGCAACGTTTAGACCCCCTCAGTTGTTTTGTTTTGTCTTTTTTTAAAGGCACCGATCCTTAGCTGTGCTCTCACCCCTCCTATTTTAAGGTCTCAAGTCAGGGTGCCATTTCAGAATAGGGTTGGCATCTGTGATGCGATCTTGGCCTTTTGTCACGTCAGAGAGCGCATGCCGGGCTATGACACAGACTGACTTCTGTTAACGTGTCTTTGAAAAATTAGACCCTGATCTAGTGTTGAAGTAAGTCCTGGCTCATCCAAAGGGTGGGGGCTCACATTTTATGTGAGCGAAGCCGGTGTTGGCTGTTGGAGGAATGAATGCGAAGTGTCGCTAGCACCAGGGTTTTGAGAAAGGCCGACCCAAGGGAGAGCTAGAAGTCGTTCTGGATTTTGTTGCTGGGACGCAAGCCAGGGGAGGACCCAGCAGAAGCCTGGCAGCGCGGCTGAGGGGAGAGCACTCGCCAGGTGACACCTGTGTGCGGCGCCCAGACGTGTTCAGGTGTGTAAGGTGATGCTGTGCCTCCATGGATGGTGTCCTGGAGTTGGTGGAATATGTTATTCGTAGTCTAAAACACGTTCTGCCGCGGATTGGTGGTGAGCATTTTTGCTGAAGGAGACCGCACCTCGTGCTGGCTGCAGCCTCTGTCTTGCTGGGCAGGTGATGGTGGAGGCCTACCGGCGGGATGCCACCTCCAAGGACCAGCTCATTGGTGAGCTGAAGGCCACGAAGAAGAGGCTTGACTCAGAGCTGAAGGAGTTGAGGCAAGAGTTAATTAAACTTCAAGGGGAGAAAAAGTCTGTGGAGGTAGAACACGTGCGCTTGCAGAAGGAAGTGTCCCATGTCCATCAGCAGATGGCCGACCTCGAAGGGCATCTCCAGTCGGTGCAGAGGGAGCGCAACGAGATGGAGACGCACTTGCAGGTCTGGGATGCATTTGACTTTGAGGTTCTGCCAAACATGCCCAGGGGTTTCTTGTGCAGGGTGGAGGGCAGGACAGCCTGGAACAAGTCCGTCCTGGAAGGACGGGCAGACGGACAGGTTCCCCCCCGGAGGCAGCACGGGGCTGGAGGCCGTCAGCCGTTCATAGTTCACCCCAGCGGGTGCTGGGAGGGGCCTAGGGGGCTCTGGGAGGGGTGGTCCCTCGGGGACTGTGGACAGAGCCACAACCAAAGGCTGACCCGGGCGTTCCCTCCAGCACTCTGGACCGCTCTCAAGTGATCGCCTATAAAAGAGCAAACCTCTGTCAGGGTCCTCTCCAGAGCCCTTGTCCTTGAGGGTGACCCTGAACCGGCACCGTTGAGCCACAAGGAGCCTGGTCCTGAGAAGCAGGCTGCGGAGGGAGGACTTTGCTTTCCTCACTTTGTCTTTTCTTCCCTTCTTCTGAAGTCTTTGCAGTTTGATAAAGAGCAGATGGTAGCTCTTACAGAGGCCAACGAGGTGCTCAAGAAGCAAATTGAGGAGCTACAGCAAGAAGCCACCAAGTAAGTGGACCCGAGGCGTGTGCAGGCAGAAGGGGTGAGCGCGGGCGGCCTTGAGCTCTGTGGGGGACACGCAGCAGCCAAGGGCCAGGGGACTCTGAACACACTGTCAGTTGAGCCCTTGCTAAGGAGAGGGGACACAGGATGTACTTCTAGGCAGCCAGGGAAGTCAGATTCCAAAGTTAAGGCTGGAGAGGGGGTCCCGGCATGGTTTGGTGGCTGCCCGTGGTTAGTAGGCACTCCCCCTGTGAGCGTGCTCCATGCCAGGTGAGTGTGGCAGCGCCTGCCCCTCCCAGTTCCCCCCAGCAGGGCTGACTGCGTGTGTATCCCTCTTGCTGTGTGTATGCACAGCAGGTAGCCTTTTGGGGCCTTTAACCCCCATGGCATGTCTTGTGTCCTGCGTTCCTTTACTTTCGTCAGCTGGAGATTACTTGTGAGCTACGTTTTTGAGATTATTATTGCTATTCAAGAAGAGCACTGGCAGCGTTTGGAAGGACAGCAGTATTCTCTGATTTTCACGAGATCATTTAAGCGGCTCTGAGAGGGGAGCAGGGCAGAAGTAGGTGCAGTGCTGGGCTCTGTGAGGGCAGCCGACACCAACCCCACGTGCTGGATCTGGGCGGAGCGGCAGTTAGCCGGCGTGGGGCTGGGGGTGGGCAAGGACGAGCCTTTCCTCGGTGTTAGTGCCAGGACATCTTGTTGGAAGTGAGTTCAGACTCCTCTGTCCTGCCTGCCACACCCTAGGGCCATCACAGAGCAGAAGCAGAGGATGAAGCGGCTGGGCTCAGACCTGAGCAGCGCTCAGAAGGAGATGAAGACCAAGCACAAGGCCTATGAGAATGCGGTGGGCATCCTTAGCCGCCGCCTGCAGGAGGCCCTTGCAGCCAAGGAGTCGGCAGACGCAGAGCTGAGCCAGCTGAGAGCCCAGGTGGCCGGCGGTAGCCGTGACCTCCCTCTGCACGTGGGTAACCCGTCTGCTCTCGGCCAGGCTGCCAGTGGTGCAGACTCAGTACTGGGGACTCGATGTGTTACAAACGTTCGAGAGTCTGGAGACCCGGGGCAGAACTAGCGCGTAGGCAGCCTTTCTGTAAAGTATTGTGTGCTAGCGACGTGACCAGGGGCTTGAACACTGCACAGACGTTCTCTCGATTCACCCCTGCTCGCCTGCGCACCGTCGCCTCCTCCCTCAGCCTCCCTGCCCGCTCCTGTCCTTCTCCACACCCCCTCCGTGTCTGGGGAGGGATTTCCTGAGTGCCCGTGTGGGAGGCTCAGGGGGAAGTATTTGGAAAGTCCAGGAAAGCTTTTTGGAGGAAAGAATCTTTGAAGTGGTCTTGAATAACAGGAGGTGTTGGAGTCCGGGGGGCACATCTCAGCAGGGGAGTGCTGTGCATCTCGAGGGCACGGTGGGCCCCTGCGGGGGTGGGCTGGTGTGAGATGGAGGGCTGACTGGTGGCTCGGGCAGCGTGAGACCTCACTCTTCTATGGTGGGACACTGACGGGCGGTGGCTGAGCACAGCCGAGGCCAGGCGAGGCTGTGTCCGGGAGACCACGTGGGCTCTCCTGCCATAGCTGAGATGGCCGGGCCATGTGAAGGCTGCAGAGCGGCCAGTGGGACAGGCCACTGATGGCTTGTGGTCACTCAGGAGGGGAAGCTGTGAGCCGGCGGGGCAGGCCGGGGCCAGCGGAGGGAGCAGCACCCAGTGTCCAGCTTGAGGGTGGTTGCAGCGGGCTCTGCTGCCAGGAATCAATCGGGGGAGGCAGTCGGTGTGGGCCAGAGTGGGCCGGGAGTGGCTGTAAATACTCAGACTCGAAGGAAGAGGGACCCTGCACGTGGTGAGGGGCATGGGCTCTGCTCTTCCTGCTGTTACATCATGAGGCAGAAGCCTTTTGCTCTGCATTATTTTTTAGGATAAATGGGCGGATGTCCTCCTGGAGGAGGATGGAGGATGGGCCCTGGGCTTGCAGGGCATTTTTATTCGTGTGATGAAGGCTGCCAGAGCCCCCCGAGTGTCCCCGAGTCCTTGGTGCCCCACACCCTGCCGTCTTTGGCCAGCATCAAGTTTTACCCAACTGCATTAATTTGCTTTTTGTTTATTCCTACCCAGCATTTCATTTGTGTTTAGCAGTTGTGTTTCTTACTAAGTGAAGTTTGTCTTGATCTTCTCTCCACGTAAGAATTTATTAGTGGGAAGCCATCATGGCACGTTTTCTTACCAAATTAGGTAAACTTAATACTTCTTTTACCTAATTACTTTATAAAATAGCGGGGGGGGGGGAACTTTTATTAAGTTGCAATTTCCCTTCAACCTAGAAATATTTCTCTGCTTCTTTTTTGATTCTTTGGCTTCTCTGGTGTCAGGGATCGACTGTAAATGCCCCGGGGAGCCTGTCCCCCCCCCCCCGCCCCCCAGCACTGCAGCCTCAGAGCCAGAGTCCTGGTTTGGTCTGTGCTTCACCACTTGTAAAATGGGGCCTTCGGCAGGCTACTCACCTTCTTGATTCTCAGTAAAGTGAGGCCAAAATGGAGTAAACAGTAGAACCTCCTTGGTCAGAATGGCTCCGTGAAGAAACGCACACGAAGCGATCAGAGTAGTGGCTGCACCACCCAGCAAGCATGAGCGTGAGCACACACGTGGGGTGTTAGTTCTGCCGCGCCTGGTACAGCTTGCTTGCCACAGATAGTAATTCATCGTTCTTAGTTGTGAGCCAGAGTTTTTCTGTATTTTCAAAGCATTTAACTCGGGGGAGGGAAGTACGGTAGGACCGCAGCGCCTGTCGAGCATGGTCAGCAGGCTCATGCGGTGGGTGCGATGCAGCCCTGCAGGGAGGGAGGTGAGTGCCTGTCACATGCCGTATTGAAACCCATGACCAAATCCGCCTTCCCGTCCTGGCTGTTAGGAGAGAATCCAGGCTCTGGAGGCAGAACTGCAGGCTGTTGGCCACAGCAAGACGATGCTGGAGAAGGAGCTCCAGGAGATTATCACACTGACCAGCCAGGAGCTGGAGGAGTACCAGGAGAAGGTGCTGGAGCTGGAGGACGAGGTAGGCCGAGCTTCGTCCTCACACAGCGGGACGAGCCTCACTGCCCCCGTGCAGCTCAGGGGCAGAGAGAAGGGCTCCTGGAGAGGCAGAACTTGGCCTGTAGCTCAGCCTGCACTGTGCTTCTGTGCGCCGTCTGACCACTTGTCTGGGTCCCTCTCACCGCCCCCCCCTTATTGAGGCTCCCCACACGCTCTCTTGAGCACCCCTCTGGTGTGGTGGTTGTCAGAGTGTTAGGATGAAGATGTCCCCAGTAAGAACACTCTGGTTGCAAATAATGAGAAAACCTGTTCTTTAAAATAACTTCACGTCACTCTCGGGCCCAGAGAGGCTGTGGCTTCAGATGATGCTACGCGTGGCAGTTGGTGATGTCACCAAGGGCTCTCCACGGGGTCCCAGGCTCCTCAGGAGAAAGCCGGGGGGGCTGGGAGCTGGGGTGTGCTGCATCTGCTGCAGTCCTGGGGTGGTCTGTTGGAGCTTCTTGGTGCAGTTGTTCTATTTCCGGTGTCGGGGAGCTTAGCTCCATTAGCCAGAACAGGTAATTATGTAACTTCACAGTGGTTTTGATCTGTTTCAGCTTCAAGAATCTAGAGGCTTTAGGAGGAAGATAAAGCGCCTTGAGGAGTTGAATAAAAAGTTGGCCCTTGAGTTAGAGCATGAGCGAGGGAAGCTTACAGGCCTGGGGCAGTCCAACGCAGCTCTGCGGGAACACAACAGCATCTTAGAAACAGCTTTGGCCAAGAGGGAGGCAGACCTGGTTCAGCTGAACCTCCAGGTACTCAGACCCTTTGCCGGAGGCAGGGGACTCGCTTCGGGATAGGTGGCTCTCGGTCTGGCGCATGTCGCCTCACGCAGCGGTCCCAGCCGCCCGCAAGCAGAGTGCTGCCCCGTCACAGAGACTCAGAACAGGGAGGATCTGGTGACATATGAAGCCCACCTTGCAGCTCTGTGGGGTGGGGCAGAGCTGGGAGCTCCTAATGCTCCCCCTTACCGAGGTATGGAGGCACTGTGCCCCGCCCGTTAGCTTCCTGGTGGGTAGGGGACTCCCTACTCAAGCTGGTCCCACTGTTCATAAGAGGCTCTTCCCTGTGTGATGCAGAGCTGGGATTTGAACCTTGGTGGGGCTCTCTCTCCGGACCCTGTTCTGGGCTCCGGCTCTGCAGCCTCTCTGGGGCTTGGGGAGGAGGCCTGGCACTTCAGAGCCCTCTTCGAGGGGCAGTCAGCGGCCAAATCCAGCCCCCGTCTCAAATTATCCAGCCGTTAGAGAGCTTATAAACTTTTATTTGTCACTGGTTCCCACCCTTGCCGTATCTGGTGGCCTCATCCATCTGCGTTACCTGCCTCACCAGGGAAGTATTTGTGTTTCGAAGCCCCGATTACAGGTAACCTTTGGGTGCTTGCTCTGTGCTTGAATACGGCCATATGACTTGACTGCCATCTCAGACTTCACGTTCTCCAGAGATGGAATTCTCCCTCCTCCGCTACCTTGTGCGCCTGTCGGTAATGCATCGTGTTGTGTGCCACCATCCTGCCAGGTTCCCCACGTGGCACTGGGGCCCCACAGGCCTTCGAAATCTGAGTCCCTCCTCACTCACTGCTCCGGTGATGTGCTATAGGTGCAGGCAGTCTTGCAGCGGAAAGAGGAGGAGGACCGCCAGACGAAGCAGCTCGTCCACGCCTTACAGGCTGCGCTGGAGCGAGAAAAGGCCACCGTGCACAGCCTCAAGGAACAGGTGTGTGACCAGCTTCCCACTGGCTCTAAATTGCAACTTCAGAGCCTGTCGGAATGCAGTTTTTCTAAAAACTGAGTATGTGCACGCTTGACGCCTCACTTCCCTTCCAGGAATTTATTGTACAGATATCTTTGCTGATGTGTTCTGAGAACGATGTCATCACAGCCTTGGTGACAGTGAGCAGCTGGAGGGGGCCCTGATGTCCATCCATAGGAGAGTGGACTTGGATTAACCCAGATGCAGTCACATGGGCCTAAGATGCACGCACAGAGCCGTGTAGAGACGTATTTGCTGGAGAACAATGTCGCACACGTAGTGTTGAGTTAAAAAAGCAAACTGCAGAACAATAGCTGACCCCATTAGCGTTAAAAGAGCAATGGAGGAAGAAGGTTGCATGCACTCTTTGCCGTTTCCTGCCTGGCTCCTTTCCATGCTCAGGGGTTCACCAGTGCATCAGGTCAGTCTTCCAGCAGAGAGGCCTGTCCCACTGCTCCTGTGAGCTGGAATAGACCTCAGCTCCTGTTTCCCACCATGGTGCCGTGTCTGTTACTCCTCATCAGAACATAAGCTTCATGGCTTGAGGGCCGTGACTCATTTACCCTCATGTCCCCAGTGCCTGGCACCGAAGAGATGTTCAGAATGTGTTTGCTGTGTGCAAGGGTGCATGTCACATCCTTTAAAAATGTTTCCGTGATGATATAACAGGTAGAAAGAAAGAAATCGTTCTTCATTTTTTTGGGTGAGACAGTAAAATATTTTTTTAAGATAGTACAGTTTTAAGATCTGTTAAGAACATGTTACTATGGGGACACCTGGGTGGCTCAGTCAGTTGAGCATCTGCCTTTGGCTCAGGTTCTGGGATCGAGTCCTATGTTGGGCTCTGTGCTCAGTGGGGAGCCTGCTTGGGATTCTCTCTCCCTCTGCCCCTCCCCCCCACATGCATACATGCGCACTCTCTCTCAAAAGAAGAACTTGTCACCATGAACAGACCCCCGTTTGCCTTGTCTGGTTGGTTTTTATACCTTGCGTGGAGTTGAGCTGAGTCAACTACCCTCCCTACTTTTCTACCCCCCAATTCCTATCTTTTGCTCACTTACTAATTTTATTCTCCCTTTAATGAAGTTGAATTTTATTCTCCCTTTATTCTCTAGTTAGCAGGACTGACAGAGCTAGACTCTGCTGATTGACACTTTCAGTTCCTTCATTCCCTGTCTGCTTGGAAAGGGATTTTTTTTTTTCTTTTTTTTAAAGATTTTATTTATTTATTTGATGGAGAGAGAGACAGGAGAGAGGGAACACAAGCAGGGGAAGGGGGAGAGGGAGAAGCAGGCTTCCCGCTGAGCGGGGAGCCCGATGCGGGGCTCGATCCCAGGATCCTGGGATCATGACCTGAGCCAAAGGCAGACGCTTAACAACTGAGCCACCCGGGCGCCCAGGATATTTATTTTTTCTAAGTATGATATTAAACAGTACACAGAGATATAGTTAGAGCAATTTCATAGTGTAAGGAAATTTGTGAATAGAAGTGCTGGGGAAAATGATGGATATGTGACCTTGGCTTCTTTTTTTTTTTTTTTTTTTCTTTTTAAGGGCAGTAACTGTGAACTGTCCTCATTTATGTCTCTAAATGCATTTCATGAAATTATCTGGACTGTTTGAACAGTACATGCTAGTAGTAAAAAGTAAAAAAAAAAAAAAAGTCATAAAGATTGAAGTACAGATCATCTTGAATTTGTACCTGGTGATAAACCACTGTTAACATCTTCTGTTGGAGTTTTGTTTCCTTATTTATAAGAGTTTTTTCTATATTTGACTGTCGCATATTATAAATATTTTTATTAAACTTTTATTTTTTTTAAAGATTTTATTTATTTATTTGACAGACGCAAGCAGGGGGAGCAGCAGGCAGAGGCAGAGGGAGAAGCAGACTCCTTGCCAAGCAGGGAGCCCGATGCGGGGCTCGATCCCAGGACCCTGGGATCATGACCTGAGCTGAAGGCAGACGCTTAACCGACTGAGCCACCCAGGCGCCCTTTATTAAACTTGTAAAAAATGAAGTCCCTGCTTGTGCAGTTAGATAAGAAAACCGAGTTACTGGAAAGGAAACTGGAAGATTTTGTTATATTCTGAGAATTTGCTGGTCTCAGAAACCTTGAGAGAAACTATCGTTCATCATGAAAAGACTACTGTGTCATAAAATGGATAGTAATCAGTAGCTTTACTGCAGTTACTTGGTGTGATGGAAGGATATGTTCCTCCCCAAAAACATAAACTAGGACTGGATTTAACAAGAAATAGACAGATATACCTGAGGAGGACAATCGAAACTATTTAGACCAAGGAAACCTTGCATGCATTTGTTCGTTCAGCAGATCCTGGCGGCCGGCTGTATGTCGCCTGCCTGCGTGCCAGGCATGTGTTAGGGCTTCAGTCCGTTGGGAGCTTAAGAAGCTTTGGAAGAAACAACTGCAGGAGCAGCTGGGACGCGGGTGGGGCTGGCAGTAGCTCTCTTCGCAGACATCACATCGGGCGTGTTCTGTGTGGTTCTTGCCTCTGTCCTTGGTGACGCGGGTTTTTGTTGTTGTAGGTCGCTGCCGCCAAGGCGGAAGCAGGACATAACCGCCGCCACTTCAAGGCTGCCACCTTGGAGCTGAGTGAGGTGAAGAAGGAACTGCAGGCCAAGGAGCAGCTGGTGCAGAAGCTGCAAGCTGAGGCCGAGGGTCTCCAGTGAGTGCCAGGCGGGCAGAGGGCTGGGTCAGTGCCACGGCCGGGGACGGACGGGCAGGAGCGCCACCACGTCTTCTGGTTAGGACCTTCAGCACGTTCAGGTCACCTGGGTTTTAGCAAATCTCTGAGCACTCTGGAGGCAAATCTAAGAAGGAGAATGTATCCGATCCCTGTCTTAGGAAGCCTGCAGCTCAGCTCCGAAATTTCCGGCCTGACATGGCTGTCCCCACTCCACACCTGAGGGTCCTTCACCAGGAACAGAGAGCCCTGTGTGAGGGGCACATGTCCCGAGGGCTGTGCCCCACCACCGAGGTTCACTGCAGCCTCCAGTTAGGGCAGCCTTGAGCTGAGCACATGTAGGGGTGCGTGTTGGGAGCTTTTCTCCCATTGTAATCCATAAAATGGGCTAGCAAAATGTCCTTCCCGGGGCTTTTGTGAGGATTCGTCACGACAGAGCACTACAGAGCTCCTAGAACAGTCGCCGCCCAGAGTGAGCAGTGTGTGAGTTTCTGTCACCCCGATGGATAATGTTCAACCGAGCACACTTTGTGGTAGGGTTAGGGTGCTGTGATTTCATGCTTCCTTGTTTTTATGCTAGGATTCAAGAGGGGAAACATTCCCAGGAAATAGCACAGTTCCAGGAGAAGCTGGAGGAGGCCCGGACCCAGCTCCAACTCCTGCAGAAGCAGCTAGACGAGCAGCTGAGCAAACAGCCTATAGGGAACCAAGAGGTGACCTGCCTGGGAGGCTTTGCATTTCCACTTAGCGGGACTGACAGAGCTAGACTCTGCTGATTGACACGTCAGTTCCTTCATTCAGTCCCTGTCTGCTTGGAAAGGGATATTTA
This sequence comes from Neomonachus schauinslandi, assembly GCF_002201575.2. Taxonomy (NCBI): domain Eukaryota; kingdom Metazoa; phylum Chordata; class Mammalia; order Carnivora; family Phocidae; genus Neomonachus; species Neomonachus schauinslandi. The sequence continues at coordinate 92,042,455 of NC_058416.1, read as the reverse complement.
TTTTTTCTAAGTATGATATTAAACAGTATGTAGATATATAGTTAGAGCAATTTTGTAGTGTAAGAAAGCCACTTTAAAATTCTTTTGGTCATGTGACTTTCTCTCTCCTCTAGATGGAAAATCTCAAATGGGAGGTGGAGCAGAAAGAAAGAGAAGTCCAGTCCTTGAGGCAGCAGCTGAACTTGACCGAGCAGCAGAGTAAGAAGGAACTGGATGGAATACAGCAGTTATCACAGGTATGTGCTGTGTAAAGGCCCTGGGGCAGAAAGTCAGAGACCGCACCTCACAAGGTGCTAAGTGCATGACGTGAGTTACCCCAAACGAATGCTTCCACCAAACCATTTTGCAGGCATTATCCGTTTCAGAACGAAGGCCAGGTCACACAGCCGAAGGAGGCCAAGCCCTAGCGCTACGTACGCCCTGGGCTGAGCTCTGTGAAATGTACCAGGAATGGGATCTGACACAGCCTAGTCAATGAGGCAGTACATGTGAAAAGTTCACCAGTCTGTGATGCACTTTTCCACAAAGAAACCTGTGTGCGGGCTTGACCACTTGCGCAAAGGATCAGAGAGAGAGAGCTCTCGCCAGGATTCCTACTTGTGGATGGCTGGCTTGAGTAACAGGATTGATTTATATTCTTTCTTCCTAATGGTGAGGCTTATTCCAGTAGCTGACCTTGGAATGTATGTATTACATACATTTATTTATGTATGTATGTATAGATTTTATTTATTTATTTGACAGAGAGACAGCGAGAGAGGGAACACAAGCAGGGGGAGTGGGAGAGGGAGAAGCAGGCTTCCCACCGAGCAGGGAGCCCAGTGGGGAGCTCGATCCCAGGACCCTGAGATCATGACCTGAGCCGAAGGCAGACGCTTAACGACTGAGCCACCCAGGCGCCCCTGTAAAAATATATTTTGAAACTAAGTCATCCTACCACCCAAAGAGGAGCACAATTAATGTTTTCATGGCCCCTTGTTCTATCCATGTAGTTTTTTTTATTATTGAGATTGTACAGTGTAATTTTTTGTGCTTTTATTTTTTTAATTAATTAATTATTTATTTATTTAAAAGATTTTATTTACTTATTTGACAGAGAGAGACACAGCGAGAGAGGGAACACAAGCAGGGGGAGTGGGAGAGGGAGAAGCAGGCTTCCCGCCGAGCAGGGAGCCCGATGCGGGGCTCGATCCCAGGACCCCGGGATCATGACCTGAGCCGAAGGCAGACGCTTAACTGACTGAGCCACCCAGGGGCCCCTGACCTTGGAATTTAAATGGACTCTTGGGATCCATTATAGACAGTGGACACGGGAATATTGCTGGTTCCTCGTCAGAGGCTCTGAAATTTGGGTAAGGACGTTGAGGATGTGACTTAATGGGACGCTGCCCAGCCCAGACCGTGGTGAGGAAATAGGCTGGCGTGGCAGCACCGCGTACAGCATCATAGAAAAGTTGCTGTTAGTTTCTAGCCCCTTAGACTTGTGACATACAAGCTAAGATCTTAGCAGCACAGGCAAGATCCTTTAGTTTATAAAAACGTGTGACTTCCCTTTCTTTAGAATATCAAAGCTGAGTTGGAGATGGTGCGGGACGATCTGTCCCTGACCCAGAAAGATAAATTCATGCTTCAAGCTAAAGTGTCAGAGCTGAAGAACAACATGAAGACTCTTCTCCAGCAAAACCAGCAGCTCAGACTGGACCTGCGGCGTGGCGCAGCGAAGACGGTACTCAGACCCCGCGCCTCCATCAGGTTCCCGGGCCCAAGGCACCCCTGCTGGGCGGGTGGCTGGGGTACTTACTGGTTACTCAGACAGGAAGTTCTGTGTAACCAACACTGAGCAGCTACTGTGTGCAGTAAAGGATGCTGGAGTCTTGTGCTTGGCAGCAGGCCAAACCCTTTTATCTTGGTGCCTTTTCCAAGAGCTCTTTGCTTCTTTTTATGAATCACGTATCCTTTTGTTGTAATACGCTTTATAAGCCACATGAGGGCTCGTTTGCTGGTCTTCACAAGAGCCCCTGGCCTGGTAGGTGAGCCAGCTGGGGCCAGCACTGCCAGATGGGCTTGGGGGCCTGGGGAGCCCCGCCCAGACCCTCTGTACCCAGCATTTGTTTCTCTGCTCAGGCCACGTAAATATTCTCCAGGTGCAAAGAAATCCCTCAGACTCAGAGGTTTATTTAGCACTGTTTGGCTATCTGTGGAAAAAGTTTGAAGTTCTAGAAAGGGGAGTTGTAGGAGTTAAAAATTGACGTATTTCTTAGGGATATGCAGGGTCAAGGCTGTGGTCTTTTGTGGAAAGCCCCCACAGTTCCCATAAGGGTGTTCTCGCTTGTGGTTTAGGTCGTCCTCCTGAGTAGCCAGCATTACGCTGTTTGTGCATGGTCACGTGCATTGGGAAGACGCTCACCCATTCAGCCAACATTCCCTGAACCCTCTGGCTGTCAGCTCTGCCAGCCTGGAAGCAGGGGGGCATGCCTTCCCCGAGGGCCCATCGTGAGCTAGGATGCCCTCTGGGAGCACTTGTTGTGATGATCGGGGACCGATAAGGGGAAGGTGTGGTTGGTGTCAGCCTCCAGGTGAGAGGGCTCTAACCATGTGCTTTTAAAAACAGAGAAAGGAACTGAAAGGCGAGGCCAGCTCTTCTGGCCCCGTGACGCCAGTGAAGATCCCTGACTGCCCTGTCCCGGCCTCCCTGCTGGAGGAGCTGCTGAGGCCCCCACCTGCCGTGAGCAAGGAGCCCCTCAAGAACCTCAACAGTTGTCTCCAGCAGCTAAAGTATGAACTGTGTTCTGTGTTCTCTCTCACTTGGGCTTTAAAAATAGATTGCGTGTTTAACTTGGAAGAATCCTGTTGCCAGCCCTGCGTGCCCCGAAGAGGCTGGGCAGGTCTGTGCTATGTGGGGTCACTCAGGCCCTCAGTCCCTGTCATACAGGAGGACTGCCTGGCGCTAGGTGACCCTTAGGAACCCCACACATAGCGCGAGGTTGTACTCCCAAGAGCCCGAGGCCAGTGTTTGCAGGGCGTGGCCCTGTGGGGACATCTTTCTGACCCTGTGAATGGAGGCCATGTGTAGGCCCTCAGTGCTGTCTCACCCACCCTCTCCCTGAGCACAGGCCCGTGTGTGCAGACCTCTGCACCTGCAGAGGAAACTGCTGAGCCCCATAAATCGTGTGACCCCCGGGGTGCTGCTTCCCAAGTAGACAGTTCTGTCAGCCACCCGAAGGTGCCGCAGATGAGCAGGATGCTGTCTGAGTCAGGCTTGTTAGGATCCGTGTTGGAGATGACCAGTTGCCTCTTGGGGAAGTAACAGCGTCGTTTCTGGCTCTCATTTGACTGGCCTGCATTCCTTGCTTCCCCTGTCTGCCCAGGCAGGAGATGGACAGCCTGCAGCGCCAGATGGAGGCCCATGCCGTCACCGTGCACGAGTCACTGTCCTCATGGACTCGGGGGGCTCCTGCTGCCGGTGCCGCTCCCCCGGGAGATCACGCCAACCCCAGGGGAGATACAGAGTGACACAGTCAGTGCAGGCTCTCCAGAGAGGCGCTCGGAGCAGCGGCCGCCGAGCACCCCCACTCCGAGTGCTTGTAACTACCCAGAGGAAGAATCTTTTATCAATATTATTTATTTGACTGTTTGCTCTGTGTTTTTCTAAGGGATGAAGTTTAAATTTTGCATCTGCCTTTTCAAGGAGTAAAAGAACTGAACAAGAGCCAAGGATTAGAGAAATACTAATTTGCACATCACAACTAGCTTTTCCCCTGAAATTCAGACCAAATGCTAGCAACCTAGTTTAGATCTCAGTGAGTTTCTGAATGTGTCTGAAGGGTTACTTGCGGGAGGAGGTCTCTGTTGAGTGACTGTAGCTGCGGCCCCCGGAGGGTGATGCCAATCCGTGGCCACCGGTGGAAACGCTGCATGACTGGGTCCCGCTTCTCTCTTTCCAGATTCCGAGAGAGCTTTAGCTCCCTGCAGAAACGAAACTTTATTTGCACCTTTGGTTTTTATTTTCAATAGCTATCTCACCATAGGATGTGTATATAAATACTGAAAATCATAAGCTAATCTTTAAAAAGTGTATTCCATATTATTTAAGAATGACCTGAATTGTCTTTTTATTGATCGCCTTTTGAAAATCTGCTGTCAGGAAGTAACATACATGTAGGATTTAGGGATGTCAGTCAGAAAATTATATTTTAAGAAATATAATTATTTTATTTACTGTACCTTCTAAAACCAAATATTCTTGGAGCGAAAAGGTTTTTTGTTTCAGTTTCACTTTATTTTTGAGAGCCTTGTCCTAAGTGCACACCCCACCCCATCTGACCCTTGACCCTGCATGGCCTCACTCACTTTGGCTGTCCCCTAGGCGGGCCTGGCGGCCATAAGGACACCAATCACCATGTGCTGGCCTGACATGGGAGATGGTTGGGGAGGGGTCACAGGAGAGGAGGGGGGAGAGGGACCAGGGCTCCCTGCAGGGCTCTGAGCCAGGTGCAAGGCTTCTCCAGGCCTCCTCCCCCCGTCCCCCCCCCAACCCCGGGCCCACATGAAAATATGTCCATCAGAGCCTGTGTGGTCATCAGTGGTCATCGGGGGACATGCTGAACTCATTGCGGTGACAGCCTTCAGAAGGTCCCGTAACCTCTCATCTGGAGGGTTTTCTAGAACGGGCAGGTCAGCTGTGTGAGAAGGCAGTGGAGGCCACCCGAGCTCTCCTGTAGGTGAGAGCCTGATTTGGAAGCAGGCTCCGTGAGCGTGGGAGATTTACTTGACTGTCTGTGACCCCAGAGGGCTGTAACTTTGTCCCCTATTGACCAAGAAATCTAAGCTGATAGTGAACTGTTGTCAGAGAAGAGAGGCCCCCGGTGCAGATCTGCTGGTCTGGAGATGAAGTTGGAAGTGTTACTGATCAGGCCAGATATGCTCGTGTCAACTTACTACTTACGTCTCTTTTGTGGAGAAAACGGTTTGATATTTTTAAGCTGTTTGTGTTCTCTTACGCTATTAGAAGGTAAATTGATAAGGTAGCATTAACCACAAAGATGCTTAGTGTTTAAAAAAAATTCCCTAGCAAGTATTGAAACTTCTGAAATACGTATATCACTTGTACAGGGTTAATCTTGAAATAATACTTGAAGACTTCATTATAAATATATCCTATTTTCATCTTAAGTTGGAAATCGTTTTTGACAAAATTGTTTTTGTACCATTAGAAAAGAAAAATCGTAACTTACATTCTTATTTATTTTGGGTGTTTCATCCTCAGTTTTAATTTTAAAACCAAGACATGACACTCAGCCTCATGCTGTGGCTACTTTCTCACTGCTGCTTATTGGAGGTCTCCCAGTGAAAGCCGGTCACTGTGCATTTTTTATTAGGAAAGCGTAAACGGATTCTGAATAATCTCAAGTGAAAGCAGATTTCTGTTCCTCACCCTGTTTCCCTCACGTCTTACTTGTGTCTGTGCACCTGCGGGCTTGTGCAGGCCTGCAGTAGCTGCGCCCCCTGCTCACCCCATCTTTCAGTTCCGTCAACACCAGCCTGCCTCTGGTCTGACCGCCCTGGCTGTCCCCACGCACTGTGATGTTTCTTGTGTGGCCTGCAGCTCCTGACCTGGGGCCCTTTTGTTCAAGCTGACACCACCTTTAGGCTTCTTAACAAGTCACTTGGAAGAGGAGGTTGGACTTTGAAATCACCTGCTTCTGATTTATTGAGGGTTATTATTATTTTTTTAATCTCTAAGGGACTTGATTGGCACTTCTACCTCCCGGGCTACATTCTGCAGTGAGTATCATTTGAAATATTCTGTTTGTGGGCAGAAGTGGGAATTTGGAATTTACTCATGGAAAACAACAGTCCAGTCGATTATTTACAGGAACAGGCTTGCTGTTACAGTATGTTTGTGTATATTATTCATCCTGTGTGATGAATACCGTATTTCTTGTTTCTCTTATGTTCCAAAAAAAAAGCTTATTGCAGTGTGGTTATCACTGATTTTTCCATGGAACACATTGGATAGATGCCACGGATCTTACGGATTTACATGGTTTTGTTCTACTGTTTGGAAGGTCTGACAGGCAAGGGTTTGATAGGCTTTTTCTCTGGCCTGGGTCCAGGTCATGGGACAGACCTGCTAGGAAGATTCTCATTACACTCTTTCTTAGTTTGAAGACTTCTCTTGGTGTGTAGGGTTACTTAGTGCAGAAGCCACGGCATATAGTCCTACTCCTATGAGTAACTTTTTAAATAGAAATGAAATGTCCTGTGTAAAGATTTCTAGTAGTGAAAGGGACCAGTATATCTGAAAGACAAATGTCCTGGAGCCTTCCTCAAGGACCCCTGTGACGTGTGAGACGTCCTGAGCCTTACGCAAACACGTTCCAGGCAAATCTGATTGTGTGGTGGTCTCAGGTTATAATAGGACCCTTGAAGGTAATGTTGTAGAGGGTCTAGAAAACTGGATGGCTTTAAGTTACTCATTTCTGTTAAAAATTTCCTCATGAAAGGGAGTCCTCAGGTTGGGGCTGTTAGGGAAAAGGTGTCACCATGCCCAACGAATTGTAACTTTAAAAAGCATGTTGATTTTTTATAAATTTAAGTGTGCTGGGGAATTCCTTAAATTTTGTGCAATAAACTATTTTTTGTTAAAGTTTTTCATATTTCATTGGGGGCCTTATTTTAATATATATAGTTTGCCGTATTTGGGAGTGAATTTAATCTTGGGTTGTTATAAACAGTTTAAATACTTGCCTCAAAAGAGCATTTTACTGTTCTGCTAAAAGATTCAGATGGGTGTGAAATCTAACTTGTGCTGCTTTTGACCATAGCAGAAGAATGGCAATGTGTTAGCCATGCCCTTCCCCGTAGCCCACGCTGCACCTGCTGCCACACGCAGGTGGGTACGAAGGAGAGGCGTTCTGCTGAGCGGACCGAGAGACAGGAGGGCAGGTGCCCTTTGGGCTGCGGGCATGTCCCCGAGCATGTCCCTGTACGGGGTGCTGCGTCCACCACTGGGCCCCACAGACTGTCACGGCTGACGACAGCTGGACCATTAATACTTCTCTGAGTCTCCCGTGTCATGGCCCAGTTTCCCCTCTTCCATCCATACTCTATTTTCAGAAGAGTTAGCCAGACGTGGAAAGTCTTCCGTTAAGTGTTCTCATTAATGACCAGCATGATAAAACTGTATAGAAAAGAAGTCAACTGGTGATCACAGAATGTGGTTTTGTGGCGGGATTTATGCGTTTCTTTCCTAGGACTCCGCTCTTATCAGCTTCCCTAAACAGGGGTCCGTTAACACACGCTGCACAGCCCAAGTGAAGATTGCTGACTGCTTCTTGTGTGGCCCTGACTCCCTGAAAGGGGGAGGATGCAATCTTTGTTTTCTCTGCAGTAATTAGGAAAGGAAGGGTCCTGTGTCCCTGAACTTTTTTCTTTTGCCTGTAAGGTTGCTAAACATTTGCAAGCACCAAACGAAGCATGCTGCACCCTCGGTGGTTGTACGGTGAGTGTTCAGGAGGGGCTGGGCACAGATCGGTGGAAGGTGCAGCGGGAATGTGTGCTGAGGGAAGGACCCAAGACTTACCACTGAGGGGGGTCCTGGTATTTAGAGATCACCAGGTCACTCAGAAATCTCCTACCTCGTGCAGATTATGTGGGAAATGCAAATAGGATTGTTTATGCTGCTACCGTCCGGTTTGATGGATAAACACAGGAGCTGTTGGAAGAACCTCCAAGCCTTTCCTAGATGAGAAGGAATTCTCAGCAATCAGCAACTTCTAAAACCAGAAGCAGCATTTACTGGAATTCTGCTTGCCTTCATGCATGTTCTCACTCAGGACAACGAATGTTGCAGATTCTGGTAAAAAGTATACTTTGACAACGTCTTTTCCTGGAAACAATGGGAGATACTAAACTGTGTTGGTCTTCCCCCCTTTTTTTTTTTTTTTGCCTGTTTGGTGTGGGGGTGGGCCCTTCTCGCATCCCAGCTCAACTCCTGGAGCTTGAGACGGCCAAGGGCTCGGGAAACAGCGCCATGACATCCCTTTGCAACAGCGTGCTTCCCAGCTCGGCTGGAAGTGTGTGGATCACGGCCCCATCTCGGCAGGAGGGCAGTGGCTCCGGGAAGCACCTGGAGGTTCTCATCCACACGGCCTGCAAACCGCAGGAGGAAATGGTCTGCGTGCTTTTCATGTATAGTCTGGGTCCAAACTCCACAGAGGGGGGGACGGTAGCCAGCTTAAAGGTATCTCACAGGACACCTCATTTTGTTTGTGAGCTTTATTTTTTTTTAAAGATTTATTATTTTTAGGGGCGCCTGGGTGGCTCAGTTGGTTAAGCGACTGCCTTCAGCTCAGGTCATGATCCCTGGAGTCCCAGGATCAAGTCCCATATCGGGCTCCCTGCTCCACGGGGAGTCTGCTCCCTCTGACCCTGGCCCCTCTCATGCTCTCTCTCTCTCTCTCATTCTCTCAAATTGACAGAGAGCAAGAGCACAAGCAGGGGGAGGGGTAAAGGGAGGGGAGAAGCAGACTCCCTGCTGAGCAGGGAGCCTGATGTGGCGCTCGATCCCAGGACCCGGAGATCGTGACCTGAGCTGAAGGCAGACGCTTAACCGACTGAACCACCCAGGTGTCCCAGAGATTTACTCATTTTAGAGAGAAAGCGGAGGGGACTGGGAGAGAGAATCCCAGGCAGACTGCCCACTGAGTGCAGAGCCTGATGACGACTCGGGGCTCCATCTCATGTCTCTGAGATCATGACCTGAGCCGAAATCAAGAGTCGGACGCTCAACTGACTGAGCCACCCAGGCGCCCATTTGTGAGCTTTAAATGTGCATTTGTAAAGACTTGATGGATATTTCAAAGTGATTTTTCTGGTACTTAAAACGTTGGTGTGTTGAAAGCTGACTGTCTCCTCTTCATCCAGAAAAACAGCACTTTCCCTTGACTGGCCTCTCTGTGTTAGTGATAGGCCAGCCCTGCCCACAGCTCCTTCTGCCTGTTTGGTGCCCCCTTCTGTCTCCAAGTCAGCTGAGAGCCCGGCTGGGCTCTGGAGCCAACCCTGTACCAGCCTCCTCCACTCTTGTCTGCAGTGTACGTTTGCTTGAGTTCAGAGCACAGTATGGCTGTCACACCGTCTGCAGTCTGGCCCAAATCAACCCTTCCAGCTTCTTAGTCCATTCAACATTAAGAGTTCTGTGGTACGCACTGGGCTCTCCACCAGTTACTCCTCCTCCGCTGGCTTCTGGCGGAGCCGGCAGGTGCATGCTCTGGGGCAGGAAGCTCAGCGCATTAGAGCCAGTGAAGTGTGTCCCTTCTGGGCCAGGGCCCTGACCGCGGGTCGCATAACCCCCACCATGGCGATAGCATGATGGTGGCCATGCGGCAGCAAATAGGAGCAAGAAATAAACCTGGTTCTCTCAAGCCTCTGGAGACCTGGGGGAACTACTACGACATGATCAGTTGGGGCTCAGGAGCGCCCCATGCCTTGCTGGGACATCTGGCCTGCTTCCCGTGCCTAGTGCCACCCCTGCCTCGCCTTCACGCACAAGACGCGTCTGAGTGCTTGTGGCTGTCACGCACGATACCAGAGATACGGCTCTCCAGAGCGAAGCAGCCTGGTTTGTGGCATCTGGTGATTCCTAGGTGTGAATACCCTTCCTGGGCAGAGCTGAAGCTCCCGACATGATGTCTTTGGAGCTGGGAAGGGGTGTGGGCTTTCCCAGGAGACTCCAGCACATCGCTGACTGTCCCTGAGGGATGTGACCATGAGCAGAAAGCACACCTAGCTCGACTCCTTCATAAAACCTTCGCTAGTCCCCAACCCACTGTGCTCCTTCCCCGTGTACATTTACATATAGGGAACTAAGCTTATGCCATATAGTTATTTCTGGAGAGTCCCTTCTTTTCCTACTAGATTAGGGGGCATCAGGGGCTGGAGGACAGTACTGTGTATCCCACTCAGCAAGTGAGGTGCGTTGAACAGATGAGCCTTAAAGTCAGTGACTTTGAAGAGATATGTAAAGAAGTACCAGTTGGGGGATTTTCTTCCTTGCTCACTTGGTGTAGAAATGGTGGCAGAACACTTCAAATAGAGCAGATTTATGAATTAGGGATAAATAAATACCTTTATTGAAGACCTCTTAAAATTCAGAAAGATTGTGACAGCCTTGTGTGGAATAACCCTTTGCTAACCTGCACATGCAATTTCCAGGCTCCCCTGCCAGCCAGGCTTCCTTCTGGGCTCCGCTGTGCCCTCTGCGAACGGTCCCAGCTGCTTCCTGCTCTGACTGTCCCTTGTCACTCCCAGACTACCTGGCATGGGCTGCTTCCCTGGCTAGACCCCCACCACAAGTAACATCATGTGTGGCTGGACTGCCCATGCTTTCCCTTCTCTTGTTGAAGGGTACTCATGACACGTGAAAACGAGACTTTCTCAGTCGTTGACGGATACCGTTCCTGGCCCTCTCGTGATCTGGGATCAGAAATGGAGTTCGGGATTAGGATAGGAGTTAGACAAACTACAATTAGGAATTAGATCAAACCTCTGCTCCTGTCAGAGAAGACCATCAGTTCTAAGCTTAATTTCTGTTCATTCGGAAATCCACTTGGAAATCCACTTCTACCTCAGTGGTACATTGTGGTCAGTAATAGGGTTGGCTTCTTAACGTTGGAACTGTTTTTCCTCATGATTATCCCACTCTTACTTCAAATGTAGTCTGCATTAGACAGTGGTGAGGAGGATCCCGCCGTCGTAGGATCCCTGTTGGTCGCTGGAGTCCCAGAAGATCCCGTATCAACATTACTGGTTAGGCTGGTAAAGCTGCTTGAAGAGACCCCAAAGTTCAGTGGCTTAAATGAGGGAAGTTTCTCTTTCATACAACAGCCCAAGCATAGAAACGGGACCAATTGGGGCAGTTTCGTGGTGCCATCTATGTCTGGCATAATCTGTGACTTCCACCTGTGGCCTAGGACAGCGGCTCCAGGCCCCGACTTCCTATGTGCCTTTCCCACGCCCTTGGAAGGCATGTTCTGTGCCCTCGTTGAAGGGTGCAGCTCGCCAGCTCCACAGACCACACTGTCTGTTGCCTCTCTGTAGTCCCTGGGCCACAGGATGTGGTTTTTCGCCAGGCAGCAGTATGTTTGTCATTAAAAAGTGGAGGATGGCTGCTGCTGGCCACAGCCTCTGCCCCAATCCACAATCTGGCTGGTCCTCTCCCAACTACTGGGATTCGTGATTACTATACCAAAATCCCTTATGATAGGGGAGGACCCTGCTACCTCATGAAGGCCCAGGCAGGTAACTTATGCCTCGTAAACTATGAAAACGGTCATAGCAGCTAACAGTTACCACGCCCTTACATAGGGCGGCTGTGTGGCAAGGACTGGCATGTTAATCCTCGCCTCTGAGACAGGGGTGATTATCATCCTCCATTTTACCACTGAGGAAAATGCAGCATAGGGCAACTAGGTAATTCATCCAAAGTTACCCAGCAGGGAGGGGGGCAGACAGGGTACCAGCCCAGGCAGTCTGGCCCAGAGCCGGGTGCTCTCATCCACGCAATGGCACACGTCTGTAAAAAGGTCAAGAGGCCCTGGGTGACTCCGTTGGTCGAGTGCTGGGCTCTTGATTTCAGCTCAGCTTATGATCTCAGGGTCGTGAGATCCAGCCCTGTGTGGTAGGCTTGGGATTCTCTCTCCCTCTGCCCCTACCCCCGACTCGTGTGCGATCTCTTAAATTAAAAATCTTAAAAAAAAAGATTGGGGAGCTGCTGGGGACAGATGTCTGTTTTCAGGATACTTAGCACTTAAAAACAAGAAATGGCAAGATTTCATTCAAGCAAGGCACTCTTCCTTTTTAAATATACACAAAATTTAGTTAACCAATACTTTTAGCGTCCAGTTTGGTGAGTTCTGGCAACCACCCACCAGTGTGTACCCAAGCAAGACATGGAGCGTTTCCTTCACAGTGACGGCGCTCTCATGCCCCAGCTGGCCGCCCACCCAGGGGAGCCTCTGCTCGGACTTCTGTCGCCACGAGCCTCGGCGGTTCTTGAGACTCGGACAGATGGAACTGCACAGTACGCACTTTTGTGGGGAGGGGTCCTTGCGCTTAGTACGGTTCTCAGACTCATCCCTGCTACTGCTGAATATCGTACGCACCAGAGGAACGTCAAGGACAGCGCCCCGGCTGGGCGCGTCCTGCGGGGGACGTCCGCCCTCATACCTGAGACTGCCCGGCTGAGCCGCGGGGCGGGAGGTGCGCCCAACTTCGTGGGGAACCGCCTCGCTGTCCCCGGAGAGCGCAACTCCTCCCAGCGCACGAGAAGGCCGCAACGACTGCCCATTCCCACCAAGAGTAACAGCCCTGGGGGGGAAAGCAGCGCTTCACTGTGGGTTTAATCTGCATTTCACTCACCCTCAGGTTTTGGGCCCAAAGCACTGTCAGCACTACCCCGTTAGGTGTTTTCACCAAGAACGTCACATTTCTTCCGGGTTTTTATTTGTCCCATTAAAAAAACTGTGAGTTACAGTAAGATTCACCCTTTACGTCCACGTCTCAGTTCTGACAAGCACGTGGAGCGCTTCCCTCGGCCCCTGCAGTCCCCCAGCCCACTTCCCACAGGCGACCCCTCCCGGGCCCCTGCGCCAACCGCGGGGAATCCCGCAGCCCGGACCCTGCCCGCACAGCGCCCGCACAGCGCCCGCACAGCGCCGGCACAGCGGCTCGCACGCACTCCCACGGGAAGCCCTCCGCGCGCGCAGGGCTGCGGCCGGGGAGGCCGGCGGCGCGGCCACCGGGGAACGTCTCCCCCGAGCACACGCCGCAGCCGCCGGGTCTCCGGCTTGCTTAGGCAGAACCCTGTTCTACACCCGCGCGCCGCCAGGAACTCTGCTGTGTCCCAGCGTGTCCAGGAGAACCAGCGAAGTCCGACTCTCCCGAGGGCCTTGGCTGCGCCGACCCCGCGAGCAACCGTTCCCGCTGAGCCCCGGGCCGCCCCCCGGACCTGCCCTATCTCCGGCCGGTTCCGGGAGCCCCCCTTCCGCAGCACGCCGCGGCCGTGGAGGCCGCCCGCCTCAGGACCCCGCGACCCGAGCTGCCCGCGCCACTGCCTGCAGGCGCGCTCGACCGCCCCGCGCCGTCAGGGGCTGGGGCCCCGGCCACGCTCCCTTGCCAGGCCACCGGGCGCGGCGGCGAGCGGCCCGCCCCGCGCGTGCGGTCTCGGCCCCGCACCGGCCACCCCGGTGTGCGACGCCATCAGGCAGTGGCGCGGGCAGCTCGGGTCGCGGGGTCCTGAGGCGGGCGGCCTCCTCCACGGCGGCGGCGGCGGCGGCGGCGGCGACGGCGGCGGCGGCCGGGCGGCGGCGATGCTGTGGCCGCGGCTGGCGGCGGCTGAGTGGGTGCCACTGGTCTGGGAGCTGCTGGGCGCCTCGGTGCTGCTCATCGCGGTGCGCTGGCTGGTGCGGCGGCTGGAGAAGCGGCCGCGGGGCCTGGGCCGGAGCGGGCCTCCAGCCCCGCCGCCCGGCGCGCCCACGAACTCGGCCTTAGACCCAGGTGAGGCCTGTCCGCCGGTGGGCCCGCGTCCCTCCCGTCGCCGCCCTGGGCGCCCCCCCCCCCC
>NC_058416.1:91981678-92028434 GCF_002201575.2 Neomonachus schauinslandi | reverse complement strand
TGACCTGAGCCGAAGGCAGACGCTTAACCATCTGAGCCACCCAGGCGCCCTCTAACATTTTATTTTTAAAAAAGATCTATTTCACCTATTTATTTGAGAGAGAGAGAGAGCGAGAGAGCACAAGAGCATGAGTGCGGGGAGGGGCAGAGGGAGAGGATCGCAAGCGGAGTCGCGGGACTCCGTCTCAAGACGCTGAGATCATGACCCGAGCCGAAGGCAGTCGCCCAACCAACTGAGCCACCCAGGCGCCCGGTAAATGATACTTCTAAGGACCCTGAGAGGAGGGTGAAATTTCAGTAGCAGAAAGTAGAGTTGAGCCCACCGTGGAATCTCAGGGCCAACGGGGCCCATAGGCATGACTTCTTTTTCTTGTTGTGGTTTTACAGCTGAGGAGACGGGTCCCAGGAAGGCCCAGCTCTGCCGAGAACACGGGTGGGAGGCAGAAGCCAGCTGGGAACGCGGCCCGTGGACAGCAGGTGCCGCGCTCCCCCGTCCTGGTGGTTGCTGCTTGCTTACCTTCTCTCATCCTCTTGAGAAAGCTCTGGCCGTCTTTTTCTTTTTTTTTAAGATTTTGTTTATTTGTCAGACAGCGAGAGCACAAGCAGGGGGAGCAGCAGGCAGAGGCAGAGGGAGAAGCAGACTCCCCGCCGAGCAGGGAGCCCAATTCCGGGCTCCATCCCAGGGCCGGGGATCATGACCTGAGCTGAAGGCAGACGCTTAACCGACTGAGCCACCCAGGCGCCCCCTTCGTTGGCATCTTGAGTGAATAGCAGGCGGATTTGTCCAGTTACATAGTCCGCCCCGTAACTGTCGGACGCCGAGACTACAGGTTGCCCAGATGCTAAAGCTGAACGATGTGTGCGTCCAGTAGGGCATGGGACTAAGAGATTAGGGTTTGGAGTGTCTTTTTTTTTTTTAATTTTTATTAAAAATTTCCTTTTTAATTTTTAGTTTTCTATTTTGAAATCATTTTAGACATAAAAAATTACAAAAAGAGTATGACGCAGATACACACATGTGAAAAGATGCTCAACGTTTCCAGCCAATAGTGAAATACAAATTAAACCTAAAATGAGATATGACACCCATTAAAATGGCTAAAATAAAAATACCACAAGGTGCTGGTGGAAATGTTGAGAAAACTGGGTCTCTCATTTACTGCTGGTGGAAATAATAAAGGTTCAGCTACTCCAAAATCAGTCTGGCAGTTGCTCAAAAACGTAACTGTGCACTGCTTTCCTGGGCGTTTATCCTAGAGAAGTGAAAACTTATTTTTACACAAAAACCATGCGTGAATGCTTATAACTAGTTGTAATTGTAGTGTTCAAACACTGGAAGCAACCCAAATGTCTCCCGAGGCCTGAATGGCTAAACGGACTGTGGCACATTCACACCATGGAGTGCTACTCAGCAGTGAGAAGGAAGGAAGTGCTGGTGGGTCTCCAGGGCATTATGCTGAGTGAAAAAAGGCAATCTGGGAAGGTTTATAGTGTATGATTCCATTTATAATAACATTCTTGAAAAATTACAGTGATAGAGAACAAATTAGTGATTGCCAGGGTTTGGGGACAGGGGAGGAGGTTGGGTGTGACTAAGGGGGTGGCAGGAGATCTTTGTTCTGGTGCAACAGTTGAATGGTTGATTATGAGTTTATACGTGTGGTGGACGGTCATGGAATGCCATACAAAGACAGCAGAGTGATGCACACACTTTCCTGATGCGCTGCAGCGTGTAGGATGTCACTAGTGAGGGACACTAGGAACCGTCCATACTATTTTTCAACTTGAGTTTGTAATTTTTTCAAAATACAGTTAGATCCGGTATACCATTCACTTGGATTCCCTAATGTTAGTATCTTACATAATCACTGTAAGTAGGACAAGCCTCAACCTTAGTCTGGGGCCCTTTACAGAAGTTTGCTGACCCCTGTTCTGGCCTCCCCCTCCCCTTGCTTGTAGCTCCCTTCTCTTGGTGAGGAACCTGGCTTTCCTTAGCCAGTATCTATCTAGTTATTTGCTGATTCCTAGAGTAGGCGTAAAGTAGCTTCGGAATTGCTGACCTGTAGAGTGCATAGTCACATGCTGTTTTTCGTTTACTAGGTTAGTTCTCTCCCACCCGTTTCTAAGTTGTAATGCAGTTGAGCTCATTTGTTCTGGTTTGTATTCCACTTGGGGGGCCTTCCGCCATCTTTTTGTTTATTATTTTTTAGTATGTGAATCACAGACATGTTTCTTTTTTTTTTTCTTTTTCTTTTTTTTTTTTTTAAAGATTTTATTTATTCATGAGAGACAGAGAGAGAGAGAGAGAGAGAGGCAGAGGGAGAAGCAGGCTCCCAAGGAGCAGAGAGCCAGATGCGGGACTCGATCCCAGGACCCTGGGATCATGACCTGAGCTGAAGGCAGACACTTAACCATCTGAGCCACCCAGGCGCCCCACAGACATGTTTCTAAAAGTCAGAACATACGAAGTGATACTCAGAAGGATTGCCCTCGGGACACCTGGGTGGCTCAGTCGGTTAAGCATCAGGTCTTGATCTCAGGGTCCTGGGATCGAGCCCCACGCCGGGCTCCCTGCTCCCCAGGGAGCCTGCTCCTCCCTCTCCTTCTGCTGCTCCCCCTGCTTGTGCTTTCTCTCTGTCAAATAAATAAATTAAAAAAACAAAAGCAAAAAATTTGAACCTTAAAAAAAAAAAAAGTGTTGCCCTCCCCTGGGCTGGCCCTCTGTCCATTCTTCGAATCCAGTTTCCACCCTCCACCCCCAACAGGGACCCAAGCTCATTAGTTTCTGCTTTACTCTTCTTTTTGTACACATGAGCAAATAGTTGTGTATTGTATTACAAATATTAATGTATTAATAAGTGTATTAAAACACATGTTTTTGTTTTTATTCAAATTGACTTTCTAGCACAGTAATAAGCCTGTGTTACTTGATAACTTAATAACCAGAACTGACAGTTATGGATAATTTGTCAGTGTCAAACACAGCAGCACGGATTTAACATGTAGTAGTTTATCTAATTTACATTGCAGCCTAAGAAGTAGAGCTGTTGTTATGTCCATTTTATAGATGAGGAAACAGGCTTGGTGTTTGCGTGACTTGTCCAAGGTCACACGGTTAGTGCTGTGACTTAATGTAATTGTTCTGTTTAGTGCCTGCAAGGACAAAACCCCCTTCAGACTAGCCCGGGATAGAAAGGTAGTAGCTTTAGAGCAAAGACACGGGAATGGTATGAAAACTGGACTTCTGTAGGAATGGATGCAATTCCTCTGTTTATTCAGAGCATCTACCCCACTTGTCCCGACCCCTTGTGTGTGGTTTTTACCTACCCTGTGCCTTTCATACCAGTTTCCTATCACTGGGCCACCTCTGTTGCTCTTATATCCAGGTACAGGGGCAATCTGCTTAGGTACCCTCCCTGGGTAGAATCCTGGGATCAGTAGGCCTCCCCCTTCAAGTTCTTTGGCAGCTTTTTGGGGCTGTGCGTTAACATTCATTGTTTAAAAGGCTAATATCCCCTTTGCAAGTAAGTAACAGCCATTTTTGCAGTTTTTTTTTTTTTTTTTTAAAGATTTTATTTATTTATTTGAGAGAGAGAGAATGAGAGACAGAGAGCATGAGAGGGAGGAGGGTCAGAGGGAGAAGCAGACTCCCTGCTGAGCAGGAAGCCCGATGCGGGACTCGATCCGGGGACTCCAGGATCATGACCTGAGCCGAAGGCAGTCGCCCAACCAACTGAGCCACCCAGGCGCCCGTAACAGCCATTTTTGAAACCTTGGAGTTGGGTGAGGGGAGGTGGCATTAAAAGTTAAAAAAAAAAAAAAATACACAGGGGCTCCTGGGAAGCTCAGTCCATTGAGCTCTGGCTCTTGATCTCAGCTCAGATCTTGATTTCAGAGTCACGAGTTCCCTGTATTGAGCTCCATGCTGGGCGTGGAGCCTACTTAAAGTAAATAAAAAATACACAGAAATAGGGTAATATAATGAACTTCTTGCTTGTAGTCATCATCCAGCTACAACAGGTATTGATACTTTGTGAATCTTATTTTATCTGTCACTGCCCCTCCTTTTGTTCTCCTGCTAGAGTAATTTTTTTTTAAGATTTATTTATTTTAGAGGGAGAGAGAATCTCAGGCAGACTCCCACTGACCTCAGAGCCTCACGTGGGGCTCAGTCTCACGACCCCAAGATCATGACCTGAGCCGAAATCAAGAGTCAGACGCCTAACCAACTGAGCCACCCAGGTGCTCCTAGAATAATTCAAAGTTAATCTTGAATGTTCCATCATTTCATCTGAAAATACCTCTTAAAACTCTCTACTCCTTGGTTTCATTGATACATTACTGTGGGCAGTTCTTTCTTCATCCCTTCTAGGAGTTTCTCTTTCTCTCCTATCTTTTAATCCTTTGTGTTTGTTCCTTGTTATACCTGGTGTATTATTGGTATTATAATCACCATCCATGTGCTTATGACTCTCAGATCTGTTACCGACTCTGAACTTACAATCTTGGACTTGAAAATTGAAATGCCCAGTTGGTGGCAGTAAGATGTTTCTGATGCTACCATGCCTAAGTCTCCATCTATTTCTAGTACTCTCTGTCTCAGGTGGAGTCACTCATAGGCATGTAGACTGGAGATCTGGGTGTTAACTCTAGGCTGACTGCAATCCCTCAAACCCCTCCCCATGGCATCTGATCCATCTGTCCTTAAGTTTTTCTAATCTGAGCCCTTGTTTCCAGCCCCATTACCTCAGCACTAGTCTTTTTCCCCTTTATTTCTTACCTTCTTCCCACTTCTTGCTGACCATGCTTAGACCTATAATCCATAGGTTTAACTGCTCTTTCTCCAAAGGTATTGACTGAAGCTCTTGCTGTAGCTCAAATCCACTTGTTGGGTAGCTGTGTAACTTGAACAAGTTACTTAGTGTCTCTGTGATCCAGGTTCTTCATCTGTCAAGTGGTGGGTGAACAGTAATGATAACCTGCCACACGGAAAAATTGTAGTGCGGGAAAGACCCCCAAGATGTTAAACGTTAGCTACTCGTTATTAGTATTAGCAGGATGACTGCCAGAGCTATCTTTGTGGCTTCTCTGGCTAAATCTTTGCATAATTTCCCTTTATTTATGGAATAAAGTTCAAATATATCTGTAGGATATATTTCTGGAGTTGGAATTTTGATGGATATTGTTCACTTGCCTTCCTTGGGTTTGTTCCACATTACACTCTAGCAACAAATGAGCATGCCTGTTTCCCCAGTGTGCTTACCTTCCTAGAATGTTAGTGTGATCATATCACGTAATAGTACCAGGTTCTAACATTCTTATCCACATGAACCAGAAATTGCTTATTTTAATTTTGTTTAGATTATTATCAATTTGGAAACCAAAAACTTCAGAAAGTTCTCATAGAGGGCTTATAGACTACAAAAAATATGGAGAAACACTGGATTGAAATGAAACTGAAGCCAGTTTTTTTGCTACTGTTGTGTGGTTTTTTTTGTTTTGTTCTGCTTTTTAATAAGAAAAGATGTACTTTTAACCATCAAATTGATTTTTGTTGTCTTGGGCCTAGGTGAAATGACAATGGATACCATCTTGGCGCGACTGAAACTCCTGAATCCCGATGACCTTAGAGAAGAAATTGTGAAAGCCGGATTGAAATGTGGACCCATTACATCAACCACAAGGTTCATTTTTGAGAAAAAATTGGCTCAGGCTTTATTAGAGCATGGAAGAACACTGCCTTCACATCCTCCTGGCCTCGACACCTCAGGTGCCACTACTCTAAGCCAAGATGCACAAAGGATTTTGAAGTCTGCTGTAGGGAGCCAGGTTGAGCAGGTCGGCTTGTCTGAAGACAGAGATTTTGGTTATAGCATGGGCTTGAATCCTCCAGAGGAAGATGTCGTGACATCTAAGACCTGCTCCATGACCTTCAGTGCCGCCACTGGGGTCAATGGCCACAAAGCTGTAGCGAGGGCGCCTACGGAGCCGCCTCTGTTCTACGGGGTGTGCCCGGCGTACGAGGACACCCCAGCGAGAAATGGTAATGTAACAAGCACCTGGTGTTTCTTTTTTTTTAAGACTTTATTTATTTATTTGTCAGAGATAGAGAGACAGGGAGATCGCAGGCAGGGGGAGCAGGCAGAGGGAGAAGCAGGCTTCCTGCTAAGCAGGGAGCCTGATGTGGGGCTCCATCCCAGGACCCTGGGATCATGACCTGAGCCAAAGGCAGACGCTTAATGACTGAGCCACCCAGGAGCCCCGCACCTGGTGTTTCTTACACAGGTGGTTTGTGGACAGCAAGGGGGGGTGATTTTGAAAATCTCAAATCACAGAGAAGAGAAGAATTTAATCACCATAATTTCACCACCCCAGGTGAACCATTGTTAACATTTTTATGTAGAACTCTGCTGAATTATTTGTAAATGTATATGTGAATTTTTAAAAATGAAGAACATTAGATTCTGTGAGACATGCTTCACCTTATAAATAGTTTTTGGCTAGCTTCCATTTGCCGATTATTTCCCTTTTTTTTTTTTATTCAACAGAATCTGAACACCTTTTATGTTAATATAAATGGCTAATGCAGCTATAAGTAGTTTTCAGCATCAAAGAATTGCCATTTTTTTAAAAAAAGATTTTATTTATTTGAGAGAGAGAGTGAATGAGCGAGCTTGTGCGAGTGAGCGTGAGTGGGGGGAGGGACAGAGGGAAGGGGAGAAGCAGGCTGTCCTTTGACAGGGAGCGGGGCCACATCTCAGGACCCTGGGATCATGACCTGAGTCGAGGTCAGATGCTGAACCGACTGAGCCCCCCAGGTGCCCTGAAGAATTCCAACTTTAAACAAGACTGAAGTAGATTTAGCACTGGAAAGAATTAAATAAAAGCCTGATGTTGAATAGAATGTCAGAAATTATAGACTGTCATTATTGTGATATCATTTGTGGTGGTACCCCAAAATAGGAGATTTTTTAGACATATTATGTACCATGAGTAGAATGGAATATTATTCAGCCATAACAATTTTTTAAAGAAGTATTAGTGACACTGGAAATGATCATGATGCAATTTCTGTTTATTTTTAATCTTTATTATAAAAGTTGCTTTTTGTAAAAAAATTTATGTAAGATTATGTTATATTTATATATATTACATATGCAGTACATAAAGTAAAAGTGAAATTTCTTTCCTCCTCCCCACCCAAATCTTACTCAAATTAACCACCTTATAACTGCTTTTGTGTGTCATTCCTGACCCTCCTATATTTTATTTATATATATATATGAATTCATATTTTATTTATTTATAATGTATTTTCATTTAAATTTAACATAGATCTACATATAAAAATGTACCTTATTTTTATTTTCATAAAAATGGTAAGTAGAGGGGCGCCTGGGTGGCTCAGTCGGTTAAGCATTGGGCTCCCTGCTCAGCGGGGATCTGCTTCTCCCTCTCCCTCTGCTTCTCCCCGCTGCGCGTGCATTCTCTCACTCTCTCTAGCTCTCTCAA
Organism: Neomonachus schauinslandi; assembly: GCF_002201575.2. NCBI lineage: Eukaryota > Metazoa > Chordata > Mammalia > Carnivora > Phocidae > Neomonachus > Neomonachus schauinslandi. The sequence continues at coordinate 92,020,923 of NC_058416.1, read as the reverse complement.
ATAAATAAATAAAATCTTAAAAAAAAAAAAAAAAAAGCTAAGTAGAAGTGTTGGGTCAAAAGGTATGTATTTTTAAAACTTTGAAGGCCACTGCCCTCCAAAAGGCATTGGCATTCACTGTGTTTGAGTGATTTTTCCAGTCTCTACAGTACTGAACTCAACGTTTTAAATCTATAAAAAGGGAAGGCAGGTGTCTTGTTTCTGCTCTGTCAACCACACTGCATGTTACTGAACTTCTGTTTTATATCTTTTGAATAAGGGAAACCTCTATCTTGTTGTAGGTGGATTACTTTTTTTATGTTGTTATAGTTTATTTATATTAATTGGATGTATCTTTTGGTCATATCTGTTGACCATTCTTTTGGGCAATGGACATTATTATTCTGTTATGTTAGTTAAAAAATTTTTTCTCCACTTAAAAATTTTTTTTTCTCCCCATCTGTCATTTGTGTTTTATGTATTTATGAGAGTCTCATATGAATTCGATTATGATAGTTCTCCTACAGAACTTTAATATTTTTATGTAATTGGAACTTTCTTTTCCTTAATGTATTCTTGGTTTCTTGGCATGCTTAGAAAGGCATTCCCCACCCAAAATTATGTTTAAAAATCTCTTACATTCTTTGCTAATATAGTCGTAATTTTTAACTTGCTTTTATTATTATTTTTATTTAGAGCATTAATCCAAGAATTTTATTTTTCAGTATGAAATAGTATCCTTAAATACAAAGTTACACATGTATACAAAATACATATTTTTATATCCATGCCCATACATATGATCAAGCTTATTGTGTTCTTTTGACTAGCTAAGGCCCTTTTTCTTCAAGATTAAAAATCTGAAATATTGGGGCACCTGGTTGTCTCAGTCAGTGGAGTGTGCAACTCTTGATCTTGGGGTTGTGAGTTTGAGTCCCATGTTGGGTGTAGAGCTTACTTAAAAATAAAATGTTTAGGTGGCGCCTGGGTGGCTCAGTCGTTAAGCGTCTGCCTTCGGCTCAGGTCATGATCCCAGAGTCCTGGGATCGAGCCCCACATTGGGCTCCCTGCTCTGCGGGAAGCCTGCTTCTCCCTCTCCCACTCCCCCTGCTTGTGTTCTCTCTCTTGCTGTGTCTCTCTCTGTCAAATAAATAAAAAAAAATCTTTAAAAATAAAAAAATTAAAAAATAAAATAAAATGTTTAACGGGTGCCTGGGTGGCTCAGTGGGTTAAGTGTCTCTGTTCGGCTCAGGTCATGATACTGAGGTTCTGGGATTAAGCCCTGCATCGGGCTCCCTCCTCAGCGGGGAGCCTGCTTATCCCTCTGCCTGCCGCTCCCCCTGCGTGTCGGGGGTCCAAGCCTTGTGCTCTCTGTCAAATAATAAAATCTTAAAAAAAAAAAAAAGAAGATTAAAAAAAGCAAAGGTAGACGCTTAACCCACTGAGCCACCCAGGCGCCCCTAAAAAAAAGTTTTTTTTTTGAGAAAAAAATCTGAAATACTAATATGAGAGAAAAATCAGACAACTGGGTAACAGTTGTTTATTATGAAACCCATGTCTTCAGGTGTGAACTAAGTGACAGTGACTCCGGTTACTCCTGTCTAATTTTCCTGTTACTTTTCCCATGCAGAAAGGATTCATGTTTATGAAGATAGAAAGGAAGCATTACAAGCTGTCAAAATGATCAAAGGATCTCGATTTAAAGCTTTTTCAAGTAGAGAAGATGCTGAGAAATTTGCTAGAGGAGTTTGTGATTATTTCCCTTCTCCAAGCAAAGCCTCTTCACCACTTTCTCCTGTGAAAATAGCACCGTTCTTTAGCAGCGGTGGACTGAAAGGTAAATGATGTGGTGGCTCACTTCTTGGTGTTACTGTCAGGTGGGCCCCAGGTGTTTTGTGCTCTCTTCCACATGTATTGTAATTGGTTTTCTCCTTTGAGAGAAGTCTGGTTTGCTAGGAAGTAGAGAGCTAAGGCCCAGGCCGTGGAGAATGGGCCAGTTACCTGGTCTGGGAATGACCCCGAGGAGAAAGGCAGCGGGGCACTGAGTGGGCCAGGCATCTCCTCCAGGCCCTGAAGCTGACAAGGCCAAGGGAAAACAGCAGATGGGCCACGGTTGGCCCTTTTGTTCTGCTCCTTTTGTTTCCCTCTCTCCTTGCTGCCCATGGGATTCAGGGGCTTTGTTAGATGCTGAGCCTTGTCTACTTCCCACCTGAATGAAGCTACACCTGCTTCTAGGACTGTGCCACAAGCTTTGACCCAGACAGTCCTGCAAAAGTTGAGCTCATCTGCAGGACCTGTCCAGTCAGAGATCTGACCATACCCACTCTGGCTCGAAACCAGGGTCTTGTGAGAGGCTTTTTCAGTCAGCACTGTGCAGAAGCCCAGCAGCCTCTAACTTCCGCCCAGCCTCCATCATGTCCCTTCCAGGAGCTCACAGTTGTCCTGTGTCCCAGGCGGGCTGGGACTCCCAGGGAAGACACCTTCTCCTTATGGACATAAGGCCTTCAGGCGAAAGCCCTTTCCACTCTTTCCTTATTTGGCCTTACACAGGTGCTTCTTAGAGGGGAACCAGAGTGATTTTGGATAGTTTGCAGTTTATGAAAATACTCCTCTAGAGATTGCTTTCAGACGTTCTCAGGGGGTTGTAATTAAACGACAACACTTTGACTCACTCTGCCTTTATGGGAATGCGCTGTGTGCTTGGAGGACCTTGTGCAGACGCTGCTGGTGTGCCCTTATCCCTCCTCACAAAGCCTTTGGCAGGAGAGTCCGGTCAGGTCCTTTTGTTCTTGGGCTCATGCCGTAGTCATGTTGGTGCCGTGCTGTTGGCTGGGACACATGCCCTTCTGCCGTTCGTGCTAATTGATTCTTACTTGTTACCCCCAACTAGGCTAGAAGCTTCTGTGGGAGAGATTTTTGTTGCCCTCAATGTAGCACACGGTGGGTGATGAGAGAATGTTTGTGAAGTTAAATGTTCTTAAATTCTGTCTCTTAATGACAGATGGTTTGTACTCCTCTGAGTCAGAAACTATAAACAGAGAACGAGCAAACAGTTATAAAACCCCCCGTACTCAGGATCTCACTGCCAAACTTCGAAAAGCTGTGGAGAAGGGAGAAGAAGACATTTTTTCTGATCTCACCTGGAGTAACCCCCGGTATCTGATTGGTTCAGGGGACAATCCAACCATCGTGCAGGTAAGCCTGCTTCTAGGATTATTAGCATCAAAAGACTGGTTGACAAAAATGAAGCTCAGAATCTACAGTTTTCTTTCAGGAAGGATGTAGGTACAACGTTATGCATGTTGCTGCCAAAGAGAACCAAGCTTCGATCTGCCAGCTAACTCTGGAGACCCTGGAAAACCCTGAGTTTATGCGGCTCATGTACCCAGACGATGACCCGAACATGCTGCAGCAGCGCATTTGTTACATCGTGGACCTGTATCTGAACACTCCTGACAAAGCGGTAAGTGTGCCTTAGGAGAAGTCATAGCCAGTTTCAAAACAAGATTTGTGTCTTTCATGTGTGAGTATTTACTGCATCCCACTGCATGTAGAGAGGAGATGGCGCATTCATTGAGCTCAGCCAGCTTAGAGAGGGATGGATGACAAGATCCATTCACACACAAGAGTTCTGCCCCACCAGGCAGGGTATACCTGAGTCTCAGCTGTGTGCAAGGACAGGTCCCTCCTGGCCTTTTTCCAAAGTGGCCTGAGCTGGGCTTTGATGGGAGGATGAGCCAATGTCAAAACCTACAGAGAGAAGAAAGTAAAGGGGTTTTGGTGCCTTTTATTCTAGGATTCTATGTATTATATATTTTTTTCCCACTTAATATAGGAATATTTCCTGTGGAGTTAAAAATTTCAAAGGGTTGGTTTTTAATGGTGCATAGGCTTACGTAAGAATTCTTTTTTTTTTTTTTTTAAGATTTTATTTATTTGACAGAGACCCAGTGAGAGAGGGAACACAAATGGGGGGAGTGGGGAGAGGGAGAAGCAGGCTTCCCGCCAAGCAGGGAGCCCAATGTGGGGCTCGATCCCAGGACCCTGGGACCATGACCTGAGCCAAAGGCAGATGCTTAACGACTGAGCCACCCAGGCACCCTTACGTAAGAATTCTTAAAACAGAAGAATTTTACATATTTATATAAGGCAGAACCCAGTGATAGCTTAGAGCCAAGAGTTGTAAGCTCTGAGCAAGCCTAGGAGTTTGAAAAATTGTAGTTGGCAGGAGAGGGAGTAACAGAAGCATGTTGGAGTAGCGCGTGACTTACTATTTCATGATATGTGTCAAATGTGACACATTGAACTCCAGAACTGCAAAGCAGGATAACTTTTATTTATTTATTTATTTTTAAAGATTTTATTTATTTATTTATTTGACAGAGAGAGAGAGAGACAGCAAGAGAGGAAACACGAGCAGGGGGAGTGGGAGCGGAGCAGGGAGCTCGATGCGGGGCTTGATCCCAGGACCCTGGGATCATGACCTGAGCCAAAGGCAGACGCTTAACAACTGAGCCACTCAGGTGCCCTGCAAGGATAACTTTTAAATTAACAAGAGAGAAAAGGGGGAGTAAAGATAAATTTGGCCAAGCTAGCACAATTATAGAAGGAAGTAAAAGAGAAAACAATGATTATATTAAAGTAATAGTGAGTGTAAAATAAGAAGGAGCAAAATCAGAGTTATGTCCGTTAAAACTAAGGGTGAACATACTCAGTAAGGAAGGATTCCTGACTTGATTAGTACAATCAGGAAGTGTGACTTGAAAAACATAACAGAAGTGTGTGCCCTACAGAAAATACACAGTTTTTCTTAATGTCTATGCAGTATTCACAGAAAATGTGCATATGCATGTCCACAGGGAACACTTAATACATTCTTGAAATTAGATGTTATAGGCCATCTTTGACCATAACTCACTAAGAGTAGGAATCAGTTAAATTGTTGGCCACAAATTTGGACTGTTGAGAAAGCACAGGGCACAAGAGAGATCAGCACGGTGAGAAGCAGGGCTGGGCCAGCCAGCAGTGTCCGAAGAACCCAGAGCCTGCTGTCTTGTGCAGGAACAGCAGTTGCCGGCAGGAATGAGGAGAGAGGTTGCGGCCGAATTTGCAGATTTTGAAGCAGGTTGGAGATGGACGTTATGAGGTGTGAAGAAGAGGAGTGGCCAGAAGGAAGCAAGGGTGCTGAGGTCCCCTTGTGGCTGGATGCTCTGAATGAGTGAAAACAGTGACCCCTGATCTGCAGTGACCATCATCCTCCTGCCTCTGCAGGCTTGACGGGAGATCAGGCTGCTCGTAGAGCTTGGGCCACAGAGCTGGATGGAGTTGTCTCAGGTAGAACATGAATCAAGTCCGAATTCGGAGAATGCACTAGAGCAGATCCAGCAAAGGACAGCCTGTGTTTGTAAATAAAGCTTTATTGGAACACAACACTGCTCATTCTAAATGTTCACTTTCTGGCCCTCGGTTGAGAACGTTTGCCAACCTGGACAAAAGGGCAAGATGCAGTTAGGGGGTGCTACTGTAGGCAAATACCCAGACTTTTCTAGGTTCGTGTGGGAGTTACATGAAATAGAGCGTGTGGAGCAGGGGATGGGTGGTGCCTTGAAGTTACTTGCTCACACAAGATCATTTGGGTCACCTAGTGAGTGCAGGAAGCAAGGCCCATGAGGAGTCTTGGTAGTCTGGGCGAGAAACTAGGGATGGCAGTGTGGCATATGGAGGGCAGGGATGACCTGCCAGGGACTTCAGAGCTGGGATCTGCCATCCTTGGTGATCATAGGTGGACTGCATGGCCATGTGTCTAGCTCTGGTAGATGTGAGTGGGTTCTGTTCTGGATGTGCTACATGTGAGCTTGTGGTCATTCAAGTGAGGATACCCAGAGGAGGTTTGCTCTATAGCTCTTGGGCTCAAGGATGCTGTTACCCTAAGGTCCGCTGATCTTTAGGCCTTAGTTGAAGGTGTCTGGGATTGGGCAAGTCAGAGCATTGACAAACATACTGGGGGCAGGAGTAGAGTTTCATTTACTAGGTATTAGCCACTAGAGAGAATTTTCTTTGGGTACAGACCAAGTTCATAGACTTTGTTTTATTCTGGGTGTTGCCTCCATCTGTTTATTTCACCTTTTTTTTTTTTAAATTAAAGATTTTATTTATTTATTTTGACAGAGCGAGAGATAGCGAGAGAGGGAACACAAGCAGGAGGAGTGGGAGAGGAGAAGCAGGCCTCCCACTGAGCAGGGAGCCTTACGTGGGGCTCGATCCCAGGACCCTGGGACCATGACCTGAGCTGAAAGCAGACGCTTAACGACTGAGCCACCCAAGTGCCCCTCATCTTTTTTTTTAAAGATTATATTTATTTATTTAGAGACAGAGCACAAGCAGGGGGAAGGGCAGAGAGAGAGGGAGAGAGAATCTCAAGCAGACTCTGTGCTGAGCGCAGAGTCTGACGCCGACTCAATCTCACAACCCTGAGATCGTGATCTGAACCGAAATTAAATTAAGAGGCACTTAACCGACTGAGCCACCCAGGTGCCCCTGTTTATTTCACCTTTTGAGCATTGATTATATAACATTGTATCGGGCCCTGAAATGTTAAAGCTGCTGCTGTTTACTGAGCAGGTATTTTGCCCTAGCTCATTTATAAGCTATCCCTGGGCCTGGGCACCCATGCACTGGGCAACAGTAATGGGTGCTGGGCTGGTCTCAAGCCCTGGCTTAAAGTGGGTATGTGCTAACATGCCATTTATTTCTTAGTTATAAAACAGTGTCTTTTTTTTTTTTTTTTTAAAGATTTTATTTATTTATTTGAGAGAGAGAATGAGATAGAGCATGACAGGGGGGAGGGTCAGAGGGAGAAGCAGACTCCCTGCTGAGCAGGGAGCCCGATGTGGGACTCGATCCCGGGACTCCAGGATCATGACCTGAGCCGAAGGCAGTCGCTTAACCAACTGAGCCACCCAGGCGCCCAATAACTGTCTTTTTATGGTCTTTTAATTTTGAGGGTTTTTGTTCTGCTAAATACGTATTTTTATCTTAAAGCAAACTTATGAAACAAACATAAATAAGAAATATTCTTTCTCTGCACCTTTCTCAGGGCTATGACACACCGTTGCACTTTGCTTGTAAGTTTGGGAATGCAGATGTGGTCAACGTGCTTTCTTCACACCCTTTGATTGTAAAAAATCCAAGGAATAAATATGATAAAACTCCTGAAGATGTAAGTATCTATTAAAATGCTGTTACTGTAGTGTTAGACATGAAAATATGTGAAATTATAGTCTTGATCATAGTTATTGTGAAGTCACAGTACTGACTGTGTGAATGTGTTTGCCTTATGGGCACACCTTAGAACCATGATTACTGAGTAAGATGCACCATAAAGAAGACGCATCTGTAGAATCAGGAGGGAATGAACTGCCCTTGTTTGCTGATTTTATTTTCCTGAAACTGGTGATCATTTGTTCTCAACAGCTCGCGGGTTTTTTGTTTTTTTTTTAAAGATTTTATTTGAGAGAGAGAGAGACAGCAAGAGAGGGAACACAAGCAGGGGGAGAGGGAGAGGGAGAAGCAGGCTTCCCGTGGAGCAGGGAGCCCGATGCGGGGCTCGATCCCAGGACTCTGGGATCATGACCTGAGCCGAAGGTAGACGCTTAATGACTGAGCCACCCAGGCGCCCCGAGCTCGCAGTTTTTTTAATCAAGTTCTCTGTGCATACCTTCGTTGATCAGGGAACCAGAGAATGGAGGAGGTGATGGTGATGGTGATGGTTAGGATGGTGGTGGTGATGAGGATGATGGTGCTGAAAGCAGCTGACATGTGCTTAGCTCATTATGTACCAGGCGCTGTCCTAAGCCCCTCCCAGGTATTCTCACCTGACCCATACAAGTCTTGTCAGGATTGATATTGGCAGTTAAGCACAATGTGTCTTAGAGAGCGCAGAGGTACATCTGTGCCTGTGAGGTGGGAGGGAGATGGACCAGACAAGAACTAAGATGGGTGATTTGTCCCATGCATTGGAGCTGTTGGCTTGCTGACCTGCACCAGCCAGCCCTTTGAAATGGAGTCTGTAAGGATTTTAACCCGGTAGAGAATGCCACCTTTGTAGTTGGTATGGCTATGTAAATAGTGCTCATTTTCTTTTTTTTTTTTTTTTAAGATTTTATTTATTTATTTGAGAGAGAGAGAGAATGAGAGAGAGCACATGAGAAGGGGGAGGGTCAGAGGGAGAAGCAGACTCCCTGCCGAGCAGGGAGCCCGATGCGGGACTCGATCCCGGGACTCCAGGATCATGACGTGAGCCGAAGGCAGTCGCTTAGCCAACTGAGCCACCCAGGCGCCCTAGTGCTCATTTTCTATAGAAAGTTTAGAGTACACATAAGCAAAAAGAGATAAAATTCACCATTCTGCATCTCAGAAATTACCATTATTTTTCATGTGTCTGACTCAACTTCTTGTGTGCACTGGTATGTATATTTTTTCAATATAAAATGGTATTTGGTAACCAGGATTCTTAAAGCATTTGCTATTCCTCACAATCAGGTACACATTTAAAAAAATAGTTGCACCACTTACAGGGTACAGTATAGTTGGTTTCTCTCGCAGGCTGGCAGGAGATGGTAATTTTGTGGCTCCTTCCTTATTTGAAGGTTACTGGTTTTTTTATTCTAGCAAAAATGTTCTTGTCACTACAGTTCTCTAAGGAAGAAAGGTATCTCCTGTAGTAGCAAGAATAAAACACTGTGTTGCATGCTAAATAGGAATTCTGTTTTAATCCAGCCAAACGACAGCAACAGACAGGCCCCCAGGCATTGGAGCTCATGGAGCTGAAAATTACAAGCGTGTCTGCCTGTCTCTGCCCTGACTGATACTGCCTTTCCTTGCAAGAAAACTAGAATGTGTAGTTTAGCACAAAGAAAGACAATAAAATTCACCCACAGAGTTTGTCCTTCTTTGTCCTGACCCCTTCAGCTTTTACAGAACATTTTGGAAGAAAGACTGTACTGTTTTGATTGTGGGCTTTAGGAAATTTTCAGCATTAGGACACTATCCTTGCTTAGTTAATCTTAAAATTTGGTTTTATAAAATTATTTTAATGATAAAATGTGACAAATTAAGGTATCGACTGTTGACATGCTGTGTTTTTTAATAAAAATAGGTCATTTGTGAAAGAAGCAGAAATAAGTCTGTGGAACTGAAGGAGCGGATTAGAGAGTACTTAAAGGGTAAGGTGGGGCCTGGTGCTTGGAGTGTGAGGACCACCAGTGGGAAGGCCCTGGACTGCCCGAGCCTGGCCTTACACCGCGGGATCAAGCTCACCTCTCAGGGTGACAGCCCTTCTCAGGGTGATCTGCTGCTGCCTGAACCCCCAGCCCACATGCCAGTTGTCATATAAATCCTCCTTTGAAGCCTTGAACTTTTCTGGGAGACGGCAAGTTGTCTGTCATTTGACTGTTGCTCATGGCATCACCCCATAATCTCTGGGTATCACACGTGGCAGGTCCCTCTGGTCCCTGCTCCCCGAGCACAGCCTGCACGTTGGCAGAGTGGAGGTGGGAGGAGCTCTTTGGTCTGGCGTTTGCTTGGCTTATCAGTAGCTCCCTGTCAGCCCTCCCATGTGCCCCTTCTGCACCACGGCCTGTCTCTCCTTTCACAGTTCTCAGGCTCCCGCTTAGGCTAATCTTGTTCACACGGGTCCTGCCTCTCAGTCTTTTTAGCACATGGGGTGAAGAGGGGTGTTTGCTGCTCCCCTTCCCTCCTTCCTTCCTTCCTTTTATTTTTCCAGTGGAGGGAGAATGTAGGGCTAGTTAAAGGAGTCTGGCAAAAACTGGCCTCTCACCCAGAACCTCTGGCTCCAGAGCTTCTGCAGCCTTGTCCTCACTGGATCGCTTGCAGAGCGTCTGGTGTTTCCCGGGCTGTTTACCAGATGCCTGACACAGCCACTGAGGTGAGCACCCGCCCAAGCAGATGCCTTACCCGGGTGTCTCCTTCTCCCAGGCCACTACTACGTGCCACTCTTGAGAGCCGAGGACACATCCTCTCCAGTGATTGGGGAGTTGTGGTCTTCAGACCAGACGACCGAGACCTCTCACATCGGCCATGGTGGAGGCGGCCCCAGAGACCCTGTTCTGACCTTGCGAGCCTTTGCAGGGCCCCTGAGCCCATCCAAGGTGAGCTACTGTAAAAGCTTCTGGAAGCAGCTCCTGGCTGTCCGCACCGGAAGTGCTGGGTATTCCAGCTCTTGCTTTGTGTTTGGTCTTGAGGCCACGCCTCGTGGAATCCCAGTGAGCTGGGACGAGGTTTGAGGAGAGTCTGCTGTCGTAACCCTGTTCCTCACTGGCGAGCCAGGGTGCATGTGGTGGTGAGCCCACACTTCAGAGAAGTGAAGTTCACCTGGGCTAACCCGCCATCATCACCTGGTTCTTCTGTCCGTATCAGTGGCCCTTCTCGTGGCACATGCCAGTCTAGCTGGGCTGTCCAGTCCCATATTCCTGGATGCGTATCGTCACTAGGAACTTCACCGTGCAAACTGTGAAGTTCACCTTCTGGGCTAAGGTATTTCATACACAGTGTGTCATCTTTCTTGTTAAATAAAGATTTTAAAGGGGTGCCTGGATGGTTTGGTTGGTGGAGTGTGTGACTCTTGATCTTGAGGTTGTGAGTTCGAGCCCCACGTTGGGTGTGGAAATCACTGAAAGATAAAATCTTAAAAAAAAAAAAAAAACCCTCAAATACCTAACATGAGACCTACTGTCTTAACAAAATTTAAAAATAATAATTACTTTATTTTGGGCGCCTGGGTGGCTCAGTCGTTAAGCGTCTGCCTTCGGCCCAGGTCATGATCCCAGGGTCCTGCTCCACAGGAAGCCTGCTTCTCCCTCTCCCACTCCCCCTGCTTGTGTTCCTGCTCTCGCTCTCTCTCTCGCTGTCAAATAAATAAATGAAATCTTTAAAAAAAAAAATTTATTTTTTATTTATTTTTTTAAAGATTTTATTTATTCATTTGAAACAGAGAGATACAGAGAGAGAGCGAGAGCATGAGCAGGGGAGAGGCAGAGGGAGAGGGAGAAGCAGGCTCCCCGCCGAGTCAGGAGCCAGACGTGGGGCTCGATCCTGGGACCCCGGGATCATGACCTGAGCCGAAGACAGATGCTTAACCATCTGAGCCACCCAGGCGCCCCCCCATAAATTTTATTTTTTAAAGATTTATTTATTTGAGAGAGCAGGGGGAGGGGTAGAGGGAGAGGAAGAATCTCAAGCAGACTCCCCACTGAACGAGGGGCCTCACACAGGCCTCGATCCCACAACCCCGAGACCGTGACCTGAGCCAAAACCAAGAGTCAGATGCTTAACCAACTGCGCCACCCAGGAACCCCAATGGTAATAATTTTAAATAAATAGTTACTTGCAGTTACGGAAGTGTCTCCAAAAAGAGGTGTTACCAGTTAGGGTTAGATTCGGTTGCATAAAACAGAACTCCAATATGAGTGACTTTTCCTCTTGTGTGATGGGAAAGTGACTCGAGGCCCTCAGTGTGGCAGCTCTGAGCCTCACAGCCCAGCCTGGGCCACTGGAAGGGAGCAGGGCTGCTCCCGTATGGAGACTTGCCAGAGCCCCTTTGTGCCGCCGTCATAACGTGGCCCTGAGATCTGTCCAGCTACCACCCAGGAGGGCATGATGCCCGGGTGTGTGAGGAGGAGGAGGGATGCTGGGAGGCACTCAGCTGCTCTGTGATGCTGGTGTCCCTGTGACTTGGGTGCACAGCGCAGCTCAGTACGTTTTCTCCTCAGGCAGAAGATTTTCGCAGGCTCTGGAAAACGCCGCCTCGAGAGAAAGCAGGCTTCTTTCACAATGTCAGGAAGACGGATCCAGAAAGAGGCATCGAGAGGGTGGGAAGGTACTGGCTGGCTTAGTATGAAGGGACAGGAGCTGAGTGGCAATGTCGTTTTGTACACTGCATGCCTCTATGTTGGTTGAGGACAGAAACCAGTTACAGCTGCAAAATAATCGTTCCTGGGAGGTGTTTATGGGGTTGGGGTAGGGCGATGGGAAGCCTCTTCACTGAGGTCTGATTCCTGCAAACAGTGCACACACTGTGTAGCAGAGATGTCCGCCATCGCGGTCCCTCTCCAGGCAGAGACTAGCGGGACGTGTCCAGGGTGTGGCAGCGTTCTGTTTGATGGGCCATACGGTGGGTGTCTCCTTGGCGGTAAAGCAGGAAATAAAACACAAGAGGTGGGTGTGGCTAGAAGCTACTAGTAAAAAGTCCCTGAAAGGTGTTTTTCCCATAGTGAAGAATCTAAATTACAGTGTGATCAAATAAAGCTACTTTGAATTGTTTTAGAACTTTTTCTCAAAATGTAGTTTGAGAAATACAGTTTCAGGTTTACAGCTTGAACTTGATAAGGACTTCAAAGTTTTATGGCCTGAGCAAAACCAGAATCCTCTCCAACCTTACACAGTTGTTTTAAGGAAACAAGAAGGCTGGTCTTTAGCTTGTGGTGCCAGTGGGGTGGTCGAGGCCCCCTTCTTCTGCCACGACTTCAGTGCGTTCCTGGGGTGGTCCATGACAGAAACCCTGCTTAGTCTTGCCCTGCTTGAGGGAACGCAAAGTACTATTTTAGCCCTAAATTTAGAAATAAAAATTGTAACTAAGATTACAGGTATTGTTTGGCACTTCCAGCATAAAGTGGCTGTTTTCTGTGTAGTCAGTTCTGTGAGTTTGGTTTTTTACACCTCGTTTCCAACTGATGGATTGTACTTACTCTTGCAGGGAGCTGGCTCATGAGCTGGGGTATCCCTGGGTCGAATACTGGGACTTTCTGGGCTGTTTTGTTGATCTGTCTTCCCAGGAAGGTCTGCAAAAACTAGAAGAATATCTCACTCACCAGGAAGCAGGCAAAAAGGCCCAAGAGGACTCAGGAGAAAATGAGGCCTATCATCAGGAGAGCCCCTCTGCCCTTGGTAAGGACACGCAGACGTCTGTAGGTTCTTGGGACTCGGACCCTGTCCTGTGTCTGCGGACCAAGAGGTGGGTCCATGTGAAGAGCAAGCACCTGCTGCTTCTGTCGGCTGCTCATGTTCTCAGCCCACTGGTGTCCTCGCAAGTTAGATGGGAGGTACCAGCCACTGTCAAGTCCCACGCGTGCCTACCCTTGACCTTGGCTTCCTCCTCATTTTCCTGCCTTCTGGGGCGCTGGAGGCTGTTGTTTCTGGGTGCAGGGTCCTGCTTGGTTTTTCCCAAGGGCAGCGCAGGCATCTTTCTGGGAGTCTTAGGAGGTGGATCTGAAGGAGAGGGCGGTTACTGGTCCTGGGGATTTGCAGCTATACCGCGTGATCCCTTGCAGACTGTGTCACCCAGTCCTCTGAAGAGCTGCTCTCTCTCCCCCTTGTAGGCCGTGCTCGGAAGTGCAGCAATTCCATCTCTGTGAGGGCATTTCTGGATGAAGACGATGACTTGAGCTTGGAGGAGATTAAAAATCGACAGAACACGGCTCGAAACAACACCCAGCCCACAGTTAGCGCTTTTGGGGACTCGAAGTGTGACATCCTTCCCTTGGAGCAGGAGACCAACCTTACAGAAGCCTCCACCCTGACCAGTCCCCATAGCAGCAAGAATGGGTTCTGTAGCCCCCTGAGCAGCAGCAGGACCCTGGGCAGGAAGAGGCCAGAGGCCCCCGGCACAGGGGAAGCTCTCCTCTCACCGGTCTCAGGCTTAATGGTTAAGTTCGATAAACTGAATTTGCAAGGTCTGGAAAGTAATTTTGCTAAGACACCAAGTAAAAATATGAAAACTAGAGACAAGAAGAGCTTGACATCAAGAGTGGATGCAGTCGAGAGTGACTTGTTAGAGCCGCCTGCTGCTGACACACTTAGAAACAACCAAACCAGGACAGAAAGCGAAATGTCAGCCAAAATGGCTAAGATACGTCTGGGTCCCGACATTCCTGTGCACGAGGCTCAGCAGAACTGTGGTTCCGTGTCCTCAGAGCCCTCAGGGATCTCCGCTACGAAGGAGCCTGTCCAGAGGCTCTTCCTTTTTGGGTATGGTGGGCTGTGTGCACATGCGGGAGGCCGTGGGAGTGGGCGTGAGCTCTCGTAGCACCGTCCCAGTTTTCTTGAACCCATTCTCTAGCCTCAGCCTGGTTGGACGAGCTTTTCTGGCTCCCATCTCTTTCATGAGATTGTAGTTCTTGGTGCTCTGTTGCGATCTTCCAAGTTGGTGGGAGACGTGTTCTCCTTTCCAGCTTAGCCTCACATCTTGCTCTCTCCCTGGGGAAGTAGTCCTCTGCAGAACAGCTGGAACTGTACCAAGAACGCAGTGTGTTTTAGAAAGAAAGACCATCCTGGGGTAATCTCAGCCTCCCTGGGGACGGGCTTTCTGGGTCAGCCTTCTGGTCAGTGACCCTGGAGGTGGAGACACTCAGTACTGGGTCCACCACTCCCCCTGTGGGACGGTGTGTCCTGTTTGCCACTGTGGCCTCTGTCCCTCCATAGCCCGCACCGCGGCCCCGACAGCTGGTGACAGAGACGGACGCTTGCCCTTCTGCTCCTGTGCTGGGCCCTTGAGTAGTGGTGTTGGAAGTCTTTTTAATCACGAGCGTTCCTGCTTTTTCTTTCCTTTTTTCTGCCTTACAGAGAGGAGCCGTCAAAACTGGATCGAGATGTTTTGGCAGCTCTGGAGTGTACAGACGTGGACCCTCAGCAGTACCCAGCCGTCCACAGATGGAAGAGTGCCATCCTGTGCTACTCCCCCTCTGACAGACAGAGGTCAGTGGGTCTGCGGGGTAACCTGTCTCACTCCGGGCTTGTGGGTAGCTGGCTTCCGGATGGTCCGGTTGTGATTCACACGGTTTCATGTAGTGGTTCATCTGGAACACTGGTTAGCCAGGCTGACACGCAGCTCCCGCCGTGGCCACGGCCGGCGGCACCCTGCACAGGCAGGAGGTGTGCAGTTGGGTGGAAAGCAGAGGGGTGCTGCTGACAAGGTGGAGGTGCAGGATGGAAGCAGCCGGGAACCCTGGGCAGGGCCACACGGGACTCGTGTGCAAAATCGTAGCTTCTCCGAACCTTCAGGGCTCGTGGTTCTGAGGTCCGCAGCCCCTCTTCTGGAGCCAGGTGGTCCCCCAGGGCTTGGGTGCAGGGCCTGAATCACTGTCAGTGCTGACAGACCTTTCTTGGTTTCCTCAGTTGGCCAAGTCCTGCGCTGAAAGGGAAGCTGGAGTCTCAGCAGCTGGATCTTGGTTGTCCCCACAGCTGCAGCCCGGGGAGAAGCCCCGGGAAGCCCGGGCCCGCACCCCACTCCCCGGGCCTGGGCAGCCCTGGGCGCTATAGCCCCGCAAATGGGAGCCACCTCCGCAGAATGGCGCGCCTGGCCCAGCTCACAGCCTTGTAGAGCTGGGGCAAGCTGCTGGGCATCTCATTGTCTTCTTTGTTTTTAAAGGAAGAAGTGTCATGTGTTTATTGCTAGAATTTACCAAAAAGAATAGATTCTGATTAATTTATTAGTCCTCATTTTGAGAGTAAAAGATTTTTAGAAAATGCAGATGTTTTGTATAAAATTTAGTTTTCTGGTGTTTGGGGAGAAGTTGACGGAAGCAAATCCGGTTACAAACTTTCTGAAAATTGTCAGTGTGTAACGATGTGGACTTAAGTTCGCCATTCCCAAGCGTCAGACGCCATTCCCATTGTGTGTGCACCAGAAACCCAGGTGAATGCCGGAGCTGGGCTGCCCGTAGCTGCACTCGCTTCAACTCCGTTCTTAACAACAAAGATGAATTTAGTGCCATCTTCCTTTTCTGGGAAGGGTCTCTGACTTTTTAGTTCCTGATGGAAAATCTTTGTTTTGCCAGTCAGTCCCAGTGGGTTCGACCAGTTGATAAGGTGGATGTCAGAGTAAACAAACCTGGAAATGACTTACACTTGCAAGTTTGGGTCATTACAAACATTTAAACTAGTGTCCAGAAGATAAAACTAGCTTTTGTCTGGGGAATAAATCCTCTGGTCCATGGGAGTCCTGGGAATGGTCCCAGCCTTTGACAGACCAGCAGCCCTAAGGAACCTGCACTTCTTGTTCCTTCGTTTAGTTGCCGGGGTAGTGCCAATAAAATGATCTTTAAGTTCTCCGGTTTTGAGATTTATTACATATTTCCAAATTCACTTCCTTTGGATTTCCTTTATAAAAGAGTGTTGTGTTTTAGTACAGACACTAGAGATTTATCTTTTGAGTCCTGGTCAGTTACCTTACTGGATTTATTTTAGCTTCCTCTTGGCCATGACCACCTGGGGGGGCTCTGCCTGGAGCATGGGGGTCACCTTAGAACCACTGCCACGATTGATACCCAAAACTACACACCTGAGTTGAGGGCTGACTTCTCTCCGGTGCTCCGTGAACATTTCCAGTGTTTGAACCAAAATGAAAAGCTCTACCAGTTTTTGCTAAATTCAGTGCCTTTTGTAAATCATTTTTTATTTTCCTGAAACTTGCTTTTTGCGAATATACAGTGATACTAAGTAGGCGTGAGATTTTTGTTGTTGTTTATAAAAATTCTGAATTGGAACTTGTGTTAAAAAAAAAAAAACATTTCTTTCATGTGCTAAGAAGAGACAGGTCAGGAATATTGGAATCAAGATTTAGATTTTAAAATTTAAAAGGTGGTTACCCCGGGTGTTTTTACTTGTGTAACGATCTAGATGTAACACAGAAAAATACAATCTATTCTAAAAGTGGCATTTATAAAAGGCATCTTTGTTCTCAAAAGAAATTAGAATACAGATAGTACGTTCACTGTTTTCTGTAAAATCCTGTTCCGTATGTTGTTGTAAATATTCAGATGGAAATTAAAAGTGTTTCTGTCCAAATTTTGCAGACTGTGGTTCTTGTACTCTGAAGGTTAGGTTATCTTTGCCTGTTTCTCCATTTGTTTATATAAGGTGGCCCTGGCCCCAGTGAATGCATTATCATGTGTCTTAAGGTGATTTTGCATTTTTTTTTTAAGCTACTTCATGAAATAAATTATTATTAAAACCATGTGGTGGTAATTCTAAGCTTTCAGAAAGACTGCTCTTGTGGGCGCCTAGGCAAAATGCCGTTTTTAGTAAAACCTTTAGTGTTGTAATGAAACAGTATGTTAATCTGATCGTGGTGAATTTGCTGTTTTTTTTAGCCCTTTTCATTCCTAACATGGTTGTGAAAAACTTGAACTTTCAGTTAAGCTGGCACCAAATTTCGTAATTGCCCTTGGAAATGAGAAACCTTTCTTGTGATGTTAAACAACGGCGTGTGACTTCTTCAGTTCAAGAGAGGTGATGGGGACCGCTCTGCCACAGTGGGGGGGTGCTGTGGCTGCAGCCACAAGGCACACGGGAAAGCCCTCCAGTCCTTGCCCGGGGACAGCCACGGTGTTGTAGGATGAGTGCCCACCCCTTGGGGCAAGTGTTCGTTTGCAGCTGTCTTGGCGGTCTCCCCAGTGGGGTGAACCTGGTCCCTGTATGCAGAGGGCAGGGAGAGGCCGAAGAAAGGGCCAGGCCACCCCAGCTTGGGAGGTGGCAGGTTTAATAAGCAGAAGAACTTACATACGAGGCTCGTCTTGGGTGGCAAGATGAATGGATCCCTGCATCCACACTCCCAATCTGAAGAGTTTATATAGAAGCCCTACCTGGCTCAGCCCCACCTCACCATCTCAAGGCCATGTCCTTGGAGCAGCCTCTGGGGGGCCAGACAGGTGAGCAGAATCCACGTCCAAGGATGGGAGGCTGTGACGAGCTCACGGGTCAACTGGCAGTCACATCTTTCTGGACCTTCCTCCTGAACAGCAGGACCACAGACAGATCGTCTTGAATAATTCTGGGACGTTTGCAGCAACATTCACAGCTTGGCAGTCTGTGGGATTACGGCCTTGACAGGCCGTGGCTTCAGATGTCATCGCTCACTGCCGTCGCCCTGAGTTGGGTCTGCTTGCTGGGCTGTCCAAGGCACGCACTTTTCCTCGTCTGACGTTTTGCATTTGTGCACAAAACCTGTAAGGATTTTCTGGTTTACAGATTGCACTCATGTTCCTTCCTGACTACCTCAGAAGAAAGTATTTTGGAATAAACAGCACAACATAATAGGAACCAACTGCTCTGTTCCCAGTGATGTCAGTTCAGGTTCCCTCATGTTACACAGGTTCCTGATTTGCAGGCTTCATTTTGGCCAAACTTAGGATACTGTTGCTGACACCTCAGAAGTCTTCAGTCATCTGTCCCACCTCAGGTAAGTTTCCATGTTGACATCAGTGGGCCCGTGACCCCACGTCGACACCCACCTCTTGCTCCTTGGCTGCATCCCCATGTGGGCTCGTTTTCAGTTTCCAAAATGCTGCCCTGCTTCTCAAAGGTCAAGTGAAATGCCGCCATAAAGGCAGATCTGAAGGGGCGCCTGGGTGGCTCAGTCGTTAAGCGTCTGCCTTCGGCTCGGGTCATGATCCCAGGGTCCCGGGATCGAGCCCCGCGTCGGGCTCGCTGCTCGCGGCGAGTCTGCTGCTGCTTCTGCCCCTCCCCCCACTCGGGTTCTCTTTCTCAAAAAATCTGAAGAAAAAGGCGGATCTGAAGACGGTGCAGAGGCAGCTGCACAACCCCTTGAGGGGGGGACCTGCCACCTCCACCTTCAGGTGTGTGGGCCCCAGGGTCCAGGGCTCAGGCTCAGGGTGGGACGCCTGTGTGGCCCTTGCCTTCTTGGGCCTCCTTCCCACCTGAGGCCAGAGGTGTGCTGCCTGTTCTGTGCTTTGAGAAGTGGGCACAGCCCCTGGCTCACTCGTCAGAACTCTCTCGAGAGTGGTGCATGGTTGGTGCTGGTGGAAAGCCATTTGTGTAGCTCACCGTCCTGGGTCTGGGCCTTGGCCCCTGGTGGGTGGACGCCCGGCCAAGCCGTCAGCCCTGGGAACACAAAATACCGCGGGAAAGAGCTTTCTGCCGCTGCAACCGTTCCAGCAGGTCTGGGGCTGCTGTCTGTTGCGCAGCACGGATCCCGTCTTCCGAAAACATTCGCAATCAGTACTTTGAGGAATCAGTAAAATAAAATCTTTATTTTGCAGTTATTTCCAAAGTGACAGAGAAATGGATCAAATGTCCCAATTAGCTGCACTGATTGCAGAAAATGTTCATAACCACTTCATAAAAACCGTAGCTTCTCCTAAGTTAACAGAATATTTGGGATGGACGTATCACATCTAAATAGTTTAATCCGTAAGCATGAAGGATTAACAACCAGAGGCAAAGACCGAAGAGGACGCCCGGCTGTCCGATCACCATCCAGCCACCTCCCTCACCTGCCAAGGTGCGGCTGAGTGTTGGGAAAGGCCCAACAGCGTCAGAGGTGCAGGACTCTGGACTGAGAAACTGGTTACCAAAGCAGGAACCCAGATGAGAATCTTTAGTGGACAAATATTTAAGTGATAAAAGAGTCTTAAGAAAGGGGAAAAATGTACGACAAGAAGTTCTGGATGGAAGCCCTGGCGGCCCCTCCTCGGAGCCTCGAGGGGCTCGTGTGGCCAACTGGTCACGACCAAAGACGCCCGTGTGGACTGACCGTGGTCCCCGCAGACGGCATGCGTGAGGCCTCGTCCTGGAAGACCAGGCAGAAAACCCCAAGAAAGAAATGAGGCCCATCTGCTCGGAACAATGCCCTTTTCCATCCCAGGGCCGGAAGTACAGACTGAAATGCCACATTTTAGATATTTTAGATACTCTTCATCCTTTTTCACTGTCATCCTGGAGAAGTGTGGTGTAACCGCAGTGCAGCCTGTGGAGGGAAGACAGGGAAGGAGCCGTGTCCTTGGCAGCACCCACGGGAGCCACAGGGGGACTGAGGAGAGCGGGGCCTCCAGGCGGCCCTCAGGAGCGGGAGATCTTGTCCGGAGGCATGAACCCCGTGTCCCCGAGGGTCCTGAGCGCCACTCGGCCATCTGGCCGGACCACCAAGTGGGTGATGCTGCCATTGTTGAGAGACAGGCGGAGCCAGCCTTCTGGAGGAAACTGCAGTGCCCTGGAAGGAGAAAGAACAATGTAGAACAGGGGGCTCTGTCACCAAAACGGGCTGGGGTCAGGGCAACGCTAACAGCCCCCAACCTCAGTTAAGGTCTCGGAGCAGACTTTCTTGGGGCTGGGGCCCATATAGGTAAGTCTGTCTCCTGTCTTCAAGCAGGGGGGGGGGGTCTCAGAAAGGAGCTGCTGGGCTGATGCCATCCCATCAAATCAAATAAGGGGCATGGTGACGGCCCGGCCCCTCTTTGGGTCAGGGGATCGACCCAACTCAAGATGGGCACGTGAGTCAGAAATCCATGGCTTCTTACAAGTGCATGTGATTGAACTTCCAGTGTAACCAAAAGGGGGCAGGGGCAGTGCCACGGATCCGCTCCTGACCCATTCTCCCCTAGGAACAGGGTGGTGTAATCCACAACCCCAGGGCCTTTCCTTGCTCTCACACTTCCTAGGCGCAGTATTTGCTGAAAAGCCCAGTATCATCCCGGCTTCCGCAAGTCATCAGACGTCCTTCATGCCCTAAATCTCTACATGGACGAGGGGCATCCCCGTGGCTCACCCTGCAGCCTTGGCAACAACTACCTTCATGCTGCTTCTTCAAGTCTTCTCCATGTCTCCCTCACAATTTCCAGAATGCCCTCCCGTATCGGGACGGGGATGCTCTGGCTCCTTCTAGCCCTTTATGGCACACAAGTCACCTCTACTCCAAGTCCCCGAATACTTCTGGTGTTTTCAGCATTGGGGTCACTTCTAGTGGCTGCTCAGGTCAGCCTGTCCCAGGGTGTGTTCTAACATGGGGTTTCCACAGAGCAGAGATACCCAGAGCAGCTATCAGGGAAGAGTATGTGCTGAGCAGAGGAGCTCTGAGACTGTGCCTTCTGGGAGCGCTTCAGTTTGGAGGGTGTGGGGCGCCGTCTGAGGCCCACCCCTCTTTCCCAGCAGCACTCCACCTGGCCTGGAGCCCTGTGAGCAAGCTAAGAAGCCTGGCTCCTGGCATCCCTGTGCCCCCTGCCTTGGATGTCCTGGGCTTCTCACCAGAGGCCGTGCATGTGACACCGGAAGGGAAACGGCCCCCCTCCGCCCCGCCCCCCAGCCCTGACGACAGGCCCAAGGGTCAAGCACGGTGAGCAGGGACCCTGAGCCTGGATTTGGAGAGTTCCACAGGCCACCCGGCGGGCTGTGTCCTGTCCGACACCCCTGCCAGGCACCGTCACACGACAAGAGGAAATCCCTCCGCTGTTAAAACGCCCGACACACACTTTCTAATGGATCGAGAGGGTGGCTGGGGTTCCAGTTATTTCACGTTTTGCACTAAGTGAGCTTTGGTCAAACACATAAGCACCCAGCTGGCCTAACTGCCTCCAGGGCCCACTGGCCCGTGGCTGCACCTCAGGGCAGGTGTCACTCAGCTGGCTCTGGAAGCTGCATTAGTGCCAGGAAGTGAGGCAGGTCCAGAGGACACAGGACACAGGAGCCTCCTCCTGGGGGCCCAACAGCCAGAGCAGCAACGTGACCAACATGGTGACGGGTTATAACCCACAGTGCCAAATACAGACCCGTGAGTCCATAATCCTACAAATAAATGAACGGAGAGTAAGAGTGAGTGCTTATAGAAGAATTTCAATTAACAAATGAGGACAGAATGAGGGAAAGGCAAAACCATCATTAGGCAAGCGCCCCCACAGTATCTGTCGTGGCAAGACCCACCGACGGGCTAAATTCAGTTGGCATAAATTGGAGGGAGAGAGGATTTGCGCTGTCTCCCAAGACGCTTACCAATCACCAAGGGGGAAAACACAATTGTACAGTGTGAGATGTCCAGCACACAATGCCTTAACCAAGTGACCACGCAGGCATCACCCAGAATGTGCCACTGACTTGGGGCACCCCAACCCGCCTGGACTGCATCGGTGCTGCTCCCGCCGACAATGTGTAATCATGAGAAACTCCAAGCTGACAATCTACCAGAAGGCTGGCTAGGGCCTCCTGGAAAGATGAGCCGGCAGAGGCTGGCAGGAGGGAAGGTGGGCCAGGGAGCCATGTGTCACCCCTCACCGGCACACAATGTAGCGGATGACGTTGGCGTGGCAGATGAAGATCTCGTAACTGTCCTCCTGCTGCTTGGCATCTGCCCGGTGGATGTAGTTCCGGAAGGCAGCCTCGATCCGCGCTCCATCTTCATAATACTGCTGGGGGCAGGGTAAGGAACCTTAAGTATGGAGGCAGCATGCAGGCCACGGGTGGAGGGGTATGGGCAGAGTGGGCCAACGGGAGCGGGGTGGGGGTTGCTCCCCGGGGGAGTAGGGGTTTTACCACAGCCTCCGGCTTCCAGTGGGACACAGGTGGGTCGGGCTCGATGGGGGCGCCTTCTCTTAGCAGGTCTGTGCTGACCTTGCAGACACCTGCGGGAGAAGCAATGACTCAGAGCTGCCCCTTCAGGAGAAGCTGCCCAGGGCCCTCCGCCGTTCTCAATCCTGCTGCCCAGGGACCTGGGGATGCCCGGCACTCACCTGGCAGGTGTTTGCTGATGATATCAGTGGTTTCTATTGCACGAGTCATGGACGAATGGACAATTTTATTAAACTTCAACCCCAAGCTTGCAAGTCGGAGCCCAGTCAGTTCAGCCTGTTCACGACCTTGAAAATGAAAAACACCGGAGAATTACATGTTGCTGGAGTTCCTCTTTTGTTTACTTCACAAATACTCCAGTCGTTACCAAGTACCATCAGGGCTGGGGGACAAGGTGGGCAGGCCCTCCTGGGGCTTGGGCCTAACTGGGCGGCCAGGCATTCAACAGGTAAAATCAACGAGATAATGCAGTTACCTTCAGCCCCGTACAGAAGAAGTGTTAAACAGTGCCCAAGGCTGAGGGTCACTGAAGTGTGGTAGGCTCCTGTTACTATTTCTGGGTCCTTCGTGCCACTTTTACTCAATTTTGTCCGAAGACTGAGTTTCAGAGTGCCGCTGTCCCACCAGTTGTGGAATCATCAGAGATACCAACACATAAAGACCCAACGGCCTCAGCATTACTAAGTACAGACTGCGTGCAAACACAGGTCTTTTTTCTCAAACATGTATCTTAGAATCTGGTTGAAAATGCCCTCAGCGAGTCCGTTTCAGCTGCACGCGGCAGCACCCTGGACGGGGCCTCCCTGCTCATGCGGCACAGCAGGCCGGAGGACAGGCTGCTAAACCCTTCATACCATCTGAGTTTTTTAGTGCGTGCACGAATGGGTCATATCCTGTCTGACAAAGAAATCTTTGCAAACTTAAACTCTATCTCAGACCACCCCGTGCTTCCTCTCCTAGGAATTCCTTCCACAGATGTGCTTGCACGCCGGCACAAAGACCACGGCGGACGTGCATGCCCAGCAGTGCCGCGCACGACGGCAGGACTCGGCGACAGGCAGCACTTCTGCCAGGGGGACGTGAGAGCTGCTATCACTCAATCTCGTCTGTTTACCATTATGAAGCCGACTTTAAACAGATCTGCAGGTGCTGAACAGAAGGATCTCCGGCAACAGGTTAGGTTGAGCCAAACAGGGTGTACACGGTATGCCACTTGCTGAGCATGAGTACAGAACACCTCTGCTGTGCTTTGGATCTGATCACCTGCGAGATCCACCATATATTTTTTTTAAAGTTGAGGATGTTTTCAATGCCCGTCTTGTGTCAGTGAGGCTGATGATCACCGTTAATGACAATTCTTGAATCTAGGCCAAGCCCCCGACATAGGTCCAAAGGGGCCCAGCGCCACCGGGATGGGTGTCAATTGGGGCTTGAGCCCCAGCACGTACCCAGGGGCGTCAGAGTGCGGTCCTTTTCCAGGGAGGCATCCACATGGTACTGAGAGTGCCTGATGAGGAAGATGTGTCGCGTGGCCTTGGCTTTGCAGTGGTCCAGCCTGGACGCCAGTTCTTCTTCTCCGGAGTCCAGGTTCCTCTTCCGCAGGTTGACCAGGGACAGTGGTTCTCGCCTAATGTTGAAATATGAGAGGTGCGTCCTTGTGATCCCCGCTCACAAGTCAGCCTTGAGTATTTCTGACAAGACAGCATTTCCATCTTGGGAAAGCGCAGGGACAAGACAATGCCCTTTGCACTCTGCTCTCTGCTGCTGGCCCGAGAGCCCATCCTCTTGGAGCACATCTCATTTACTGCACAGAGCTCAGTGCCTGGCCTGTTGTGGGTGATCAAACGGAGAAGCGAAGCCCTCGTGCAGCTTGTGTTCTAGTGAGAAGACTGATTAAAACAGCCAGGTGATAAGTGATGTGCGGAAAACGAAACCGGGTAACAGGAAGGGGCAGCTGGGGGAGTGCCCACAAGGCCAGTGTGGCCTCGCTGACGCAGAGCCTGCAACTGTGCTGTCCAACACTAGCCACTGGCCATGTGGCTACTTAAACTCAAAATAATGAAAATTAAACAAAATATTACTCCATTTCCCCGGTCACACTAAGCACATTTGAAATGTCTATTGAATGGCACTACTGGAAGGTTGAGGAGGAGCTGAGGGAGCAGTGGGGGGTGAGGGCGGGGGGGGGGCACCAATAGCCACATGCTGAGAAACGGCCAAATCTTATGAAGACAGGCATGTCTGGTGGCTCCCAGAACTGAAGTTAATAAAAGCTAATGGTCTGTGGTATGGGCAGAGCTAGGAAAAGAGTGTCCTCAGCTGGGACAAAGTGGTGACAGGATAAGTTTTGAGGGGAGCAGTGGCAACTCAGGGGTCCTGCTGGGCGAACCTGGGGTGCCCTAATACAAACAGGCTGAGATGCCACACTGGAGCCCAGGGCTGGGCCAGAGAAGACATCTGGGCACTACAGACACAGATACTGAAAGCCCAGACTGGACGAGGTTCTCCAGGAAGAGGCTGGACATTTCACCAGATGAGGCTCTGGAACTTTCCAGCACAGACAGCCTCCCCCTTCATAAACCTAGACTTGGTGAGCAAATACAGTGTGTCAGCTTCAACCAATAAAGCTAGAGTCCAGTGCTGCTTCCAATAAGTCCTTTAATCTCACAGTGAATGTTTCCTTAAAAAAAACAGAAATTCAGAAGACTGTACTGACGTTTGAAAAAGAGAGTACGACCCTGGTCGAATCATGAGAAAAACAGACAAATCCCAATTGATGGGCATACTATAAAATTCCTGATTACCACTCCTCAAAACTGTCATCAGTTTTGATGTCAAGGTCATCAAAACAAGGAAGTCTGAGAAACTGTCACACCCAAGAGAAGCCTGAGGACACATGACTAATTGTCAGGTGGGATCCTGGAAGAGACAACAGACAATAGCTGAAAACTGAGGAAATCTCAAAAAAGCATGAATGTCAGTCAATAATAACATACAGATAGTAGTCCACTGATTGTGACGAATACACCATACTAGCATTACAAGATGTTAGTAGAGTAAATCATGGGTAGAGTATATAAGAACTCTTATCTTTCCAATTTTTGTATAAATCTAAAACAGTTCTAAGAATTTTTTTTTTTTTTTAATTAAAGATTTAAAACAAAGAATACCAGGGGCGCCTGGGTGGCTCAGATGGTTAAGCGTCTGCCTTCGGCTCAGGTCATGATCCCGGGGTCCTGGGATTGAGCCCAGGGATCGGGGTCCCTGCTCAGCGGGAGCCTGCTTCTCCCTCTCTCTCTACTGTGCCCCCTGCTTGTGTTCTCTCTCTGTCAAATAAATAAATACATCTTAAAAACCAAAACCAAAACCAAAGAATACCTATGAAGTTCCTGATGCAACTAGGCTGCCAGTAAATACTAGTTCTGTGCCCCTCATTCAGACGTAAAGTAGGAAGGACGAGCTGGGATCGGATAAACCACTCCACAGGGCCACTCCCAGACTCCAGAGCAGCGCCGTCCAACAGAAACACAACACCAGCAACATATGTACTTTAAAATTTCCAAGAAGCCACATTTAAAAACTAGAAAGGAACAGGTGAAATTTCAAAAATTCACTTTATTTAATCCAGCGTATCAACAATACTATCACTGCAACACATAAACAATATAAAAAAATCTGCACTGCTTTGGTTTTTAGATTTAAATTCATTAACATCAAATAACACTAAAAATGTTTCCTGATCACAGGTGCCACTTTTCAAGTGCTCAGTAAGCACATGTGGCCTGTGGCCACGCACTGACCCAAGACCTGGAGCTTCCGTTCCTATTCAAGACGTCTAGCCATGTCCTTGCCCATCTTCCCTGCGAAGAGGTCCCTTTGAAGACCAGGCCATCACCCTCGGGCCCCACATCCACCCTTCTCTCAGCTCTTAGGCAAAGATGGGGTCAGCACGCCATCATCCAATCCGAGCGCTCCCAAGTTGAGCGAGGGAAACCAGGCTGACAGCCTACAGGCAGGTCCGACCCTCTACCCAGGCCTGAAAGCGACCACCTCGGACCGCCCCGCGTGGCAGGCGCTGTCCCAGGCACCACTGTCCTCCTTCCTCCAAACGACCCTCTGGGACAGGCGAGGCGGCCGGGGCTCGGAAGAGGGGTCGAGGGCGCCCCCGATCACAGCCAGCCTCGCGGCCACATCCGGAAGAGAAATCCGCCCGCGAGCCTGCCCCGCCTGCCCCTCTGCGGAACCGACCACACCGGACCGAAAGGAACGCCAGGGGCCCGGGAGGGTCCCCACCGCCCGACAGTCGGCGCGCCCGACGCCACCCGCGGGCCCCGCACCTGTCCCAGTTGGGGTCCCAGACGCCCGGCCCGGGGCGAGCGGCCCCCGCCCACGCCGGCGCCTCGACCACACGCGGCTCAGCGTCCCCGCCCGCGCGGGGCTTCCCCACTGCCACGGCCGAGAAGAGCACGGCGGCCGAGCCTCCGGCCAGGCCGCAAGCCGCCAGCTGCAGCGCCTGTCGGAACGCCATGCCCGCCCGTCCCGCGCCGGCCCCGCGCAGGCGCTCAGGGGTGGACGGCGCGCCGCGAGGGACACGATTCCCCAGGTGTCCGCTTCCGGCCCGCGGGCAGCGCGGGGACGGAAGTCCCGCCCCCGGGGCCAGTGGGCCGCGGGGCGGGGAACGCCCCGGCCGGTCGCAGACAGTTTCCGGGAACGCAGTGGAAGAGGCGTGGTGGGCGACGGTTCTGAGACCTTTTTCCCGGGTCCTGTGCTGAAGGCCCCGGTGCAGGTCAGTCCTGGTTTCCAGCAGCGAGCGTTGGCGCGGCGCCACCCGTTTGCTCCGCGCTGCCCGTGTGGAGCCGCCTTCCGGGGCACAACGGGAGCATCTGAGCCAGCGGCGGGGCGTGTGTGAGAGAGAGAGAGAGAGAGACGCGCGGCGTGTGTGTGTGTGTGAGAGAGAGACGGGGCGTAGGGGCGTGTGTGTGAGAGAGAGACGCGCGGCGTGTGTGTGTGTGTGTGTGTGAGAGAGACGGGGCGGCGGGTGTGAGACGCGCGGCGTGTGTGTGTGTGTGTGTGTGAGAGACGGGGCTGCAGGGCATGTGTGAGATGCGGGGCGTGTGGTGTGTGTGTGAGGGAGGTGGGGCGTGTGTGAAGGGCCACGAGGTGTGTGTGTGTGTAAGAGAGAGGCGGGCCAGCGGGGCTTGTGTGAGAGAGAGGGGCCGTGAGGTGAGTATATGTGTTTGTGTGTGAGACAGGGCTGTGGGACCCGTGTGTGTGAGAGAGACGGGGTCATGGGGCTCTATGTGTGTGACCACACCACTTGTGTGTTTGTGACCATGCCACAGGGTGGAGGGGAGCGTGTGTGTGTGCTTGTGTGTGACCCTGTTGTGGGGTGTGTGTGTGTGCCTGTGCATGCGTGTAAGACTGTGGATGGGCAGGGCGGGGGTGGGACCACTCCTTGGGGGGCACTGGAAGGAGCCCCAGCCTTGAGGCTGAGAGCCCGATGCGGGGCTCGATCCCAGGACCCCGGGATCATGACTTGAGCCGAAGGCAGACGCTTAACCGACTGAGCCACCCAGGCGCCTCAATCTTAACCAGTTTTAAGCATATAGTTCTGTGGCATTAAGTACATTCACACTGTTGTGCAACCACCACCACCACCACCATCCATCTCCAGAACTTTCTCCTCTTCCCAAAGTGACACTCTGTCCCTATTAAACACTGATCCCCTATTTGCCTCCCCCAGCTTCTGGCACACACCATTCCCTTTGTCTGTATGAATTTGAGAATTCTAGGGACCTCATGTAAGTAGAATCACATGGTATTTTTCCTTTCATTTAGCATAGTGTTCTCAAGGTTCATCCATGTTGTAGCATGTCACAGGTTCCTTTTTAAGGCTGAATAATATTCCGCTTTATGGATATAATACATTTTGTTTATCCATCTGTCAATGGACACTTGGGTTGCCTCCACCTTTTGGCTGCCGTGAATAATGCTATGAACGTAGGAGTGCAAATATCTCTAAGTCCCTTTCAGTTTTGGGGGGTATGTACCCAGAAATGGAATTGCTGGGTCATCTTTTTAGGTTTTTAAGTTAGGAGTTGACATAATCTGACTTACATTTTTTAAAATCTCACAACCCTTCCCCTGGGCAAGAAATTAAAGAATTCCTCTCTAGGGAAACTGGCCAGTCTAAGAGAAAAGGCCTCAGTTACTGAAAATGGGTGATCTCCAACAAAACTGGGTCCCTGCTTTGTCAGTCCACAGTGAGGGTACTGCCTGAGTGGCTCCAACTCTTAAAGACTGATGCACACTCAGCAGACTTTTGGGGAAATCCTGATTGGGAAAAACAAAGAGCAAAACAAATGGGAAAAAAAATCCCCATGAACCCTGAGAAAATAGAAACAGCATATAAATATAAAAAAAATTTAAAAATATAAAATTAAGATCCAAGGGTATTGTATCCATGAAACAAGAATGGGATACTGAGAGTGAGAAAAGGCGAGGAGGAGGGTTAACAAAAGAACATTAAGAGAGCAGAAAAAAGTCAGCTGAAAGGGTGGCATACACTTCTCACAGGGCCTCCAAATGTCAGGGTAAAGTCCTGCTCTAGAAGGGCCCCTTTCCAGTGGCTCCATGTAGGCAGGCAATAGTATTACAGATTTTACCAAAATTTTTTTTTAGTTAAAAAAAAATCTGAGGGCAGCCCTCTGGCCACCCATTTCTACCAAAGTGACACAATTGTTCTGAAAAATTAAAATCACCACAGAAAAAACTGCATTATAGTTTATTGTCGTCCTAATTCAATTCAAGGTGACAAGTGAAGTCAACACTACTGTATTTTCTGACTCTAAGGCAGCATCACCCGAAGATAGTTACTGCCTTTTTAAAACACAAGTTCTTATGTTAAAAGGTTTGTTTCTCCATCTTCAATCACATGACGTGGAGTCAGATAAAGTCCTGACTAGGTTGTTTCTGCTCCCTCACCCTACGCAGGTGGGTCCCTAGACCCACATGGGCAGTGTGTCTGCATTCGCTCCAGGTCCTCTTCACTTCCCCAGAGAGGCCAGGTAGATGTACCAGAACAGAGACACCAGGTTGGCAAAAAGCACTCGGAACTGCCAAGAGAACACAGGCCACAGTGAGGCCCTGACTGTATCTACCAGTCACCGATCCCCCAGGACAGAGCTCATTCGTTGGTCAGTCCATCCACCCACTACTGTATTCACTGAGCCTTTCCTTCGTACAAAGCAGTGTGCTAGAGGGGTGAGCAGGACAGTCTGTGCCTAGCGATGTTACAGGCCAGTAGGGAAAACAGACAGTAACTGTCCTATGTCCTCCTTCACTGAGCACTCGCTCCTGGCTCAGCTTCTCACCCCAGGACTGAAACTGCTGTTTCAGCCCCGAAGGAAAGATACACCACTGGATCCTAGGAATCCATGCCCGCCATGTGATACCCCGCCAGCCCAGGCCATGACCCTGCTTTGATGATCTGGTGGAGGTACTCCCACCTGAAATTACCTCTAGTCAGTGAGTCTCCCTGACATATAAGCTCCATGAAAGCAGCAGTCTGTTCTATCTTGTTAGTCACTGTATCCCTAGAGTTTAGAGCAGTGGGGCATACAGTAGGTGCTCAGTAAATATTTGTTTAATAAACTCCACTGCCCCTTAAGCACTCACCTGCAACCACCTAAAATGGAAACTAATCACAGCCTCCCAGCTTTCTGTCCCTAGGCTGTCCAGGAGGGTCCCATTTTCCAGGCTCTCCCACTCTCCCATCCATAGATCCCTTCACATCCTCAGCCATTCTGCCTTTCCGTATCTTTATTTCCTTTTCTATGTACTTTAGGATCCATGGCTCAGAGCCTTCATTGCCTTCCCCTCTTGTTCCTTAGTTGTACTCCCTGGAAAACCTCCATCCTCCCTGCTGCCCTGGGGCCCTGTGCCCATGCACAGGAGGGTCTCCAGTCAGCTCCCTCTGTCATTCTCTACAAGTTTACCGTGTCCTTACTCCCCTCAAGAAACCCATCTTACCTCCTCTCCCCTCAGTCTGGCCCTGCCCTGCCCTCTGCCCTCCCAGAGGAAAGAGAAGGTATACACGGGCGTCCCCAGTGAACAGGCACCTCTTTCCTGTCTTAGTAAAGAAGGGCCTCTGTCTAAAGCACCTCTCTGCCCAAATCCCATGCCCCCCTCTTTAGGGTAGCATATGGCCCCTCTTCGCTTCAAAGCCCATTCCCATCATTTCTCCCCACTTCTTCACAAACTTCTTGAGAGAATTTTGCAGACTTATGATTTCTACTTCATCCACCACTCAATTCACAGCAGTTTGGCTTTAGCCCTCATGGAGCTGAAATTGCTCTTGGGAACATCACTGATAAGATCATTGTTAAAACCAATGAAACTGATTCTCATTTTGCTTTAACCCTGCAATATCTGTGGTTGTGTGTCACTGCCTTCTCCTGGTTTTCTGCTACTCCTTGGTGTGTGTGTGTGTGTGTGTGTGTGTGTGTGTAACCACCCAGCCTGCACCTCCCTCCCCTCTTCCCAGCCTTCCAATGGAGCTGCAACTCAAGGGAATTCTGCCCAGGTCTCTCCCCTCTAGAGCAGGGGTGAAAACAAGTAGGTTACTTAAATGGTGTGCAAAAAAAGCTTAAGGTTGCAGTCCTTGGAAAGGCCTGTTTGAGAGGCTAGCCCTTCCTTGGGGCCTGGGTACTTAGAGTTCCTGAGAGTTCCCACCTTTCCCCAACTGATAAGAATGGCTCCCTAGGCCTGGACTACTTGCTAAAATAACACAGTTCACGCTGAGCACTTGCTCTCCTGGGAGTCTGGAATTCTGGTGTGTGCCAGGCAGAGGATGCCTACGTGACCAGCCCTCCCAAAAAACCCTAGGTGCTGCGTCTTTACAGGGCTTCCCTGGGCAGAAACATGGCCTACATGTTGTTGCGTTTGGTGGTACCAAAGCTCTTTTGGTGAGCGCTTGCTCTGTGTGACCCTCATGGGAGGGAGGGAGCACAGGAAGCCTGCATGGATTCCTAGGATCCAGTGGTGTATCTTTCCTTCAGGGCTGTAATAAACCCAGGCCATGAGCACACAGATGTGCCGAGCCCCTCTAGCGTATCTCCAACCTTGCGTATGGTCTTGGGGCTGGACACACATGAGCTGTCCTTGGTGTGTAAAAGCAGTGCACAATGGCGAGGCCCCTCAGCCCTGCCCCAGTGAGCTGCTCCTGCAGCATAGAGCCCCTCCAGGCTCCCACCTTGCTCAGAGCAGGAGGTGGGGCTGCGTGGGGCAGTTTCAGCAGCCCACCTCAGACTGCGACCCCCCCGGTGCCAGAAGTGCTGGACCCCATGTGTATGGCACCCCAAGGGCTGCCCCACCCCAGGTCCCACCGTCTGCCTGCTCCTCGGGTGTGCGCTGACCTCACTGCAGATTAGGCTGCCCGTGCCTCCCCTGCACATCCTGCTGGGCACTGGCACTGCTTGGCACCTGCGTGCACTTTTGACCGTGACCCGCGAGGCCAGGCACTGGCAATACTGCACCCCTGGAAAATCCAAGCTGCTCCTGGCCTGGGGGCTTTTCAGAAACATTTCTGGGACCAGTGGATGAAGTGTGGACACCTGTTTTATCTGTCCAAATCCGGAACTGCTACTGATTCTGGGCAGAGAGAAAACCGCCGATCAGTCCAAGCTAAAACAAGGCTGGTGGAAGATGAGGCCCCCTCTGGTTCTGCATGGTGCCGGCTGGCCCTCACCTGCAAAGGGACGTAGTTGATGTTGACAAACTGCGCCGGGGTCCAGACTTGCCAGTTCATGCACAGCGCCGGCCAGAAGCTTCTCCTTATCTGGACAGCGACCGCAGCTGCGTCTCTCCCCTGGAAAGGAAGGGTGTGGATGGTGAGCAGTGGCCACTGTCCTCAGAACCGAAGCTGGGGTGCCAAGGTCTGCAAGTCTCCAAACCCTAACATGATGGTTTTTAAAACTGTGGATTTTGGGGGCGCCTGGGTGGCTCAGTGGGTTAAGCGTCTGCCTTCGGCTCAGGTCATGGTCTCAGGGTCCTGGGATCAAGCCCCGCGTCGGGCTCCCTGCTCAGCGGGAAGCCTGCTTCTCCCTCTCCCGCTCCCCCTGCTTGTGTTCCCTCTCTCACTGTGTCTCTCTCTGTCAAATGAATAAAATCCCTTTAAAATAAAATAAAATAGGGCGGGGGGATTGGTTAGCCCGGTGACGGGTATTAAGGAGGGCACGTACTGCATGGAGCACTGGGTGTTATACGAAAACAATGGATTGTGGATCACTACATCAAAAACCAATGATGTATTGTATGGTGACTAACATAACATAATAAAATTAAAAAATAAATAAATAAATAAAATAAATAAAAAATAAACTGTGGATTTTGTTCCATTTGTATGTAGACAGCACACCTGTGTGCCTAATTAGCGCTGCGGCTCTAAGGAGCCAACCACCCGGCTGGGAAGTCATCAGCAGTGAGGCAGTGCCCAGGGCCCTCATGGACCTTCATCACTCTGTGCAGGGCTGACTGAACGGCGGGATTCATGCAGTTGGCCATGGGCACCAGAACGGCTATGTATGCCTCGGCTGTCAGTTCTGCCCAAAATAATCTCCAAAATGGATGCATTTTCAAGCAGAACTTGAAGTTTTAAAAAAATGAACCCCAATAAATTGATTCTAAATGTCATCTGAGAGGATAAATGCATAAGAATAGCCATCTAGAAAAAGAATAGCAAGAGGAGGCCTAAATTACTAAAGACTTAAAAAAATACTATCAAATGATGGTAATTAAAAGCTAAAAAAGAAAAGACATACAATGGAAATTCATAGAATCCAGCAAAAGATCAGAGAGTCCAGATAATGGATTGCACATATGGGAATGAGAGCGTGATAAAGTGGACGTTTCAAAGTACGGGGGGATTGTTCAATAAATGGTAACAAGACAATTTGCTATTTAAGTGAAAAGAAACAAGACAAAAGTATATCTCCCACATATGAATAAAAAAATAAGAATACTAGAGGAAAATATAGAATATTTCCACTATCTTTGTGTTTGTCAAAATGTACATAATAAAATCATAAAAGAATAAAGTAAAGGAGAATATTCCCAGTATCTTCCTTGAAGGAAGCCCACAAAGGAAAAGAATGACAGATTTGAATACATAAAATTTTTAAACTCCTGTATGGAGAAACACACTATAAATAAACTTTATTTATATAACTTCAAAGGTTTAACTTTATCTGCAATTAAAAGACAAAAACCTGAAAATGGGAAAAATATCTGCAGTCTGTATTTGGCAAAGGATTGATGTCCTTAATATATACAAATATACAATCAGTGAGAAAAAAGCAAACACTGATAGAAAATAAGCAGTTAATACAGTAAGCATATAAAAAGATGTTCAACCTCATAAATATGCATACATTATTTTTTATGTATCAAATTGCCAACTATTTAAAAGAAAAATACAATCCTGGTTGTTAAGAGTGTGGGGAAACAAACCTCGCCCAGAGGACAAATCTGCGAGGGTTGGGCGCTGTGGGGTCACAAAGCCTAGTTCTGACAGGACTCACGGGCTCGCAAGTTATGGGAACTCAAGCCGTGGGCCTGAGCTTTCTTAAAAATGGGGTTGACTTGTGGCTCAAATGACCCA
This sequence comes from Neomonachus schauinslandi, assembly GCF_002201575.2. NCBI lineage: Eukaryota > Metazoa > Chordata > Mammalia > Carnivora > Phocidae > Neomonachus > Neomonachus schauinslandi. The sequence continues at coordinate 91,986,917 of NC_058416.1, read as the reverse complement.
AAGGACTCAATGCAGAGCTTGGAGCAAGTGCTCAATAAATGTCAGCAGTTTGTACTATTCTACAGCCCTGCAGGAAGAACAAGCAAGGACAGCCTTTTTGGACAATTCTGGGAATTAACCAAACAGGAACCCTTACACAAAAGGGACAGGCATACGGTGGAATACCATGCAGTCCAAACGTGATTATCTATGATCAAAAAAGTGCTGGACGTTGGCAGAGCACAGGGAATTGAGTCCGTGATCCTGTAATTAGAGTTGTGTGGTGACACTTAACGCTGAGCACGGAGGACAGAGTAGCTGAATCACTGTGCCGTAGACCTCAAACTAACATGACATCGTGCGTCAACTACATTCAAATTAAAAAAAAATTTAAATGCAGATGCAGAAGCATCTATAGTGTGTGTGGTATAATGTGGTCCCACATAGATCATTTATGTGTTGGGTACCTTACACACTTTGGTCACCTATGACATATGTATTCAGGGTTCTCATCTTTTAATGAACATACATTCCTTTCATATTTGGAAGGATAAAAAGGGATGTGGGTGCCCTTTGCTTCCTCCTACCTCAGATTTCCTAAGGGCTTGCCCAACACCTCTTTTTACTATCAGGGACTTAATACTAACCAGTTAAGTTGAAGCATCTTTCCTGCCCCCCCCCCCCCCCCCCCGAACACTTTAAACCACAAGGGGTGTTCTCCTCAGGAACCTGAACTCAAGATGCTGCTTCAAAATAAAACCTGAAGGAGAAGGATTTAGCTGCTGTGATTGGTTGGGACAATTACTTTCAGGGCAGAACATGACACATCTTGGGCACACAGTGGATGGAGAGTTGGGGAGGGGGTAGAGGTGAACTGGGAAGGGACTGGGCTGGGCACAACCAACAGACATGCCTGGTGACTCTGCTCGAACACACCCCTCATGTGGTGGTTGTGATGGTTTAAATCTATGCTATGTTAACCTCTTCAGAGCACTTGTGATGTTCAGGACTGAGTTAGCACAGGGTTCTGCAATGCCATCGGGGGTCTGAAACTTGTTTCATGAATCCCACAGACCCCCTTCTCAGAACCCTGTTTGTATAAAATAAAATATATGGGATTACCAAGGAACCAACTATACTGAAATACACCTTTCAAAACATTCAGGAAAAGAATCTTAGGATAGACGAGTAGATGTGCTTGCTTACTGACACAGTGACAGGACTTGAGGCAGGTAGGAGGGGCCACAAAACATAAAAGGTATTCTGTAACAAATGATGCGTGGTGTCAAGATGCCTGTGACTTCTCACTGTGGACCAACAGGTACTGCCGACATGACCGTGGTCTGTGTCTGACGTTCATAAAGGGAAGTGAGGAATTTCAGTTTGAGTGTACTGAAAAGTTCACAGGCCCTCTGATTTCCACCCACAGACGCCAGGATAAGAATCGCTGAGCCAAACAAAGAGCTATGGCAGAGACCAACCTCCAGGAAGTTCATGATGAGGAAGAACAACAACAGGAAGGCCGGTGCAAAGAGGAGGCGGTCCAGCAGGAGCCTCTTGAGCCCAGCCAAGGGGACCTCGGAAGGGATCCACTGCTCCATGAAGACGTAGAAGAAGTGACTCAGTGGCCCTGTGAAGAAGAACCTGAGGCCCCACGGTGGGGGTGAGCAGGACTGCCATTCTCTGGGTGTGCCCTTCTTGGGTCCAGCTTCACCCCCAAACCCCAGGTCCTAAACCCTGCCTCCCTGGAGCCTCCCATCACTGACCACACAGGTCTGTGTGGTCCTTCTAGAAAACAGGCCTTCTTTGAATCTGCTTCAAGCATTCTTTTTTTTTTGTCTCTGCTAGACCTGCCTTGGATCTCCCATCAATTTCCATGTGGCCAGCTCCTTTTCAACACTGTCGGCTGGGAGACTTTGTTCATGATTGTTCTGGACAATGAACCCACCATTGTCCCGGCCACGTTCTAGTCCAGGTCCTGCCTCACTGTCTTCATAGCCTGTGTCACCATATGTCATGATCTCATCTGTTTAGTCATACGGTACCCTCTCTGCTGAATAGAGGTAACCGTCCCAGGACAGGATTGTGCCTGTCTGTTCACTGGGCGTGAACACACTGTCCACAGTGCCTAGAACACGGCCTGGCTCAGAGGAGGTGCTCAAGGATGAGTAAGTGGATGTATCGCTGGTGTCAGAGCTTTTCATCAAACCCTCCTGGGCAGTTAGCAAGAGTGAAACCTGGTGCCGTGCACCAGCTGGTCTGTACTGACCCTGTGTGTTCCCAAGTGCAGAGTACTTGGGACACGACTGAACACAGCCACCGCATCTACTGGTACAACAGACCTGTAGCTCTGTAAAATTCAGCAGTAAAAAGATGTGCAGGGACCCAGGGCTCTTTCAATTTTTGACACTGGAAGTCCTCACACAAGTGGTTCTCAGCTGTTGCTTCCTCCTTCCACAGGTTAAGTGGCCTAGAGCAGGGGTCCTTAGTGAGAGGGAACAGAGTCTTAACTTTATTTATTCTTTAGTGATCCCTCCACCCAGCGTGGGGCTCGAACTCAAGACCCCAAGATCAAGAGTTGCATGCTCCACCGGCTGAGCTAGACAGGCCTTGAGAGGGAACAGAAGTCTTGAAGATGGAAACTGTGAGTAACACTTCCCAGGGGATTCTGACACACTCCCTCCCTCCAGGGTGATTATGGCTTTAACTACATTATGGAAACGTTGTGATGACCGCAACCAACATGCTTACAAATATAAAGTGATATTTCTGAATTCTAAATTGAAAAAATGACTCTTGTTGCAAAAGACTTCAAAATAATCCATCTATACAAACACTATTGTTGGCCTGAGAACTCAGGGAAGACTTAATTGGTAAAACTGAATCTCTGTGGTCTTTGCAATTCCAAAAGTGGTTCAGAAACTGGACACTTTTCAGGATACCTAAATATTTATTTTCTGGATGCTTACACTATGAAAATAACGGAAACAACTGACCATATTTGAGTCTGTTTTCCTCTTTCATGATCTTTGTGTCTTGAAGGCTAATTTAGGTTTAGGTGAATTATCTGCCCTCAGATCTCTCAGCCCAATGAAGACAGCCACCCCCACCCAAGCAATTCAAAAGGAAAACCATAAAACAAGTTCACGTTTTCCACCATTCTGATTTTTTCCCATGGTTACTTCAATGCTTTTTTAAAAATTATTTCTCCAGGGGCGCCTGGGTGGCTCAGTCATTAGGCGTCTGCCTTCGGCTCAGGTCATGATCCCAGGGTCCTGGGATCGAGCCCCGCGTCGGGCTCCCTGCTCTGCGGGAAGCCTGCTTCTCCCTCTCCCACTCCCCCTGCTTGTGTTCCCTCTCTCGCTGTGTCTCCCTCTGTCAAATACATAAAATCTTAAAAAAAATTATTCCTCCAAATTAGGTTATTTCAGAAACTTGGTCTTATACCCTCGCTTTGTGGCAATCAGTCTGCTACTGGGTAGACCAGCCCCTTGATGGAACTCACCCATAAATGGCATATCTGAGAGGCCCAATGACATCTAGCTTTTGGGAGTTTTCTTTTTCCCGCTTCTTCACAATTAACTGGGCCAGGAAGTTCCCAAGTGCTGACAAAATGCCACTGTGGACAGAGATGTAATCAGATAACAGGAGAAAGCAGCAGGAGGGTGGCCCGTTCCTGTCTGTAATCAGCACGGCTGTGCGGAGAGCAGCGTGGGATGGGGAGAGATGAGTCCTTTCTAAAGCAGCCCGGGTGTAAGGTTCCTACATCAAAAGGTGGAGACAGTAGAACTTCACATGCAGACAGACACACACACACACACGCCCGGTCTGTGGACTGCACCTGCCAGTGTCCTGGGTGTGATACTGCATTAGAGGGTTACAAAATGTTACCAGTGGGGGAGACTGGGCAAAGTGTACAAGGGATCTCCCTGTATTATTTCTTACAACTGCATGTAAACCTACAATTACCACAATATAAATTTCAGTAGAAAGGTGGAGATGGGCCCAGGTGCTCCAAGGTTTGGTCTATAGTTACCTTCTGATAAGCTCTGTGTGCTAAAAAATCCAAAATTCTTTGTACGGCTGATAAGGACCTTCTTGATCTGATCCCCGGCCACCTCCTTCTCACCTGGTCCCTTCCTCACTGTTCATTTTCTGCAGCAACACAGACCTTCTTTCCACTGCTCCACTGTTAGCTTGCTCCTCCCTCAGGACCTTTGCACTGGGTACCCTCTGCCCAGAGAGCTTTTGCTTTCCCTCCTTCAGGTCTCTGTTCCAATGTCACCTCCTCAGATAAAACCTCCCTGACCTCCCTGTTTATCTTGCTTTTTGTCTAGTTTCTCACTAGAATAGAAAGCCCACTGAGGGTAGGGACCTTCCCTACCTATCTGACTGCTGGTGCTTCACACCCCGGAAGCATGCTGTACATATTTATGAAAGGCTGCATTTAATAAGAGGGGATGAGCTTACAAAATTAACTGATTAAAGCTGACGAAGGAGAACGATGTCTCATAAAAACTTTAGAACCCCAAATCAAAGGGTGCAACGGACCAGCAGACCCGGGGGCAGGGGCCTGTCGTCACCTCTCCCCCAAGTGCAGAGCTGCGAAGACAAGGCAAGCGAACACCTGCCGCCCCGCCCAGGCGAAGGGTGCCGCTCGAGACACGGACCCGAACGCCCCTGACCTCGGAACCGGCCGTCCGGCTGCGGCCGCCAAGGGGAGGTGGGCCGGACCCACGCACCCTCGGGAGGGGACCTCCGGGGAAGGGGGCCTGGCGCCCTCGGTCGGTGCGTCCCTTTGGTCTAGCTCCCTGGCAACGACCCGCCAGAACCGGACGCACACAGCCGCCTACGCCGAGCCCTCCGGCTAGAGCAAGGCTTGCGGGTCGTCTGACTCGCGGCATCTCGCCTTTCGCACTCAAATCCCCGCACAGAACGCGCCTACGGGGCTGCGTCCCCGCGGCTGGCCGAGCTGCGGGCCGCCCCCCGCCCGGGCCCGACCCCTCCGCGCCGACCTGGTGGCCGCCTTGGTGAGCACCGGGTAGAGCCGCAGGAGGCGCAGGTACCGGGCGAGCGCCCGCTGCGGCAGCGCCCCGAGCCCGGCCCCGGCCCGCAGCGTCGACGCCGCGGGCGCCATGGCCACCGCAGCGCCGCGGCCGCCCGGCCCCCAACCCCGCCTCTCGCCCGCCGGGGCGCGGGGACGGCCTCCCGTTTCCCGCCCCGCCGCGGCCCGCAGCGCGGCCCGGGGCAGACCCGGCCG
>NC_058416.1:91906614-91981278 GCF_002201575.2 Neomonachus schauinslandi | reverse complement strand
CGGACCGGGGTGGGGGCGGGACACCTGCACCACCGCGATCACAGCGCGCGCGCGCGCTCCTCGCCTCTCCTCCCTCCCGGCTCGCGGGGGGCCGCCTCCCGGGCCGTGCGGGGGACTGGGCGGCGTGCGCGCGCGGGGCCGCCCCCGGGGCGTGCGGGGGACTGGGCGGTGTGTTCCCCAAAGGGGCCGGGACAGCGGTCAGTGAGCGCTTCCCCGGCGCACGCTTTGTGAACGGAAACAAGTCTGAGCAGATCGTTCAAGTAATTTCTTTCAGATAATGTGTCCGTTGCAGAAGTTTACCTTGTAGGCAACAAAAGTAGATACTTTCTTATCTTTGTGTTGATCTTTAATAAATGTCACAAATGCTGTTTGTTGAGTACCCACTGCATACAAAGAAGCTTATCTGCTTATCATATGTATATGATTGGTCGCTGCTCGGTTTTAGGCAGAACTAGAATCCCGTCCAAATTGGTCATCAAAATTCTTGTTTTTTGTACTGTGCTGCGAGCTTTGCGGTTTTCATTGTTTCTTATAACATGCATGAAAATCTTGTGTGGTAGATACGGTTAATTTCACTTTACCAAAAAACAAACTAATAATAAATTTGAGAACTCATTTTAGAAATAAAAATACAAAGCAGCAACTTTTTTGTTTAGAATTAATTGTAGATGCTTATGCAGTTGTAAGAAATTACACAGAGAGGGGATGCCTGGGTGGCTCAGTTGGTGAAGCATCTGCCTTCAGCTCAGGTCATGATCCCAGGGTCCTCGGATTGAGACCCATGACAGGCTCCATGCTCAGCCGGGAGCCTGCTTTTCCCTCTCCCTCTGCTACTCCCCCTGCTTGTGTTCCCTCTCTCGCTGTGTCTCTGTCAAATAAATAAATAAAATCTTAAGGGGCGCCTGGGTGGCTCAGTGGGTTAAGCATCTGCCTTCGGCTCAGGTCATGATCCCAGGGTCCTGGGGTCGAGCCCCGCATCGGGCTCCATGCTCAGCGGGGAGCCTGCTTCTCCCTCTCCCACTCTTTCCCGCTCCCCCTGCTTGTGTTGCCTCTCTCGCTGTCTCTCTCTCTCTCTCTGTCAAATCAATCAATAAATAAAAATCTTAAGAAAAAACAAAATCTCAAAAAAAAGAATTACACAGAGCGATCCCATTATATTCCTTATGGGTATAAGCTAGTTCCCCCGGTGGTATCATCTTAGTTACTAGAACGCTAGGTCACAACCAGGAAATTGATGTTCATGCAATGCATGGATACTCAGTTATGTATGTGCGTGTATTTAGTTCTGTGCACATTGTGTGTTTGTGACCACCACTACAATCAAGACACAGAACAAGTCTATCCCCAGGACCCCTCATGCTACCCTTTTATAGTCACAGCCACCTTCATTCCTCCCTCTTCCTCATCCGTGGCAGCCACTAATCTGTTCTCCACCTCTCATTTTATTTCAAGAACTCTACGTAATTCGGATTATAAAGTGTATAATTTGGGGGGATTGGCTTTTTTCACTCAGCATAATGCTCTTGAGATCCATCCAAGTTACTGCATGAATCAGTAAGTTTCTTCTATTTTATTGATGGATAGTATTCCATGGGGATGGATGTGACATAGGTTATTTACCTGTAGGTAGTATCTCGGTTGTTTCCGCTTTTTGGCTATAATGAATAAAGTGGTATGAATGTTCACACGTGAGTTTTTGTATGAATATGAGTTTTCCTCCCTCTGGGATAAATGCCCAGGAAGGGGGCAGAGGGAGAGAGGGAATCTTAAGCAGGCTCCATTCCCAGCGCAGAGCCCAATGCGGGGCTCAGTCTCATGACCCTGAGATCATGACCTGAGCCAAAATCAAGAGTCGTGCACCGAGCTGACTGAGCCACCCAGGTGCCCCTGTACATTTTTAATATCCCATAAGGCAGAAGCATCTAGCCATGATGGTTGTTTTTATCAGTGTTCTGGTTACAGAGTTGAACAGGTTTTGAGGCTGCTGCCCCAGTCATGTTTCCCATGACTTCTGTTACTTTAATGAACTGTTTGCCAAATATAAGGTTTTTCAGGGATGGATCTACTGTGTTGCATCCAAAATGCTTACACTGGTTGGACTGAGGGTTTCGGGAATAGATAAGAGTCATGATCGGTGAAGACAGGTTTTCCCTCCTTTTATTCAGGGATGATGGCCCCTCTTCCTCTGTCTCGGCACTTAAGCGCCTGGAGCGCAGTCAGTGGACAGATAAGATGGATTTGCGGTTTGGTTTTGAGAGACTCAAGGAGCCTGGTGAGAAGACAGGCTGGCTCATCAACATGCACCCTGTAAGCACCTGGGCAGCTGCTGGCTTAGGCCTTTGAAGAGTGGGTGGTGCAGGTGGAGGTGGGATTGTTCGTAGCTCTCCTTCTTTCTTCTTCAACATCACTGGGCTGTAAAGAAGCTACTGGGACTCAGGGGGGTCCCTGTTAACCTAGAAAAAGTTTTCAAGAATGAGGGAGAGATTGAGAGAAATCCACACTTGGAAGATGTTGTGATGCAGTTCTTGTGAATGGGGAATGTTTATTTGGGGGTGGAGAAAGATTTTGTCTCTGTGCTCAGTTTCCCACAGAGGAGGAGCAAGAGGGTCCTTGTACTTGCGTAGGGGATAACTTGGTGCCCGTGTTGACTGATTCTCTTGTAGACTGAGATTTTAGATGAAGACAAACGCTTAGTCAGTGCAGTGGATTACTACTTTATTCAAGATGATGGGAGCAGATTTAAGGTAAGGTCTTGAACCCCAAGAAGCTAAGACCCACTCAGTGATGAGATGTAGCTGGGCCCAAAATGGCAGGTGTTCATTTAAGTGGGAGGAGAGGGGTTGAGAGGCTTCTGGTGTGCAGCTGCCCGAAGCCTGTTGGGGACATGGACCCCTTGGAGCCACATGGGTCTCCATTTACTATGTCATAAGAGAACCAACTTGGAAAGCCTGAGAGAGGAGTAGTTTTGTCTCTCAAACTTTTGCCCCTGCCGTATGCGCAGGTGCTAATTCCGGACTGCATCACCTTGTAAGAGATGTCAAGGTCAAAGATACGTTAGATCTGGGCAGCTTGTGGGGATAGCATCAAACAGCCTGTCTTCACTTATCTCCCCTTTTTTCTTTCTCATTGCCCCTGAATGGGTTGGTGGCTCTTGCAGGTGGCCTTGCCCTACAAGCCATATTTCTACATTGCAACCAGAAAGGTAAGTCTGTGGTCCATAGAATCAGGTCACACGACCTGTGCCTCATTTTATGGGTGTGTGTGTGTGTGTGTGTGTGTGTGTGTGTGTATTTCAGAACTGAAAGTAAAGAGGCCTCTAGAGAAACGGGCAAGGAAGACAGTAGATTTTACTAATAGGAAGTTCTTTCATTCTGATCTCGATTTAGGGTTGTGAACGAGAAGTTTCATCTTTTCTCTCCAAGAAGTTTCAGGGTAAAATTGCTAAAATAGAGACTGTCCCCAAAGAGGATCTGGACTTGGTGAGTATCACCAGAACCCTCCAGGGTAAATGGGTTTGGTCTACCTTGCCCCTGGGGTGAGATGGAAGAGGCCAAGTTTAGCACCTGTGGGATGGTGTACGGATGATGGGGCTTTGGTGACTGTGCGTACGTCCTCGTAGAGAACTCTGGTGGTTTAGTTGTGCCACATGCAGAGTTGGACAAGATGCTTTGGACTTGCGAACAGGTCTACTCATGTATTTACCTTTGAGTTGTTCTCCCCTTATTTTCTTACCCCAATAAAGTCCTTTTTCTCTTGAACTCATGAGCACAATCTCATCACTTTGTAGCCAAATCACTTGGTGGGTTTGAAGCGAAATTACATTAAGCTATCCTTCAACACCGTGGAGGATCTTGTCAGAGTGAGGAAGGATGTCTCCCCTGCCGTGAAGAAGAACTGGGAGCAGGGCCATGCCAGTGATGCCTACACAGCTATGCTCTCCTGGTAAGCCTTCTCGTAAGCAGATCCCCCAGGCGGTCCACAAGGACTGTTTCCCATGTTTCCTACGTTGACAGGATGGATAGGAAGCAGGAAAACTGAGTAATGAAGTTACCTTAAGGATTAGCTCTGTTCAGTGTAGAAACACTTGCAAGTAATTAGGTAGAATTTCTTCTTTTAAATTTTTAGTTGTTTATCTGTTTTACTTCTTTGAGAGAGAGCAAGAGAGTGTGAGCAGGGGGGAGGGGCAGAGGGAAAGGGAGAGAGAGAATTCTAAGGAGGCTCCACGCCCAGCACGGATCCCAACATGGGGCTCGATCTCACCGTCTTGAGATCATGACCTGAGCCAAAATCAAGGTGCCCCAGCCTAGGTAGGATTCCTTCTGTGCTGCATTTGCGTTAAATAAGTGGTTTCCTGGGTGGTGTCTTAGCTACACCTGTTTCTTACATAGGGGCGGATTTGTGGCTCTGAAGTTTGAGTTGCTGTAACAGTAAAGACATTTTGGATTCCCAATGACACCACTTTTTTTTTTTTTAAAGATTTATTTATTTGAGAGAGAGAGCGAGTGTGAGCATGGGGAGGGGCAGAGGGAGAGAGAATCCCAAGCCAGCTCACCGCTGAGCAGGGAGGGGAGCCCAATTCGGGACTCGATCCTAGGACCCTGGGATCCTGACCTGAGCCCAAGGCAGACACTTAACTGACTGAGCCACCTAGGCACCCCAGTTTTTTAAGTTTTTAACTTCCATCCTATAAAATACACGTCCTAAGTGTGTACGGAATTTCCGGTCTGACCTACTGCTGTGGGACGGTGTCATCTGAGGTCATCTTTAAGAAGGGCCTCTCTGGTCATCTCTGCCACCTCGATTTACCTTCTGTGTTTACTCCACGTGGACTCTGGTCTTCCCCCTCTTCCGACCCCAAGCAGAGTATAATTGAGTAAGCTGGCCTCTCTCCGTTTTGCAGTGTTCTGCAAGGGGGCAGTGTGGTTATTGATGAAGAGGAAGCCTCTAAGAAGGTCACCGACCAGTTGGATAACATTGTGGACATGCGGGAGTATGATGTGCCCTACCACATCCGCCTCTCCATTGACCTGAAGATCCATGTGGTGAGTGGGCCGTCCCTTTCGGGCAGCTGGACAGTCAGGAGGTGACCCTGAAAGGATAAATCCGTAGAGAAATACACCTCCTGGGACAGATGCAGAGCTCTTTATTAACGTGCTACCCGTCCTGCAGGCTCATTGGTACAATGTCAGATACCGAGGAAGTGCCTTTCCTGTGGAAATCGCCCGACGAGATGACCTTGTTGAACGACCCGTGAGTACTGCTTGCATTTCCTCCATCCTGACTTTTCCACTTGTTTCTGGAGAGAGCTCATTCAGTGCTGAAGGATGAATTTGAGTCAGAGATTTGTTTTCTTCTTTTTCCTCAAATACTTTCTTAAAAAAGTTGTAGAAAAAAAAATTTTTTTTTTTGTCTGTTTCTGACCGAGTATAATTTCACTTTGTGCTTACACATCACGATGTGATGTCCGTGTTTGAGCTGGGCTGGATCTGAACATTTGAGGGAAAGCTCTGTCTTCCATTTTAGGTGGTTGATAGCAAAGTGATGTGGTGAAAAATGGATTTATAACTGGAAGGCCTTGGTTCAGGGACGGCTTTGTGTTCTTGGGCAAGTCTGTATTCCTGTTTTCTCATTTCCAAAACGGAGATGTCAGCTCTGTACCACGATCTATCTGGGTTGTCATAAAGGTCACAATAAGGTCATGCATTTTCAAGCACGTTGAGACTCAAGTGTTCCATAATTCTAGGATTTTCCTGTCATGCTCTAATCTCTTGTATGTGTTTAAATTTTTATGCCATCCGTGAATCATGGCATTCTTGATATAGCTCAGTCAACCCCAAAATGCCTGTCTCACTTCTTTTGGAACCTCTCCCTGTGGCAGCTCGACTCTTTTAGCAGCTAGAGGTGGAGGTGGTAGGTGTTGAGAAGACCAGTGAGATCTCTAGAGCTCGGCTTGGTTTCTCTCCAACTTAATGAGACGTTGTGTCCCTGCAGGACCCTGTGGTATTGGCATTTGACATCGAGACGACCAAACTGCCCCTCAAGTTTCCCGACCCTGAGACTGACCAGATTATGATGATTTCTTATATGATCGATGGTCAGGTAAGTGGTACCTTTTGGGATGTAAGCTTCGTAGGAGCAGGAACCTTGTCTAGGCCCTAAACCAGAGCAGCATCCACTCTATGCTTAGTATATTTTGGGTGAAAAATTAGTGAGTTGAGTCCAGGAAAGTGAACGAACCAGCCGTGGTCCTTCCAACAGAAACTTGAGACATTCAGGGCTCTTCTTGGGAGAGCTGCGGTGCCTTCCCATTGCTGCAGATGCCTGTAGCAGGAGCTTCTGGGCCAAAAGTGGAGAGGTGTATTTTGGCTTTCTGTGTCCTAACTCATGCCGATGGCTCACGCACTTCCCAGGGCTACCTCATCACCAACAGGGAGATCGTTTCAGAAGATGTTGAAGATTTCGAGTTCACCCCCAAGCCAGAGTATGAAGGACCTTTTTGTGTCTTCAATGAACCCGATGAGGTAAAGAGGTGTCCCTTGGTGGGGCGCCTGGGTGCCTCAGTCGGTGAAGCCTCTGCGTTTGGCTCAGATCATGATCCCAGGGTCCTGGGATTGAGCCCCGCGTCGGGCTTCCTGCTCAGCTGGAAGTCTGCTTCTCCCTCTCCCTCTGCCTGCCGCTCCCCCTGCTTGTGCTCTGTCTCTAGCTCTGCTCTCTCTCTCAAATAAAAAATAAGATCTTTAAAAAAAAAAAAAAAGGTGTCCTTTGGGATACTGCCAGGTATTTGGGGTGAAATGGGAGGAAGAGGACTCAGCGCTCATGTAATCAGAATGGCAGCGTGCTGGATGGGGTGTTTAGCGGCGGGGTCCTCATTCACACTGGAAGCACTGGGTGGGTATGGAAATGGAACGGTGACATGAGGTCCCTGCTTTTCCTGAACTTTGGGAGGGGTGTTAGGAAACAGCTTGAAAAGAAACAGAAATCCTCTGACAGCTAAGAATCATTGAATTCAGGTTCATCTGATCCAGAGATGGTTTGAACATGTCCAGGAGACCAAACCCACCATCATGGTCACCTACAATGGTGACTTTTTTGACTGGTAAGTCTGATGTGTTGTGAGTAGCTAGAACGTGTTGGGGACGGGATGTTGCGTGGTGGTGTGAATATGCTCATTTACTAACGGTTAAGCCGAAAAGAGTCTGAGAGGAGGGAGGGCAGGAGGAGCGCCGCTTGGTGGCCTGAGAGGCACCTCGCCCCGTTTGAGGAGAGGTGGGTGTGGGCGTTCCTGGGTCTGCTGGGGGTCTGCTGGGGGCAGTCTCCTTTTCCTGAAGGAACTGAAGGATAACGGCCTGTGTGCCCATCTGTCTGCCCTCATCCCTAGGCCGTTTGTGGAGGCCAGGGCGGCGGTCCACGGACTGGACATGTGCCAGGAGATAGGGTTCCAGAAGGACAGCCAGGGGGAGTACAGGGCCCCCCAGTGCATCCACATGGACTGTCTCAGGTAGGCCCCGCAGCTCATCGCACTCTCAGGGGGCCTTTCTGTGACTGGGGTCCAGGGCTCCCTTCGGGCACACGTTGGTCCTGTCCGCCTCCCTTTGAAGGAGGAAAGTGGCTTCTGAGAAGCAGCTCCCGTTATCTCTGAGGACAGTGGGTGCGGTTCTGGCTGGGTCCGGGGACGTGCTGTCTTTTGTTGTGTGCTCATTATCCCTTCTGCCAGCAAACATGTGAGTGTCAGACCTGGTGGGAAAGCCAGAGCAGAAGAGCCAGGTTGGGTGAGGTCTTGGTGCCGTGGGAGCCCCCCACAAAGGTGGGGTTGCCGCAGCCAGGGGTGTCCAGGCTGGAGATAGGCATTCGAAGGGGCTCAGAGTGCTGAGGTGGAAGGCTGGAGAGAAAGGAGGTCTTGTGGGCCTCTTGTATCCTGTAGAAGGGTGAGTTTTGAGGCACTGCTGACACGCTTAAAGCTTGATCTGTTTGCTCTGCAGCCCTGGCGTTATGGTGCATGTGTTGGAAGGGGCAGGCCAAGTCGTAATGAGGATGGGATTGAAGAGGGGTGGGCTTGGGGATCCACGGACAGGGGGGCCAGGGGCACGTGAAGCACAGGGAATGTTGGTGTCTGGGGGAGGAAGCAGGTCTGGGAACCCCATTCACATGGGGCATGGTGATCAATGGTTTCTCAAGAAGAAAAGTAAAGGACAGGTGGGGGCCTTCAGAGGAGGCGGCAATCCTGGGAGGCCACAGGGGGCATTTCTGGGGACGAGGATGGCAAGAGTTTGGAGGCTGAAGGAGGTGAGAGTCGATGCAGTTAAGAGTGAGTTATGGGTGCCAGAGACACAGCCGTGTGCGTCATGGGACTGAGTTGAGGGCAGGATGTGGAGACGGGCACGGGGTTGAGGGGCACAGGGTGCTTCCAGTTTCCATTGCTGAAGAGACTGTGTAAGGAGAGAACAGGAGTTTAAAAATAGGGCCTGAGGGAGGGGGAGAGCAGGGCAGACTAGCAGCACCCACAGGACAAGCTGGAGGGGTGGAGGGAGGCCAGAGGGTGCGGGTTCCCAACCCCTCATGTTTATATTTCTCCGTGAGGGAGGAAGGGAAGGCTGTGGGGCTCGGAGGACCGGCCCTGGCATTTCCTCGTGTTTGTGGGCACATCCGCGAGGTTGACTGGATCTGGGTGAAAGGCTTCATGAGAGGTCTGCTCCCTGGGGGGTCTCAGTGGAGATCTCCAGGGTGCCATTAGGACTATGTCTTTCTGGGGTGTGTCCAGCTTTGCCACTGTCATGGTTGGTGGGCTTCATCTCGGAGTCCTCTCTGACCTTTGCTCTTGTTCTTGTTCCCAGGTGGGTGAAGAGGGACAGTTACCTTCCTGTGGGCAGCCACAACCTCAAGGCGGCTGCCAAAGCCAAGCTGGGCTACGACCCTGTGGAGCTGGACCCCGAGGACATGTGCCGGATGGCCACTGAGCAGCCCCAGGTACGTGTGTTTCCTCACTCTGCTGCCCTTTGGTTCTGATGTGGTGCCTCCGTGCCTCCTCGTTGCTCTTACTCTCTGATGTTCTCTCCTCAGACTCTGGCCACGTACTCGGTGTCAGATGCAGTGGCCACGTACTACCTGTACATGAAATATGTCCACCCCTTTATATTCGCCCTCTGCACCATTATCCCCATGGAGCCTGATGAGGTCAGTGCCTCTCCTGGCCCCGTGTGCCATTCTCCACACGCTGCCCAGTGGAGCTGGTCCCAGGCAGCTGACGTGGGTGCAGCTGTGGGATTCTGGCGTGTGATTTGAAGCCGGCTGTTTCCCCCCCACAGGTGCTGCGGAAGGGCTCTGGGACGCTGTGTGAGGCCCTGTTGATGGTGCAGGCCTTCCATGCCAACATCATCTTCCCCAACAAGCAGGAGCAGGAGTTTAACAAGCTCACAGATGACGGTCACGTGCTGGACGCCGAGACCTATGTGGGTGGCCACGTGGAGGCCCTTGAGTCAGGCGTGTTTCGCAGTGACATCCCCTGCAGGTTCAGGATGGTGAGCCCCTCCCTGGTCTTCCTGCCGAATGCTTGGTCAGACCCGGAAGTTGTGGGGGCTGCAGTAAGGCCCTCATTCCTCTCTTGCCCTGTGCACCCCTTACCAGACCTCCTTTGTCTGGCCCGCCCTTGACTAGGGCACTGCAGGGCAGGTGCTCGGCTTCTCTGGAGCATTCTCTGCCGGCGTCCCTCCTAGGTAGACTGGTTGGTGCAAGGGCATTTCCCGTCTTACTCATGTCCTCTCTTGGTCACTTGTGCTAGAATCCTGCTGCCTTTGACTTCCTGCTGCAGCGGGTGGAGAAAACCATGCGTCATGCCATCGAGGAAGAGGAGAAGGTGCCCATGGAGCAGGTCACCAATTTCCAAGAGGTAACGCTCCGGGGGGCCAGGAGAAACCATTGTCACGTGCCCTGCCTTGTAGACCGGCTTCTTTCAGGAGCATGTTTGTTACGCATTGGTACTTGGGCCCTGACACAGGACACAGGGCTTCTTCTGGCCTGGTTGGGGCAAGGGGGAGGAACAGGACAGTGTTGTGGTCACAGTGAATGACCTGACTTAGGGAGGCAGGAGAGTTTCACAAGGAGGCGGAGGGCTCTTGAGCTGGCTCTTGGAACATCGTGGTGGGCGGATGTGGGACAGAGGTGAGTGCTGGGTCTGAAGACCAGTTCATTTGGACTTCATGTTATAGGCAGCGAGGAGCCATTGGTTTTTATTTTTTGTTGTTAAGGAGACTTTAAAAATGCTGAGAGCCCATTCCTATAAGTGACAGAGTAGAATATAGTGACCATAGCACCCATCAAATAACAGAAAGCACCATTGACAACGTGTCCCATGCCTGGAGACCCCGGGTACCTCCCAGCTTGCTGGTCCTGTTCTTTGGACTTAGCACTTCTCAGGTGTGTCTCTTAGGCCCTGCTCAGCACTGCGGCATATTGAGTGACTCGTGGTTTGAAGTTTTTGCCAGTTTTAGGATTGATTTCGAGAAACATCTCGTAACAGACTCACTAGGCAGAATTCAAGTAAGAATGTGTTTGTGTAGTCTGCAAACTGTGAAGTTCTGTGCAGCTGTTGTCAGCTCCAGCTGCCGTATGCCTCGGGAACTCTCAAAGGACAAGCTGTGAGGAGCATCCAGGCTGAAAACCAAATGTGAGTTAGCACCTCAGAAGGAACAGACACCACTTTCAAGTTGAAGAAGTGGCAACTTGAGACCAAGGTGTGCTGAGCGGAGGCCTCCAGATGCCTGGGGGAGCCCAGCATCGGGCTCCTGGAGGACGGGGAGTGTGGCCCTCGCGCCGTCTCCAGAATGTTCTAAAGGGCAGCCCAGGGTCCTTAGGAAAAGGGCAACAGGCTAATCGCTTTGTTTCCAGGGGACCATCCTGTCCCCACGGTGCTGACGGGAGGCACCAGCTGGGGGTCACGGTGGTGCTGGGCGTGTCCTCTGGGAACTTTGCCTCCTTCCCTCTCTTCTCCCTCCCTAGTAGATTTCAGAACATGCCTCAGGGTGGAGAAGGATGGAGGGACTGCTCTCCTAATGATTCATTTGCCTTGAATTTAGTTAGAAACGAGGTATTAATGCTTCTGGCACATCCTGTTCCATAGGGTAGATAGTACTCTTTTTAGTCATGGTTTCTGGTGTGTTCTTTATCTTCTTTGGAGGGTTTTAAAGAGTTTTTTAATACTAAGGGCAATTTTGCATTCAAGTGATTTTTCTCACATGACTACCAAATTTAACATATTTCATAAAAAAAGGTGGCTGTTCTTCTGGTTAATCTTGTGTCTATTTAGGTGTGTTTCAGTCTAAACTTTAAACCTGACGGTTTAAAGCAGAGGTGGGCAAACCATAGCCCACGACGCCCATGCAGCCAGCAAGCTAACGATGGTTCTTATATTTTCAAAATGTTATAAAAAACAAACAACATCTGACAGAATATGTAGCCACAAAACCTAAAGTATTTATTATCTAGTCCTTTACAGAGGTTTGCTGGGTTATTAGATTAACTTGTGGATACGTTAGTTCTCAAATTTGGGGGTTGTGTTCCTTGGTGTTGTGTACGTTTTGTGCAGAATGAACTTTTCAGTTAAGTACGCGTCCGTGCTCTGATCTAACTCAGTGTTACATTTTGGGGAGTGGATGAAAATACATGACCATCAGAAGCCAGTTAGCTTTAGCTTTATATAGTTGCAGTGACTTTTTTACTTTTTAGGACAATATTTTTATTTCTGGAGGCTCTGTTATTTTTTTTTCTGATTTGCTTCTTTTTTTTTTTTAACTGGACTCTTGTTTTAGAGTTTTGGTCTTAAGCATTTTTATTTATGCTCGTTTTCCCACGTTTACTCTAGGAGATGTATTCTCAAGTTCTCGGGGCCTCCTCCTACTGTGTCTGCTCTTGGTCATGGGGATCATGGGGGTGTTCCCTCTCACACTCTGCGGTTTCGAATGTGAATTTATACTCAGCAGGGAGGCTCAGGTGGCCCATCAGGGGCTGTCAGTACTTTGATGCAGTTTCTGGCCTGGGGTCCCTTGTCATGTGGTTCCTTGGCTAGAGGGTTCCCCAACCACACACTTGCTGGAGGGACCAGCCTTTGGTGCCAGGTGCTCAGGGAAGACTTTCTCCAGCAAGAGCCCAGAAGAGATGTGATTCTGGTGGGCAGACGTGTTCTAGTTAATCCTTTCATGGAGGTGGCCTCTGAGGGCCTGCCTTTATTTGGGGTTCTGTGTCCCTGTTGTGTGCAGGTTGCCTCACACTGAGGAGGCATGAGAAATGTGTGGGGTGCTCACACCGCGGGCCCAGACGGCCGGCCTCGGAAGCACCTGCGTGTGAGGCTGGGAACTCGGGGCTCAGGTTCTCCCCTTTCTTGGACGGCAGCGCCTCGTGAACCTGACTCACTTGTGCTAACACTGGTTCACGCGGAGCGCCTGCTTCTCTTCTGGGAGTCTGTGGTTTGGGTGTGTGCGGGCAGAGGAGCTGCGTGACCCGCCCCCAGTAAGAGCCCTGGGCGCTGGGTCTGTGAGCGTCCCGGCAACACGGCACTTGGTGAGTGTTGTCCTGGTTTGATGCTGGGAGAATTAAGCTCATCCCAGCTGGAGCCTGACCTCCTCCCGCCTCCGCCCCACTTGCCTTTTCCCTTGGCTGGTTGAGTTCTGTGAGTCATTGCACCTGGGGAGTGGTCCTGGGGACCCCAACACAGGGCATCACCGAATTAGCTCACTGCTCTGGTTCTAAGTCTGCTCTTTGCTTTTGCCCTCTGAGGGTAACTTAGAAGCTCAGTTTTGCGTTTATAGGGATAGTTCTCATGTTTTGTGCAGGACATCTAAGTGTTTGGGATCAGGAGGGGTTTTTTGGCTAACAGCTCAACCTCTGGAAACGAGTCTGATTCTTTGGTTTATAAAGTAATGCTGGAGACCATCTAACACGGAGGTTCAGAACATAGCGTTTGGGCTAAGGGGGGCCTATGCTTGAGCCCCTGCTAACCTCTTGAGCCTTCTCATCTGTCAGGTGAGGGGTTGCTGAGGCCGGGGTATCCCATGCCCTCGCCATGCAGGCACGAATGGCACCCAGGAAGAGTGCTGTTGATGCTCCAGCCTGGTCCCACACTCGCTGGCAGACGGCCCTGCCATGCAAGGCCGCAGTCTTTCACAGTTTTCTCCCAACCGCAAAAGGTCCCCTGGGGTAGAGGCTGCTGCTCCCCGAGATGCTGTCTTCCTTAGGGCTCTGTCTTTTCTTGCGGGGCTCCTATACCTCCAGGGGTTGGTGGCCATCATCTGCCATCCTTCTGGGACCCATGGTGCTTGCTTTGTGACCATCCGTACAGTCTCCAGTTTTTGTCTTGGTCGCCACTCCTTTGTCCTTTCTCCTAGGTGTGTGATCAGATTAAGACCAAGCTCACCTCCCTGAAAGATGTTCCAAACAGAATAGAGTGTCCCCTTATCTACCACCTGGACGTGGGGGCCATGTATCCCAACATCATCCTGACAAACCGCCTGCAGGTGAGACAGGTTCCCCCATCAGAATCGAGCTCTTTCTGCCCAGGCCCTAACCGATCCCCCTCCCACCCCACCGCAGCCCTCTGCCGTGGTGGATGAGGCCACGTGTGCTGCCTGTGACTTCAACAAGCCGGGAGCAGACTGCCAGAGGAAGATGGCCTGGCAGTGGAGGGGCGAGTTCAGTGAGTGCAGCCCCAGGGCAGGGGCAGGGTGGCTCGGCGGGGAGCAGGTGTGCAGGCCCCTGTCACGGACTCCCTCTGTCACCCGCCTAGTGCCAGCCAGCCGCAGCGAGTACCATCGGATCCAGCACCAGCTGGAGTCGGAGAAGTTCCCTCCCTTGACTGCAGAGGGCCCAGCCCGGGCCTTTCACGAGCTGTCCCGCGAGGAGCAGGCTAAATACGAGAAGCGGAGGCTGTCAGGTGAGTGCCTTCCAAACACAGTGCCTCCTCTGGCTTGGGCCTTTGTCGGGCCGTGCTGGTACATCACAGCCTGAGGTCAGTTAAACTGGATGTTGCACCGGATGAGGTCACTGTGAACTGGTTCTTCCTGCAGCTTCCCTTTATTTCTTCTTCAGATGGTGACTTCTCCTTCCTGTGCTCTTGGGGACTTTGGCCCATTCACACTGGGGCTGCCCTTTCTTTGAGAGGATGAACCAGCACGTATCTTTCGGGCTTCTCTGCTCCTTGGTGTTAACCTAGAAGGCTGCACTGGTTGGCATCTGTTGCTTCCTCGCTTTCTTTGGCTATGTCCAGGAGGCCTGGCTACCTCCTCTGTGGAGTCTCTCATGCTCCCCTGCTCTCGACTGTGCCTCAGATTACTGCCGGAAGGCGTACAAGAAGATCCACGTGACCAG
Organism: Neomonachus schauinslandi; assembly: GCF_002201575.2. Taxonomy (NCBI): domain Eukaryota; kingdom Metazoa; phylum Chordata; class Mammalia; order Carnivora; family Phocidae; genus Neomonachus; species Neomonachus schauinslandi. The sequence goes on along the minus strand of NC_058416.1, from coordinate 91,966,926 downwards.
GGTGGAGGAGCGCCTCACCACCGTCTGCCAGCGGGAGAACTCCTTCTATGTGGACACGGTGCGTGCCTTCCGAGACAGGCGGTATGAGTTCAAAGGTCTCCACAAGGTGAGTCTGACCTTCGTGAGGTCAGAGCAGAGTCGAGTTTCTGAGATGAGAACCCCCAGCTGGGATGTGTGGCTCCCCATCTCTGGGCTCCCATGCATTTGCAAAGTAATGAGTGCACAGTTATTTTCAGCTTTGAGGGATTAAAGGCCTGAGGCCTTGAAACTGTTCTGAGTAATCGCTTTGGAAGTATTTATTTAGAGCAGAGATCAGCACACTATGGCTGGGCGGGCCATTTTTATAAATAAAATTTTATTGGAACTGAGCTGCGTCCCTCTGCAGCCGGAGGTGAGCAGCTGGAGTAGAAACAGGCTGCATGAGTGTAGTATTAGCCGCGTGGCCCTTTATTTGCCAGCCTCTGACGGGAGGAGTGGGAGTGCGATTTACTAACCGTTTCGTCCAGCAGGATCAAGGAAGGTATGTAGCAACACCTCAGTGATCATGACACAGAGTAGTCTTATACTTGGGCGAATGGGGTTCTTTCTTCTGAAAGACCTTTCACTGCTGGACTCAGTAAGGTCCCTGCTCTGACAGACTCTTGTCATTACATTTTATAATTATTACCTTTTTTTGCTGGTTTCTTAGTGTGGTAAAACAGACATAACATAAAACTCAACATTTCTAAGCACACAGTTCTGCAGCACTGGGGACATTCACACTGCTGTGCGGCCACCACCCCCACCCCTCCCCAGAACTCTTCATCTGACGGAGCTAAAACTCTGCTCCCCCATAACAGTAACCCCCCATTCTACTTTCTGTCTCGGGGTTTAACTCCTGTAGGGCCCTCGGGTTAGTGGGATCACACAGCGTCTGATTATGACCGGCTCATTTCCCTCAGCATCGGGTCCTCGAGGTTCATCCATGTTGTGGCAGGTGTCGGACGTTCCTTCTGAGGCTGAATGGTAGTCCGTTGTGTGTACGCCCCACGTTCTGTTCATGCTTCGTCTGTCCACGGGCGCTGGGTCGCGTCCAAGTTCTGGCCTCTGTGAATGTGGATGTGCAAACAGCTCCTCACGTCCCTGCTTTCGGTTCGTTTGAGTGTGTACCCAAAGTGGCATTGCTGGGTCTTACGGTAATTTAATTTTCAGTCTTTTGGGGAGCTGCGGTCCCATCTCATTTTGTTTCAGTTAAGTAACTGTTAAGTTTCTTGTTTCTCTGTCTCTCTTCAGACAAGAACTAAAGGTGTAGTGAGTGTCTCGTTCTCCGGAGTCTAACACGGTACCTGGTACATAGTAGACATTCAGTGAATATCTTAATTGTTTTGTTCTTTAAATATCAGACCTTCAAGAAAATTTTCTTCTCATATTGGATGGCGAGTTTGCAGAAATATGTATGGCCTTCCCTGTGGTTCTTTGTCAGTTGCTCTTATTAGGGGCCTCTTCAGTATCTCTCGTTACCCTAAGTTTGGTTAATACGGACACAGAGAGGCCTGGCTCCTCGTCCTGGGACATCTTGGCCTCAGGACAGCCAGTCCCATCACGGAAACCCACCCTATAGATCCTGCTAGCGAAGACTTGCTTCCTCGCAGTGAAGCAGGTAGAGCTCATCTGCCAGTGTAAGTCTCACCCACATGCTGGGGGAGATGTCCTCCAGCCTTGCCTTTCGGGCTCAGCATTTCAGGAGGTGCAGCCCGTGGGTGTGAAGGCCAGGTGTCACCATGTCCCCCTCTGGGCTGGGCACTGGGTGGGACTGGGGTCGGGCACCCCCAGGCCTAGCACTCGCGATCCATGGCTTCTAGTCTGATTCAAATTCTGGAGAGTCTTTCATGCATTCCAGATGTTTATTGCCTGTTCTTTGCCAGGTGCTCTTCTAGGTACTGAAATGCATCAGCTAAGGAAGTGAAGGTCAGGTGTTCTAAGCAGAAAGGGAAGCATCAAATCTTTGATGACTGTGACAGCATCCAAGTTAGCAAGCAGGGACAGACATGCAGCTTGGGCAGGAGTGAGTTCATGTGCCCCTGAGTGCCCGTGCTGGTCACCCTTCCACGTGCGCAGTTCTGTGGATTTTGACAAAAACATACGTGTAATGTATGTACGTGTGTAATGACCACCACAGTGAGAAGAACATTCCCATTACAACTATTGAGAATAGCACGAGGTCCTTCGTTAGCTTTATTGTTTCCGTCTTCCAACACTTGGTACAGGATCCGATAAGCAGGTGTTGGTCCATCATTAGGCTCGTGAGTCAGTTGTAATCCTGAGATGCTGTCTTTATTAGTGTGCACTTTGCTCTCTGCCTGTCAGTGGTTTCTGAGTTCTGTTGTTGGAGAAGACCTGTAACTCAGCTTGTCCACAGCATTCAGTCAGAGTCCACTGAATAACAGGATGCATATTGGGAGCCCCTGGGCCTCTTGGGTGGCGTGAAGCCCCTTCTTCTGTTGCTTGTCTCGGACTTGGGTTTCCTTTGTTCCTCTGGCTCACTGTTGGGTTCTGGGTTTTGTCCCAGGAGGCTGATGTTGTCCCAAGTCTGAGTTGTCCAAGTGGGTTACTGTAGTATTTTCTCCTCGTCCTTGGTCTCACAAGAAATAAAAGTTCCTTTGTGTTCAGAACTCGTTTCAGGACATCTGCCTTGTACTGGGAAGTGCTGGCTTACCAGTGACTCGGGACTCGTGGGAGCCCGGTGTGTGGTTCTGGCCTGGCTGCAGGGTTGCGGGTTGTGCAGACCTGGGAGGGACGTGCGGACCCCATACCCTTGTTACGTTTCTCGGGGGCGGTAATCGCGTTTTGGTTACGTACAATGCCTTTATTCCTAGGAATTGTGTGCTGGAGTCTTCAGGGGGTCAGGTCCTGATGTCTGCACCTTCCAAGGGGCTGTGCCCGTACAGAGAACGGGGTAAAGGAAACGTGGCCCAGGGTCCGCAGTGGTTTTTCTCCTCATGTCTATGGTCTTCCGTTGTATTCGTTTTGGAAGTTTTCTGTAGGTTTGAAATTTTCAAACTATTAAAACGTTGGGCCACTGACTACGTAGAATGTGAGCTGAAAGAACCTAGAAGGCAATTGGTCTCTATGTGGTCCTAGGTGTGGAAAAAGAAGCTCTCCGCGGCCATGGAGCTGGGCGACGCAGCGGAAGTGAAGCGCTGCAAGAACATGGAGGTCCTGTACGACTCCCTGCAGCTGGCGCACAAATGCATCCTCAACTCCTTCTACGGCTACGTCATGCGCAGGGGGTACGCTCCTGCCTGGGGCCTGAGTCGGGGGAGTTGGTGCCTGCAGGCCTCGTGCTCAGGGAGGCGGGACCGCTGGCTGGGGCTGGGGTGAGGGTGGGGCCACGCTGACGCGGAGGGTCTGGGGTGCCGAGGGCATCGGCGCCACAGACATGTCGTCTCCGTGTCTTGGGCGGGAGACAGGGACGTGGTAGTTTCCAGGGTGTTTATGTGTTGGAGGCTGTGGAGAGGGTCTGGGCAGTCACCAAGCAACACTGCGTGACTAATACGAGGTGTGAAGCCATCTGAGGAGTTAGGAAGGCCGGGGTGGGGTGCTGCTTAAAGTCAAGGTGGACTGTTTCTGACGGACGTGGGACGAGGGGGGATCTGAATGGTGAGTGAGGGCCTTTCGGGGAGCGGGTCATGGAGGCCTGGCCACTGGGTAGGGGTCCCACTGGGGAGGGTCAGCATGTTGACTCTGGAGAAGGAGAAATACGGGACACTAGGCATTAGGTTTGAGGGAAGGTTGTTGTATTTTTTGTTGCCTTTTTTTTTAAGGTTTGTTTATTTATTCGAGAGAGAGAGTGTGCACACACTTGTGTATGTGTGCAGTGGGGGCGTGGGGGTGGGGGAGGGGCAGAGGGAGGGAGGGTCTCAAGCCGATTCCCCGCTGAGCGTGGAGCCCAACGTGGGCCTCAGTCCCACAACCCTGAGGTCACGACCTGAGCTAAAACCAAGAGTCGGACACTCAACTGACTGAGCCACCCAGGCACCCCTAGTTTTTGTTGCTTTCTAATGGCAGAGAAGGAGGAGTGGAAAGCAGGGCTAGAGTGGAGTCCTCAGGGGCAAGGAGGGGCAGGCCTCCCGACGCGACCTGGTTTGGGGCAGTGGGCTGGGTGTCTGGCGGGAAGCCGCGGGCATCCGCGGGCTTGTGTTTTCCCTGAGAGGTGAGGGTGAGCGTGGGGTCTGGGAGATGGAGAGGGCACGAGATGGAGCTGGGGACAGTGGAAGGGGGCTCGTGAGGACGCACGGCCACCTGGGCTGGCAGTGAGGGAGCTGCTGACAGTGGTGGCCTGCTGCATCTTCCAGCCCTGCACCTGGAAGGAGGGCAGAGGAGTGTCCCCAGCACTGAGCTAAGGTCCTCTGTGGTTCTCCTGCCCTGCTTCAGATGTCCCCTTCTCGGTGTCCTTCTGCTGACCTCCTCTAGTGACCCTTTGAGGGGAGCCCCACCGGCCCCCCAGGCTGTGACTCTCTTTCTCAGGGCTCGCTGGTACTCCATGGAGATGGCAGGCATCGTCTGCTTCACGGGGGCCAACATCATCACCCAGGCACGGGAGCTGATTGAGCAGATCGGGTGAGCGCTGCACTCTGGTCAGCTGCTGGGAAAGGACAGCCTGGAAGGGGGGCTGTGGGGCGGGGGCGGGGAGCGAGCAGGTGGGCATTGTGTTTCATGGGTCCATGGCCAGGAAGGGCCTTCACGCCAGGTTCTCCCTATGTGAAGGCCATGGTCCAGTATCCATGTGGCCTCGTTTCTCTGTTTCTCTGAAGGAGGCCCTTGGAGCTGGACACAGATGGAATATGGTGCGTCCTGCCCAACAGCTTCCCTGAAAACTTTGTCATCAAAACGACCAGTGTAAAAAAGCCCAAGGTGACCATTTCCTATCCTGGGGCCATGTTAAACATCATGGTCAAGGTGAGCCTGGGTCTCCAGGGAGGGCCTGCTGTCTGGGCCTGGATTGCTGGCACCCCCACTCTGATGGGGATTTGGGAGGGGGACTGTGTAGGCTCTCAAGCTTGCCTGGTCCCTTCCGAACATCAGACCAGCCTGCCTGTGCCGTTCAGGCTTTTCTGTAGCCCAAGGATCTGTACAGAGAGTGCTGTGCTCGCGCTGGAGTGAGTCTTCCCCTTTAGCACAGTGTCCGACTGTTCGCTTTTAACTTTTTATTTTGAAATAGTGTTAGACTTACAGAAGAGTCCTAACAGTAGAACAGAGATTTGTATATATCCTTCAGCCTGCTTCCTCTAATGTTAGCATCTGTAAGCCCTGGCACAGTGATCAGAACTAAGGAATTCACGTTGACACAACGCTGTAACCAAGCCAGAGTCTTTATTTGCATTTCCTGCGTCTCCCGGGCTCCATGCTGGGCGTGCTGGTCCTGTCTCCTCAGTCCCCTCCAGGCTGGCAGCTCCCTGTCTTCAAGGAGTACTGGCCTCGAGTTTTGTTGACTGCCTCTCATTTGGATTTGTTTGTTGTTTCCGTCATTGGAATGAGGTCATTAGCATTTTTGAAGGAATGCCAAAGGCGATGTGCCCGTGTTTCATCCTGTTGCTGCTTGGTGTCAGGATCTGCACTTCTGGCCTCCCCTCCCCCGTCCCACCCACTGTCCTGCTCACCTTCCCGCTGCTGCAGGAGTGAGACATGGAGTCATGGAGCCCACACCTCCCCACACCCCCGGGGAGGAGAGTCAGTCTGGCCGCGTGTTAAAACTACCAGAGCCTTGAGCGAATGCTGGAGGAGATACTTGAGACGATGCAGGTGTCCTGTATCTCTCTAATTTTCACTGGTTTGAGTGTCTGTTGCTGGTTCTGTGTGGCTTTCCCCTCTGGCGGCTCCCTCTTTCCCACATTCCTGGTACGTGTATTAATTGGAATCCTTCCGTCAGGAAGCGTTATCACCCTTCTTTACCACTTATCCCCCGCTTAGCAATGTACTTAGTCATGTCCTGCTGTGTTTTGTGACCCCGCTTATTCCTCTTTGGCTGCTGGGGGCTCCTTCCCATTTGCCCACATATTCTTGACACATGCCTCTGTTCTGTGGTTTGGGTTCAGGTTTGGGGCTTTTTTTTAAACAGCACTGTCTTACTTCTTATTTTCTTTTTCTTTTTTTTAAAGATTTTATTTATTTATTTGACAGAGAGAGACAAGGCGAGAGAGGGAATACAAGCAGGGGGTGCGGGAGAGGGAGAAGCAGGCTTCCCTGCCGAGCAGGGAGCCCGACGCGGGGCTCGATCCCAGGACTCTGGGATCACGACCCGAGCCAAAGGCAGATGCTTAACGACTGAGCCACCCAGGCGCCCCTACTTCTTACTTTCTTACTGGTCCTGTAAGGTGCTCCAACCTCATCTTGAGTTTCCCAGTCCCAGCCCCAGAATCAGCTGTTTCTCTAAGGAGCCAGGTTCCTTTTATTGGAGAGGGTGTTGGAAACCAAGATCAGGGGCAGAGGCTCCTTGCTGTGGCTGTTGGTGCTTCTGGCTGTTCTGGCCGATCGAGCCAGGAGAGATGTGTATGCCTGATGCCCCCCTCGCCCACACATGCAGCTGGGTTTATTTCTCTGTCTGCGTGTGCACTTTAAAATAGAGAACGTGAGTCCACAGCGATCTGTCTGGCCCCAGTCTAGTCCCCTTTCCTCATTAGTAACTTCTTCCTCCTGAGGTGAGAAGCCTGTCCCTCATTTTCTTGGTGTGTTCATTTGTTGAGCCCTAGTGTATGTGCGCAGGGGCTTCAGGATTGTGTCATCTGTGCAGTGAACTTACCAGCTACAGCACAGTGTGTGTGTGGTGTTTCTGTCTTTGGTCTGTACTAACCCCATCAGGACAGGGTTTGCCAGGGTGACAAGTCAGCCCTTGAGCGGGGTTCTACACAGAATGCAGCCGGGCTCGTGTCTTCCAGTCTGCAGTCCCTCTTGGGGTTGCCCAGTATCCTGGTTGAATGCTTTTTACTTTGCTTACAGTAAAATTCACTCTTCGTAGAGTGCAGTTCTCTGGGTTTTGACCCACACATAGAGTCATGTTTCCACCTCACAGAGCAACACAGAACAGTTCCCGAGTGCCGCTCCTTTATCATCAGCTCCAGACTCTGGCTACCCAGTGTGTTCTCTGTGCAATAATAATTCTGCCTTTTCCAGAATGCCTTGTGAATGGAAACAAGTCGTATAAGCTCCTGGACTTAGCAGAATGCGTTTTGGTTCGTCCACGTCTGACATGTGTCGGAGTGTAAACTCTCCCTGGCTGAGTGGTGTCCATTGTACAGAAGAGCCCCAGTTTGCTGGTCCAGCCAGTCCTCGGAGGGTAGCTGTCACTTCCAGAATGGTTGGGAGTAAGGCAGCCCCCCTTCCCCTCGTTTTGCAGGAAGGCTTCACCAATGATCAGTACCAGGAGCTGACTGAGCCATCCTCACTCACCTATGTCACCCGCTCAGAGAACAGCATCTTTTTCGAGGTTGACGGACCCTACCTCGCCATGATCCTTCCAGCCTCCAAGGAAGAAGGCAAGAAACTGAAGAAGAGGTAGGAATCCCACAGCCTTCGTGTTTGGGAAGAAAATGAACGGATGAGACTTAACCCATCCAGGAAGTAGACCAGGAGGCCAGATGGGAGTAGTTCTGTTTTTTTGACCTTTTTGATTCAATTTGGAGACACAAATACTACCAGCTCTGCTCTCCACCTGTTAGATTCTGGCTGCACAGGCTGCCGGCCCTTCTGTCGTTCTTCTCTCAGAAGCAGGAGCCTCGGGGTGGAGAGACATTTGCTGCCCGGCAGATGGTAGAGGAGAAGGTTGGGTGGAGGGCCGGTGGCACGCAGCCAACATCCCAGGCTCCCGTTCACTGCCATGCTTGCCTGTGATTCCAGGTACGCCGTCTTTAATGAGGACGGTTCCCTGGCTGAGCTAAAGGGCTTCGAGATCAAACGCCGAGGGGAGCTGCAACTGATTAAGATCTTCCAGTCCTCGGTGTTCGAGGCCTTCCTCAAGGGCAGCACGCTAGAAGAAGTGTATGGCTCTGTTGCCAAGGTGGCTGATTACTGGCTGGATGTGCTGTACAGTAAGGTAAGGCCACCCCCCTCCTTCCCGGGCTGCGAAGGTCCTGCGGGCAGAGGGACCCCATGTCCCTGGGCTCCCGGAGAGCAGGGTGGGTCAGGGCTAACTCTGACAAGACCCCAGCACATTAAAAGCAGCTATAAGACAGAATTTACCCGTGACTGCATCAACTTCTTGGATTCTCACAATCCTTGTAGGCCCTGTAAATGAGCATGCGGTTTCCACAGTTTAAACAACAGGGCCGGCTCCCTTTAAAAATATCTTCTCACGAAATTTATCGTTCTCTCTCTGTTGCTCGTTAGTCTGTATTTCATCACGTTTGCATTACTTAACTCACAGTTATCCACTACTATTGGGTATCAGGATTCTGGTTTCCACCGCTGTAATGTTGCGTTGAACATCTTTGTACAGACGCTTTTCCCTCCTTTCTTGTGTTGTCTGCTAAGAGGAGGCTTTCTGAGTGAAAGGGGTACTGGAATATTCTGGAACATTTTTGTCTTCCTTTGCTTTGTGGGCCGCTGTAGCTTGGCATGTTGTCTTGTTCTGTAGTGTTGACCCATACACGAGAGTAAGCACCAAGAGAGAAAAACACGAAACAGGGGCCAGGCAAATCTTACAGGATGTTGGGGGCGCGGGGTCAGGGGTGCGTGCGTGCGGGGGCGCGGGGTCAGGGGTGCGGGGGCGGGGGGTCGGGTGCGGGGGCGCGGGGTGAGGGGTGCGGGGACAGCGGGGGCGGGGGGTCGGGTGCGTGTGCGCGGGGTCAGCGGGGGCGCGGGGTCAGGGGTGCGCGTGTGCGGGGGCGGGTGGTCGGGGAGCAGATAGCGCTGTTTGCTCCCAGGCGCCTCTGACTCCTCATTGTTGAGGAGCGCCTCTGCTCCTCACTCGGTCCTTGGCTCTCCAGCTGGCATTGTCTCTTTCTTTCCTCGCTCCTCCTTTTCCTGTATTTTTTTTCCTTTTAGGAGAAAAATCACCATTTATGTCTTTCCCCTTTTTTTGCAGCTTTGGTGCTAATAGCTCAGTAAACATTTCTTAACGTTTTTTACATAGTTTAATGACATGGAAGTTAAGGTTTTGTGTTTGAATTTGTGTTTTGTTCGCTGATGTGAGACAGCCCCGCTGTGTATCAGGCTGGAGAAAGTCAAGTTACCATGGGAGGAGTGTTTCCGGTGAGCCTGGGGTAGCCCTCCTTTCCTTCTGCGCCATGTTGTGCCCATTGCCTCTCTTCAGGCAGCTAACATGCCCGATTCTGAGCTGTTTGAGCTGATCTCTGAGAACCGCTCCATGTCTCGGAAGCTGGAAGATTATGGGGAGCAGAAGTCCACGTCTATCAGCACCGCCAAGCGCCTGGCTGAGTTCCTGGGAGATCAGATGGTGAAGGACGCGGGGCTGAGCTGCCGCTACATCATCTCGCGGAAGCCTGAGGGGTCTCCTGTTACAGAGAGGTAAGGGTTCCTGAGGTTAAGGAAGGGATTTCTTAAGGTCTTGGATGCTTGGGTTGGAAGCTTGAGTCTGTTGTGGAACCTCTGTCCCTTTGTAGCGAGGTGAGCTTCCTTGGAAAGGGCAGGAGGGGCGCCTGGGTGGCTCAGTCGGTTAAGCATCTGCGTTCGACTCAGGTCATGATCCCGGGGTCCTGGGATCGAGTCCCGCATTGGGCTCCCTGCTCAGCGGGGAGTCTGCTTCTCCTTCTCCCTCTGCTGCTCCTCCTGCTTGTGTTCTCTTTCTCTTTGTCAACTAAGTAAATAAAAAATCTTAAGAAAAAAACACAACAAATTACATACAGAGTAAAATAAAGAATTCTTATATATCAACAAGAGGAAGGCGACATAAAAAGTAGGCAACAGATATGAACAGGCAACTTGCAAGTGAAGGACATGATGGTCAGTACATGGAAAAATGTTTAAACTCACAGTAATCATGAAGTGCGGATTTCAGAAGCATCTATTGGTCGGAAAGCAAGTGTGATGATAGCAGTTGTCGTGCATATAGAAAGGCGTGTGGGTGACAGTCACTTCAGAGCAAAGCCAGCTGTGCATGGTGAGGTAGACGATGCTGATGCCTCTCACAATGGAGCATGTCTGGGAATGTGCCCTGTGTAACTGCCCGTGTGTTTTCGTTGTGTTTAAGAGCAAATGTTGGGAATGCCACAGTGTCCTTCAACCAAAAATGGACAGATGTGTTTATGCAGTGAAATGCCGTGTGGGTGTTGGAATGAGTGGATCGCAGCTGCGTGCTGTGCTGCAGGCTGGCGCGTGCACCCCGTTGTACTCCATTTGTATCAAATTGACAAGCACCGAGGACACTCTTACTTGTTTCGGATACATATGGACAGGAGTAGTATAAAAGCATGTGTGGGGGGCGCCTGGGTGGCTCAGTTGGTTAAGCGACTGCCTTCAGCCCAGGTCAGGATCCCGGAGTCCCTGGATCGAGTCCGGCATCGGGCTCCCTGCTCAGCGGTGAGTCTGCTTCTCCCTCTGATCCCCTTCCCTCTCGTGCTCTCTGTCTCTCATTCTCTCTCTCTCAAATAAATAAATAAAATCTTTAAAAAAAAAAAAAAAGCATGTGTGGGATTGGTGAACACCAAGATAGGGATCACGTTTATCTCTCTATGAGGATGGTCAGGAGAGCTGCATGGGACTTCATCCTTACGTTTTCTCCTCTATGAAGTAAAAAGCGTGAAGTTAGATAGGACTAGGTGATGTGGGTACTGGTGTCTGTTGTGTTCTGAGTTTCTTTGCGTTCATAATATTCACGTTAACAACTCTTTCCTCCAGTGAAAGGAAAGGGTATTGATGGTTGCTGTGTTGCTTGGCTAGTCATGTGAAAACTGGGTCATTCTTTCAGGAAAGCAGATGGAGTCTTCCTGTATCTTACTCAATGAGTAACATTTTAGAAATGTCTAATTGTGTGTGCACACGGGAATTTGTGATTTACGTAGCTCTGTTAAGCGTGGCCAAACAACACCGATGGCCCCCAGTGGGGGGGAGTGTGCATTAGCCCATGATATTTTAAACGTTGATGTATTATGTATTTATTGAATATGATAAACATTAGATATTAGCTGTACTTTATAACAAACTGACATCATGAAGTAAAAGCACAGATTACAAACGGGGTTACAAGCCCTTTCATCCATGTGGAATACGTATACGCTGGTGAGCACTGTGACGGGAGTTGGGGAGAGTCTTGTGTTGGTGACTTTTATGCCTTTCTTCGCCCAGGGCTATCCCGCTTGCCATTTTCCAGGCAGAGCCCATGGTGAGGAAGCACTTTCTCCGGAAATGGCTTAAGAGTTCTTCCCTCCAAGATTTTGATATTCGGACGGTGAGTACTGACTTTGTTACTTTGAGAAGTTTAGGAGGAAGAGTCGACAGCAGAGTATCCCTGACTCAGGTCTGGAGTCTTCACTCTTGACGTCCTCTTTTCTGATACGTAATGGGTAAGGAGATAGTTATGCTTTAGGGCAAAACTGGAAAAGCTCAGTGCTGGGGAGAGCTTGGATTCTGGCACAGGGTCCTTGTGCTGGCTCAGCCACTAAGTCTGGGATCCTGGGAGGCATTTAAATGCTCTGCCTCAGTTTCCTTCTCTGTCAAATGGGTATGTTTTGTCCCAGAATTTCTAGGTGGGTTACAAGTAGGACACAGGAAGCATTCAGCACAGTGCTTGGCATAGAGTGGGGCATAGCGCTGCTGCTGGTCTCTCTTACACCCTGTTGTGGTCTTCCCGCCACCCAGATTCTGGATTGGGACTACTACATTGAGCGTCTGGGGAGTGCCATACAGAAGATCATCACAATCCCTGCAGCTTTGCAGCAGGTGAGGCCTGCCAGTGCAGACAGGGCCCCATGTGGCTCAGTAGCCACGGAAACCTGGGCCTGGCCCGTATTAGAAGAGTCAGACAAGTGATCTGTGTCCCCTTTGTGTAGGTGAAGAACCCAGTGCCACGCGTCAAGCACCCTGACTGGCTGCACAAGAAACTTTTGGAGAAGAATGATGTCTGCAAGCAGAAGAAGATCAGTGAGCTCTTTGTCCTCGAGGGCAGGAGACAGGTAGTGGGACCGTGGGGCCCCTGCTGCTGCCATTCAAGTGTCTAGAGTATTTCTTTGTTAAAAATGTGCCTGGCAGTCGACTCTTTATTTCCTGCTGGGGATTTTCTGGGATAGGACACACTTGGTCGTCTGTTAAGGAGAAGGACTGTCCTCTATGTGAATAGGGTGGTAACTGGACTCAGGGACTCTGTGAATCACTGTGCCAAGAGACTTCAGTTTTCTAAACTAGAAAATAAAAACCTGTAGAAACCCTAGAAAATACTGGAGGGTGTAATGAAGGGCTTAGCTAAAATCAGAAAAGACAAAAGAAAATTCTCCAGTGCTGAAAATGAATAGTGAACTTATTTTTTTTTTATTACTGATTTTTTCTCCACCCCCTGAAAAGTGAACTTTAAACCAGAGCAGTATATAAAGTTACCTGCAAAAAACCAGATTCTCAGGTTGGACTTTTAAAATCTAACTTTATCTTAATTATAAGAGCTATCCCTAGAAGGCCAGGGCACAGAGGGATTAAAAGAATGGAAAGCACACAATCAGGCAAATACTAACTGAAACAAAGCTAATGGGCTGTATTAATGCCAGCAAAATGATCCTTAAGCCAAGAAGTATTAGTAGGGATAGGATGGTTATTAAACCATACTGAAAGTCACAGTTCACCAGAAACATATAATTCTGATAGTTTAGTTTTAAATAATGTAAAAATTTACCTAATTAGTAGAAGGAATTGACATCCAGTCAAGTTTGAGAGATTTTAATAAATCCCTCTCAATTGAAAGATCGAGCAGACCAAAAACCAGTACGAATATGTAAGGTTGGGGGCGCCTGGGTGGCTCAGTCGTTGGGCGTCTGCCTTTGGCTCGGGTCATGATCCCAGGGTCCTGGGATCGAGCCCTGCATTGGGCTCTCTGCTCCACGGGAAGCCTGCTTCTCCCTCTCCCACTCCTCCTGCTTGTGTTCCCTCTCTTGCTGTGTCTCTCTCTCTCAAATAAATAAATAAAATCCTTAAAAAAAAAAATATGTAAGGTTGGAGTGACTCTAACCAGATTCAATGAATAAATATAACCTTGTACTCAGTAATCAGGGATTACATATTCTTCTCAAGAACATGTACAGTCATGACCGTGTGCATGCAACAGATTCTAAATAGTTTATGTATAACCCATTTTGTTTGGAAATTTTAAAAAAATGTACATTTGTAAATAACTTATGGATCAAAGAAGTCATAATGGGGGCGCCTGGGTGACTCAGTTGGTTACACGCCTGCCTTTGGGTCAGGTCATGATCCTAGGGTCCTGGGATCAAGTTCCACATTGGGCTCCCTGCTCAGCTGGGGAGTCTGCTCTCTCTCTACATCTCCCCCCTGTTCATGATCTCTTTGAAATAAGTAAGTGAAATCTTAAAAAAAAGAAAAAAGTCATGATGGGAATTAGAAATACTTAAAGTACTAATCCTATCAAAATTTATGGTATGCAGCTAAAGAGCACTTATATGCACACTGTCTGCACAGATAGATATTAGCAAAAAAAAAACAAGTATGAAATCAAATAAGCTTTCAACTGAAGAGTCAGCAGCAGAGTGAGCTGCGGAGGGAGAAAGATGGAAGTTACGAATGGAAGAGCAGGAATGAGGGAAATAAACGGTAAATCCCAAACCTTAGTGTTCGAAAAGACTTAGGAAATAGGCAAATCTTTGTCAAGATAGATGAATCTTTGGGCTTTGTTTTAGTGAAAATAGACACAATTGCAGACATGGAAAACCCTAAAACAATATAAGGAACTACCTTTACCAAACAAGCGGAAGCTTAGATGGACTGGACCGAATTATTCAAACTGACCTGAAAACCTGAATAGAGGTTAAACCATTAAATCATTGAATCACAGTTGAAACATACCAAATGGTTTTTCATAGGAATTTTACCAAAGTTTTTTTTTTTTTTTTAAAGATTTTATTTATTCATTTGAGAAACAGAGAGAGAGAGAGAGCGAGCCTGAGCAGGGGGAGTGGGAGAGGGAGAAGCAGGCTCCTCGCTGAGCCGGGAGCTCGATGTGGGGCTCGATCCCAGGAAGCTGGGATCATGACCTGAGCCAAAGGCAGATGCCCAACCATCTGAGCCACCTAGGTGCCCCCTTTACCAAAGTTTTTAAACAGATTATTTCAGAGAATAAAAGAGGAAAAGCCTTCTTAGTTCATTGGAATGGACTGTGTCTACATCGTCAGTAGGGGTCAGTCTCAGAAATATGTGAATGAGTGGGAAAAGCAAGTTGCCATGGGATGTGTGGTGTGGGACTCTTAACACCGCAGCTTAAGGGAGGGTGCACGTTCGTGGGCGTGGAGTAGAAGCACATGGTGCGCGGGGAGTGACAGGTGCTGGGCCGAGGGCTGGGAGGGAGAAGGAAGGGACCTGTCCTTCGCAATATTTTATTCCTCATGAAAAGGAGAGAGCCCCGGAGCAAATGTGGAAAGATGTAGGTGTTCTCTTCGTAGTCGTGGTACTTGAGTGACGTTTTGTTGGATCTTCGCTATTAGAAATTGGAGGTAGATCAGTCAGTCAGTGCACGCTGTTGTGTACGAGTATTTTGTCCCGTTCAGTTGACACCCACATGGTATATTTCTAGAGGTGCAGTTAATCTGAGAGGTTGTGGCATTCTAAGTCTCCTTTGGGTCTTTGCAGGTGGGCACAGCCCAGGCTCCAGAAAGCACGCGGAGCCTTGGTGCTTCTGACATGGAGGATTTTGGCTTTGTGAAGCCACCGCGCTCGGCAGTTCCTATCGCCACTAAGAGGAAGCGTGTCCTCTGGGAGAGCCAGGAGGAGTCGCAGGACCTGGAACTGACGGTACCCTGGCAGGAAATCCTGGGGCGGCCCCCGGCCCTCGGAACCACCCAGGTGAGAAGCCTCGGAGCCTGGGGTGGCCAGTGGGAGGAGGGAGCAAGGACAGCAGTCAGGCCCGAGCTGGGGCCCACTGTCTTCCGTGGAGTCTGCTAAGTAGCTTGGGGGCCCCAGCACGGGTCTTGACGTCCAGTCCTTACAAGAGCTACCCAGACTCGGAAGCCACATGATGTCGTTGCTGAGGAAGGCTGTTTCTGTTTTACTGCGTGCTCCTCGGTTGTGTTTACTGTGTCCTCTTTCTGACCTGTTCCACCACGTGTCCTAGGAAGAGTGGCTGGTCTGGCTCCGGTTCCATAAGAAGAAGTGGCAGCTGCAGGCCCGGCAGCGCCTGGCCCGCAAGAAGAGGCGGCGTCTGGAGGTGGCAGAAGGCAACCCTCTGCCCGGGGCCATCCGAGACAGGCCCGCCACCGGGTTGGGGAGCTTCTTGCGAAGGACCGCCCGTAGCATCTTGGACCTTCCGTGGCAGATTGTGCAGGTGTGGACTGCGATCAGTGGGGGGGCCGGGGGGGGTGAGATGCCTCCAGGGACAGCAGCACAGCCCGTGGGAAGGTCCTGGGGACCCTCCCGTGGTCCAGCATGGAGGGGAAGGGCAGGCCTTTGCTGGAGAGCACCTGGGAGGCGAGCGCTTCCTGTGACAAGGTGACAACTGTATGCTCTTTCCCTTTCAGATCAGTGAGACCAGCCAGGCGGGTCTGTTCAGGCTGTGGGCTGTTATCAGCAGTGACTTGTACTGCATCAGGCTGAACATCCCCCGTGTGTTCTACGTCAACCAGCGGGTGGCTAAAGCCGAGGAGGGGCCTTCATATCGCAAGGTACGGGCCTCAGGTGTTGCTGGTCACTGGTCCGCTGCCTGCTCAGTCTCGAGGTGTTCTCCGCCCTGATGGAGGGGCCACATAAAGAATGGGGCCTTGCGGATACAAAGCCTAGTGAGCCAGGTGACCCTAAGTGAGGTGTGCTGGAGCCTCTCTGTCCCGAGAACCCTCTTGGGGTGCTGTAAGAATCGAAACGGTGTCTGTGGACTGCTCAGTGACCGGAGTTGCCCATGTTGTCCTGATGCGCCATCCTCTTGGGTCTGATGCCCATGGAGCAGGGGGGGATGAGGTGGATATCTGTCAGGGGCTCTTCTGATGGAAACAGCTTTGCTGGGATAGACCTCACATGCCACATCCTCACCCATTTCAAGTGTGCATTTCAGCGGCTTTTCGTGTGTATCGGTCATGCAGCTTCTGCCACAGTCTGTCTTACAACATTTTTATTACCCTCAAAAGACACCCAGACCCTTAGTGGTCTCTCCCCTCCCCCAGCCTTCGGTAACCACCGGTCCCCGTTCTGCCTCTGGATTAGCCTGTTGTGGACATTTCATGTAGATGGAATCCACATAAGGCAGTTCTACCCAAAGCTCATTTACTGAGGCTGTTGGTGCACATCTCTCAGTTGGGCGCCCACACGCCGATATCTAGTTGAGGAAACGAGATGTGTGTGTTTGTAACTGGGAACTACACTGCGGAGGCTTTCCGGAGAAGGTGAGACTCAGTTCTGACCAGAGGATTCAGCAGGGTGTGGACCTAGAAAGGGCAGCCGAGAACAGATGATCTGGAATTCCTGTAGCTTTCTCCGATGTGGTGGGCATGGTAACTTCAAAGGAGATCATCTTTTGAGGGGATAGTTTCCTGTTCAGTGTCCTCTCCTGCTCCCCTCCCCAGGATTCCCCCACACTCTGTGGCTCCCTCAGGCCAGTAGATAGCAGGGCAGTAAACTGGGCACCCCTGCTGCCCTTGCTATCTGAGAGCCCCTCTGCTTCTCAGAAACCCCAGGCTGCTTCTCAGAGTTCCAGCAGAGCTTTCGGTTTTATTCACGAGGAGAGATGGGCTCTAGGGGGTTCAGCCCGTGGCTGTGGGACTGTTCCAGTGATGTGTGTCGTGTTTAACAGACATCACCACTTAGCTTAGCCGTGTGATGAGCTCATCACCTGTTTTCACCAGGTCAGCCGCGTCCTTCCGCGCTCCAACATGGTCTACAATCTCTATGAGTACTCGGTGCCCGAAGACATGTACCAGGAGCACATCAACGAGATCAACACTGAGTTGTCGGCCCCAGACATTGAGGGCGTGTATGAGACTCAGGTAACTATCTTCCCAGCTCAACTGAGCAGGGATCCAACTGGATGGGATAGAGAAGGGAAAACTGCATATGGGATGGGCAGGCTAGCAGCACAACTATGGGCCCCCCTCCAAGGCAGTGAGTCTCAGCAGCTGAGAAGTCTGCTGAAGACATACAGGCAGCGGCCCTCACCCTGCCTGTCTGCCTCCCCCCGCAGGTCCCGTTATTGTTCCGGGCCCTGGTGCAGCTGGGCTGTGTGTGTGTGGTCAATAAACCGCCGATGAGGCATCTTTCAGGCTGGGAGGCAGAAACCTTCGCTCTCGAGCACCTGGAGATGCGCTCTCTGGCCCAGTTCAGCTACCTGGAACCAGGTACGATGCATGCCGGTGACCCTCGCCTGGCCGGGCTCCCACGCACCTCGGGGTGACGGCCGTGTTCTCCTGCAGGGAGCATCCGCCACATCTACCTGTATCATCACGCCCAGGGCCACAAAGCACTCTTCGGCTTGTTCATGCCCTCCCAGCGCAGAGCGTCTGTGTTTGTGTTGGACACTGTGAGTTCCTGGCAAGGGGCAGGACAAGCCTTTGCCCCCCAGTGCCTGCGGTGATTGTGCTGGAGCCGTAGAGGGGGGTCCTGCCGCCCACACCTGCACAGGGAGAGGGCTGATGTGGCCTCTGTTGGTCTAGGTGCGAAGCAACCAAATGCCCAGCCTCAGTGCTCTGTACTCTGCCGAGCACAGCCTCCTGATGGAGAAAGTGGGTCCCGAGCTCCTGCCTCCGCCCAAACACACTTTCGAAGTTCGGGCCGAAACGGACATGAAGACCATCTGCAGGGCCATCCAGCGCTTCTTGCTGGCCTACAAAGTGAGTGCGGTGGGGCTTCTGTGTGCGAGCCCATCCCCCAGCCCGGGTCCCCCTAGCTGCTTTCTTCCCTAATGCCCAGGAGGAGCGCCGTGGGCCCACACTCATCGCTGTTCAGTCCAACTGGGAGCTGAAGAGGCTGGCTGGCGAGGTCCCCGTTCTGGAGGAGTTCCCGCTGGTGCCTGTCCGCGTGGCCGATAAGATCAGCTATGGCGTCCTGGACTGGCAGCGCCTTGGAGCCCGGCGCATGATCCGCCACTACCTCAACCTGGACACCTGTCTGTCACAGGCCTTCGAGATGAGCAGGTGAGCGGAATGGAGGGGTTTCTCGGTGTTTCCGTGCTCTGGCCGTCGTGCTTGTTGCTGGCCTCTTCCCCATTTGCTCGTCCACTTCCTGGGGCTGACCCCGTGTCGCCGTGCAGGTACTTCCACATCCCCATTGGTAATCTGCCTGAGGACATCTCCACCTTTGGCTCCGACCTCTTCTTAGCCCGCCACCTCCAGCGCCACAGCCACCTGCTCTGGCTGTCCCCTACCTCACGCCCGGACCTGGGTGGCAAGGAGGCTGATGACAATCGCCTCGTCATGGAGTTCGATGACCAGGCCAGTGTGGAGATCAACTGTCCAGGCTGCTACTCCACAGGTGGGTGCTCAAGGCACATGGGGTCCCCACCTGCTGGGGTTTCTGCCATTTATTGCCTTTCTGTGGTGGCGGGAATGCCGAGTGGTAGGTACGCAGCGCTTGCTGTGCCAGTGTGGGAGGTGAGCCTGTGGGAGCCTCCGCGGCTGTGATGAGCAAGGGTGGGCTCTGCAGTCTGCTCAGGGACCGTCTGTCGGCTGCCCTGGATAGCAGTACGTTTTCTGAGCCCGCGCTTGCTGAAGTCGGACTGCAGACACGAGGGTTTTTGTGGCACAAATAGTGGTTTCTCTGTGTGCAGTGTGCGTGGAGCTGGACATCCAGAACCTGGCCGTCAACACCATCCTGCAGACCCACCATGTGAATGACATGGAAGGGGCCGACAGCGTGGGCATCAGCTTCGATGTGGTCCAGCAGGCCTCCCTGGAGGCCATGATCACCGGCAATCAGGCCGCCAGCACCCTGGCCAGCTACGACGAGACAGCACTCTGCTCCAGCACCTTCAGGTACCCGGGAACCTGCATCCCTGAGAACATCACCCTGACCTTGTATTTTGTCCCGTCCTCTCCCTAGGCAGAAGAGCTGAGTTTGGGATCCAGAAGGAACATGAGAAGCTTTGTTATCCTCTGCCCTTGTTTTGGAAAACTAAGAGCTAAGACACTGTCACTGGGGCTTCTTCCCTCCGTGGGCAGCAGAACCAGAAACTCATATGGGTGCAGGCTCTTTCCTCCGTTCGCTGGGCTTTGCTGCCCTCTGGGCACTGTGTTCTGGCCTCCTTCCTGTGGCCAGAGGCATGCTGTCGGTGTTGAGTGCAGAGGGAGGCCTGAGGGTGCAGATGAGGGCCCAGCAATGAGGTTTGGGCAGTGATAGAGGTGACAGAACAGGGGGAAGCTGGTGCTGGCAACAAAGGGGACACCTTTTGCACGTTTCTTCCAGGATCCTGAAGAGCATGGTGGTGGGCTGGGTGAAAGAGATCACACACTACCACAACATCTATGCTGACAACCAGGTGATGCACTTTTACCGCTGGCTGCGGTCCCCATCCTCGCTGCTCCATGACCCTGCTCTGCACCGCACACTCCACAACATGATGAAGAAGCTCTTCCTGCAGTGAGTGCTGCCCGGGGCTTGCTCCAGGCCACGCGGACCCCTCAGTCCCCAAAACCAGAGAGATGGTCAGCCAGCACTCTGGAATCAGCAGCTCACTTCTGGGCTGATGGTCCGTGGCGGTAAAGGTCCTGGGGAAGGCTTAGCTGCTCTCGTAGTCTGTGCAGCGTCCTTCAGAGCTAGGCTGTGTGGTACAGCCTGTCTCCTTTTGGCGCAAGTCATCATGCCTTGGGTTTGCTGTTCTTAATCTCTAGTTAAGAGTGGACCTTGGAGACCCATGTGTGCATGTGTCCTAATGGGCGCTCAGGCTGCTGCAGAACTTAGGCTGTTACAGATCACCAAGCCAGAACGGCCTTGTACCCAAGGTCATGCGAATGTGTCTGCAGAATAATCTCCAGCAAGCAGCACTGATGCGGGCTTGATAGATGTTATAACTGGACAGGAAATGCTAACCTGATGGATAGTGACGGAACACTGTCCGTGGAAGTTGTACAGCTGATGTACTCCAGCAGTGATTGAGAATGTGTGTCCCCAGCCCACCAACACGGCAGACGCTGGTACCAGCCTGGCGCAGTAAAATGCTATCTGGGTGTACTCGTAATTTGCAATCCTCATTATAAATGATTTCGAACTTTCTTTTCATGTCCTTTACCCGCTTCTCTGTAGTTTTGTTGATTTTTTCCTCATTGATTTACAGGAGTTCTTTCTACATCAAAGTTAGCCATTTTTGTGTGATAGAAGTTGCATGCTTTCTCCTGTCTGTGGTTATCTTTGTTTTTGTTTATGGTGGGTTTTGCCTTGCAGAAATCTTCCTTCATTGTTGCCTCTGGGTTTCAGGCATATTTAGGATAGCTTTTTAGTTCAGGATATCCGCTTGTTTCTCATGGTGTCTTGTGGTTTCTCTGTGGCATCGTGACCCGTGGTTCTAACCTTGGTCTGTAGGCTCATCGCCGAGTTCAAGCGCTTGGGGTCGTCTGTCATCTATGCCAACTTCAACCGCATCATCCTCTGCACGAAAAAGCGGCGGATTGAAGATGCCATTGCCTACGTGGAGTACATCACCAGCAGGTGTTCATATTTCTAGAATTCTGCTTCCACTCGTGTTCTTCTTTGATATCATTTAACTTCTGCTGAGGGACGTTCCTGTCAATAGCTTGTAGCACGAATCTGTTCATAATAAATTCTTTCTGCCATTGGATATCCCGAAGAAGGCTTTATTTAATTTTCTTTTTTTGAAAGATATCTTTGCTGATATAAAATTATGGGTACATCTGTTTTGAAAGATTTTTTTATTTCTGTCTATATTTCTTTTTGGGTAATTTCCTTCATCGTGTCTTTAAACTCGCTCATCATCTCCTGCAGGGCATAGTTTGCCATTCATCCCATCCAGTGAGTTTCCATGGCTGGAAGCCTGGTGGGGTCTTACGTGTCCTAGAGCCTATTCAGCATGTTCTTTGTTCTAGCTTTGTGATTACATTGAATTCAGGTTTAATAACCTTTTCAGTGTCCTGTTCTGCGCAGTATAACACTTGTGTCAGCTCTGATTTGTATTCAGTTGATAGGTTTTTCTCCCGATTCTGTGTTGTATTTCTCTGCTTCTTTGCAGAGCTAGTGATACTGGATTAGATGCCAGCAATTGTGAATCCGTGTGAATGCCTTGTCTGTTGGATGCTTTTGCATTTCGTTCTTCTGTAAATATTGTAGAGTTTTGTTATTAGGAAACAAATGGAACCTTTCGGGCATTTTTTGGGATTTGTAGGCAGGATCAGAGCTGTGTTTATTTTTTTTTATTTATTTTTTAAAGATTTTATTTATTTATTTGACAGAGAGAGAGGCAAGAGAGAGGGGAACACAAGCAAGGGGAGTGGGAGACGGAGAAGCAGGCTTCCCGTGGAGCAGGGAGCCCGATGCGGGGCTCGATCCCAGGACCCTGGGATCATGACCTGAGCCGAAGGCAGACCCTTAACGACTGAGCCACCCAGGCACCCCCAGAGTTGTGTTTAGTCGAGCTCATTATTCCTCTGTTGAAGTAAGACTTGCAAGCACAGCCCCTGATGCCTCGTGAGTTACGTGGCTCTCAGACAGTGGTGGGAGCAGGCACTCAGTCGTCCTTGTCCCGGCTTCCTGTAGTCTTGCACACGCTTGCTCCATGCTTTGTGGCGTGCTTAGGGCACACTTGGGGAAGTCTCGGGGTCTTCCGCAGCTCTCGCTTCTCTGGTCCCCCCGGCACTGGTTCCTGCCACGCTCTCCTGGTGGGTGCAGAAGTCTCCTTAGTGTTGTGTTTATCTTGTTCTCCAGAAAGTGTGAGGGGTGTTGTAATCTGAATCCACCTTAAGTTTGTTTTTAAGTAAGTGGACGATAAGCAGGTATGAAAATAAAAAGGAAAGTGGAGAAAAAGAAAAACTGTTGATTTTACTTAAGCAGTTTCTGTTTTGCTTCTTTTTAGCATCCATTCTAAAGAGATCTTCCATTCCTTGACAATTTCTTTCTCTCGGTGCTGGGAATTTCTTCTCTGGATGGATCCCTCCAACTACGGTGGAATCAAAGGAAACGTTCCATCTCGTATTCACTGTGGACAGGTAAGGCGTAACTGTCTTGGAGGGCTGATGCTGGAATCTGGAAGGACTTTGGGGTCCCTGTTTGTCCCTCTGCACACATTTGGTGGTCATGGGCTGAGTGCCCGGCATGGCTGTAGGCCACATCCTGCGGCAGCACAGCTGAGGGCACCTGCTCCTACAGAGTCTGAGAGGAGACGAGCAGGTGTGGGACGTGCAGCCGCAGCAGTGGGAAGGGCAGAGAGCAGCCGTGGGGCAGGGGCTGATTTAGATGGGACGGTTGTGCAGGCGTGAGGAGGGGACGGGCAAGCAGGGATGGAAGAGCTGGGCCAGGGGCTAGTGTCAGACGGCTGTGACGATGGGGCAGGGCTGGGGCAGTGGTCACAGGTGCAGCACAGAGCAGCTAGGACCAGGCCACTTGGGACCAAAGGCCGAGTTGGAGATTTGGCTTTTAGTGATGGAGAGATTCTGAGTGGGGACATGTCAGGGCCTGACTTCCCCTAGGGCCCCATGTTGTGGACAACACCGTGGGAGGTCAGGGCTAGCATCGGCCCAGGGGAGGGTGTAGGGCAGGGTGGAGTCAGGGAGATGGATTCGGGTGGGTTTTGAAGGTGGAGGGGACGGGCCAGTGGAATGGATATAGGTGACACCTGGGGGGGTATGGGCGGCACCCAGGGGTGTGAAGCCATGTGTCTATTACAAGATGGATGGGGAAGGAGGGCAAGTGTGGGGTGAGGGGAGCCGTGCTTGGCCAGCGCATGTGGTGTGCACAAGGTCAGCCTGCCCTTGGTGCTGAGAGGATGGGAGACGGGCCACCCTCTGTACTAAGAGTGGGTGGGAGATGGCCGGCCTCCTTGCCAGGAGGTTTGTGGAGACCTCAGTGGGGAGTAAAGTGTAGGCCTTGTAGCTGGATCGAGAGAAGACAGTGGTTGTGGTTGCTGCTCTAAAGGCATGGGGTTGCCAGGGTGGACACGTTCCTGAGATGAAAGCCCCCCGGAGCGGGGAGTCTGGTCACACAGGCGGTATCTGCAGTAGGGCTGACAGAATCGTCACCATCTCAGAAGATCTGGGATTCAGACAAGAGAACTAGTCACCTGAGGTCGCCTGCTTGTGAATCTCCCCTCCCTGGGAGGAGGGGCGTTGAAGAATTTTAAAGTGAGTTCTCTGGAGGAACAAAAGGCAAATCCCCATCACCCTATGTGGAGTGCTTCTGCACATAAGTGACCTCATCCTCGGAGCCGCCTTGCGGGGATCTTCTCAGGCCCAGGGACGTGGAATGATGGGATGGGCGTCACACGGGGCAGAAGGGGTCAGGCGAGCCAGGTGTGGGGCGACGGTTCGCCTCCTTCTGTGCATGCTTCTCCGGCAAAGACAGCTGGGGTGGTGTCTGTGTTACAGCGAGACTCCCCAAAAGAGGGCAGAGAGGAGGAGGAGGAGGAGGAGGAGGAGGAGGAGGAGGAGGAGGAGGATGCAGGAGCACTGGAGCCTGACGTGGAGGACATGCTGGAAAACAACTGGAACATCGTGCAGTTCCTGCCACAGGCAGCCTCGTGCCAGAGCTACTTCCTCATGATCGTGTCAGGTGAGCCGCCCTGTGGGCCCCGCGGCCCAGGTGTGCGCGGGGCCACCTGCTGCATGTGCAGCGCAGGGCGGTCAACAGCGCCCCGGCCCCCCCGAGAGAGGCCCTCCTTGCACAGTGTCCTCCGCCCGGGGCCTCGGCCTCCCCCTGGGCGCGGCTGTGTGCGCGCGTCGTTCCTCCCCTCCCCTCGGGACCGGCCCGGCCGCTGGAGTCGTCGGAAGGTGCACGCACGCGGGGAGTCCAGCTCTGGGTCTGTGGTGGGCCGGCCTGTGTCCCTGCCCGGTCTGCAGCCCCCGATCTCCCCAGCCGAGCGCGGCCCCGCCTGGGCAGCGGGCAGACCCTCAAGGCCCCCTTTCCCCCAGCGTACGTCGTGGCCGTGTACCACAGCATGAAGGAAGAGCTCCGGCGCAGCGCCCCGGGGGCCACGCCGCTGAGACGCCGGGGGCCCAGCCAGCTGTCGCAGGACGCCCCGGCGGCCAGCGCCCTTCCCGGTGAGCACGCCCTCTCCACGTCCCGGGGTCCCCGGGGTCCCCCGGGCCTGCCCTCTGCGCCCTGCCGCGGCACAGGGGGAACACAGCTGCATCTCTGCCCTCCCAGGAATGATCACCTTCTCGCAAGACTATGTGGCCAATGAGCTCACGCAGAGCTTCTTCACCATCACTCAGAAGATTCAGAAGAAGGTCACGGGCTCGCGGAACTCAGCCGAGCTGTCCAGCATGTTTCCGGTGCTCCCGGGTTCCCACCTGCTGCTCAACAACCCGGCGCTGGAGTTCATCAAGTACGTGTGCAAGGTAAGGCTGCAACCCGCGCGTGCAGGGCATGGGTGCCCACCCTAGTGTGCACAGGGCCCGGAGGGGTCCAGGGGTGGTGGTTCGTCCGCGCGCGCGTGGCGGGGGCGGGAGGGCGTCCGTGAGGAGTGGGCACGCTCGTGCCTGTGTGCGTGGGAGGCACGGGTGTCCGGAGTACATGCTCGTCCACTCCGTCATCACTCGCCGCCCCTTCAAAGCAGCCGCTGTGGGAGGCATTTGGGGTGAGAAGGGGAGGAGACAGGACAGACCCCCATCGTCGTGAAGCCTGCGCTTCAGTGAGGGGAGGACAAGTCAGTGAGGGGCAGGTGGGCTCGGAGGAGCAGGGCAGGGCCAGTGAGGAAGATGGGGCCCCCGGTGAGACCCCGTTGACCCTCAGGGCCTGGCCTAGGGAGAAGGTGAGGATGCAAAGGGTGGGAGGATCCGGGGGTGCTGGTGAGAGGCGCGAGCGGAGCAGTGAAATGGCGGGTGCTCGCAGCCTCGTGGCTGGAGGGATCTGGGACGAGCTGCCGCAGGAGCGGGCTGAGATGCAG
This sequence comes from Neomonachus schauinslandi, assembly GCF_002201575.2. Lineage (NCBI taxonomy): Eukaryota > Metazoa > Chordata > Mammalia > Carnivora > Phocidae > Neomonachus > Neomonachus schauinslandi. Next base: position 91,941,758 of record NC_058416.1, on the reverse strand, counting down.
CCGCAGGGGAGAGCTTGCTGCGCTGCTAAATGCCTCTCTGGGCGAGGCAGGCCGAGTCATCGATGGGATAGTGTTACTGGATGGCCCTCACTCAGGCGTCACCTCTTCCAGAGAGAGCACTTTGCTGCGCGTCAGGTTACCTCCCCGCCTAGTGCATTTCAGGGAAAGGGTGCTCCAGGCTCAGGTGACCTCTGCTGACGGTGAAGGGGGAGTTCAGTGTGCCGTCTGACCGGTGCGGTAGACTTCACAGTGTCAACATCTGTTTTTAATTCCGGGGTAACTTACCTACAGTGAGATCTCCCCATTGTTCATGTGTGACTTGTAAGTTTTGGCAAAGACGCACAGTCACGTGTCTGCACAGGTCAGGATGCAGAACATTCTATCATCCCGAGAACAGTGCACCCACCTTGGCCTGCGCTGATCTGTCCCATCTCTTCTGCCTCCCTGTACTTCCTGAAATGCACACACAGTAGGATCCCTCTGGGGGGTGCAGTTGTTGGAGCGTTCACAGAGTGCTGAAGCCCCTGACAGCAGGGTTCAAACAGGCACCCCCCGGGTCAGCTACCCTGTGCTGTCTCTGGCCTGGAACCACGGATCATGCACGGTCATGTCGCCGTTTAGGTCTGGCTTCTTTGGCTCAGCAAAACGGGTCTGTGCTTCTCCCTGGGTGTTGCACATTTCCGTGCTTTGTTCCTTTCTACAGCTGAGTGGCAGCCCGTTGTGCAGAAGAACCACGCTCTTGTTTGTGCCATGGTTGAAGTACATCTGGGTTTTTATTTTTGGATTTTTAATACGGTTGCTATAAACATTTTTTTTTGTAAGATTTTATTTGAGAGAGAGATAGAGGGAGGAGAGGGAGAAGCTGTTTCCTTGAGAGCAGGGAGCCCAACATGGGGCTCGATCCCAGGACCACAACCTGAGCTGAAGACAGATGCTTCTTCACCCGCTGAGCCACCCAGGCGCCCCTGCTATAAACATTCTTATATAGGTTTTTGTGTGAACGTAAGTTTCATTTCATTTTATTTTATTATTTTTTAAAGATTTTATTTACTTATTTGACAGAAACACAGCGAGAGAGGGAACACGAGCAGGAGGAGTGGGGGAGGGAGAAGCAGGCTTCCTGCTGAGCAGGGAGCCCGACGTGGGGCTCGATCCCAGGACCCTGGGATCATGACCTGAGCCGAAGGCAGACGCTTAACGACTGAGCCACCCAGGCGCCCCTATCAGGTTTTTTTTTTTTCTTGGGAGGGGCAGAGGGAGGGGAAGAGAGAATCTTAAGCAGGGCGTGGAGCCCAGTGCAGGGCTGGATCGATGCGGGGCTGGATCACACAACCCTGAGATGATGACCTGAGCCAAAATCAAGAATTGGAAGCTTAACCGACTGAGCCACCCAGACACCCTTTAATTTATCGATTTTTTTTAATGGGTTGAGCTTTTGATGTCATATCTAAGAGTGGGGGAGGGGCAGAGGGAGAGAATCTTCAAGCAGAGCACAGAGCCCAATTTGTGGTGGGGGGGAGTGGCTCGATCCCACGACCCATGAGATCACGACCTGAGCCAAAACCAAGAGTCGGAGGCTTAACCGACTGAGCTACCTAGGCACCCTTGAGTTAATTTTCATACAGTGTGCATGTTGCAGGTTGAGGTTTATATTTCTGCATAATTGTGTCTAATTATCCCAGTACTGTTTATTTGAAAAGATTGTTCTTTCTCCATTGAATAGCCTTTGTATCTGTTTCAAAACTTAACTGGTCATATACATGTGTGGGTCTTTTTCTGGATCTCCATCAATCTCATTGTCTGTTTTCCAGCACCACATTGTCTCGATTTATGTAACTTTATCAGTAAGTCTTGAAACCAGATAGTGTGAATGCCTCAACTTTATTTTTTTTTAAATTGCTCTTATTCTATCTAGTTCCTTTGCTTTCCATATAAATTTCTGAATCCGCGTATCAGTTTCTACCCAGAAAAAAAAATCCTTTTAGGATGTTGATTGGAGTCATTTTAATCTATAGATTATTTTAGAGAGAATTAACATCTTAGTGCTGAGACTCTTAATTCATGAACTACTGTATCTTTCTATTTATCTGGGTCATCTTTGGTTTTCTTCATCAGTGTTTTGGGGTTTTCAGCATATAAATATTGCACACATTTGCACCTGAGGCTTTCAGGTTGTTTGATGCTATTGTGAGGGCACTTTTTTAAACTTCAGTTTCCAGTTGTTCACTGCTACTGTATAGAGATACGTATACAATATTTGTGTATATATATATCTTAAAGATTTTATTTATTTGACAGAGATAGCGAGAGCAGGAACACAAGCAGGGGGAGTGGGAGAGGGAGAAGCAGGCTTCCCACTGAGCAGGGACCCCGATGCGGGGCTTGATCCCAGGACCCTGGGATCGTGACCTGAGCCGAAGGCAGATGCTTAACAACTGAGCCACCCAGGCGCCCCCAATATTTGTATATTGACCTTGTATCTTGCATCACCTCTTTTTTATCCATTCGTCAGTGGACACTTGGGTTGCTTCCATAATTTGGCTATTGTAAATAATGCCACAGTAAATATAGGGGTGCATGTGTCTTTTTCAATTAGTGTTTTAGTTTTTTTAAGTAAATATCCAGTAGTGGAATTACTGAATCTTAAGGTAGCTCTATTTTTAATTTTTTGAGGAACCTCCATGCTGTTTCCACAATGGCTGCACCAGTTTGCATTTCCATCAACTCCACATCCTTACCAACACCTGTTATTTCTTGTGTTTTTTATTTTAAATATTCTGATAGGTGTGAGGTGATACCTCATTGTGGTTTTGATTTGCATTTCCCTGGTGATGAGTGAGGTTGAGCATCTTTTCATGTGTCTGTTGGCCATCTGGATATGGCACTGATTTTTGAATATTGATCCAGCCTTGCATTCCTGGGGTAAATCCCACTTGGTCAGGATGTGCTATCCTTTGTGTGTATTGGTGGGTTTGGTTTGCTGGTTATATTACTGGGGATTTTTGAGTGCACGTGATGGCTGTTGGTGTGCTGTTTTCTTGTACTGTGTTTGTCTGGTATCAGGGTGATGTTAGTCTCATAAAATGAGTTTAGATGTGTTTCCCTTTTGTGTTTCCTAGAAGATATTATGCAGATATTGTTTGTTCCTTAACATTTAGTAATTCGGGGCGCCTGGGTGGCTCAGTCGGTTAAGCGACTGCCTTCGGCTCAGGTCATGATCCTGGAGTCCCGGGATCGAGTCCCACATCGGGCTCCCTGCTCAGCAGGGGGTCTGCTTCTCCCTCTGCCCTCTTCCCTCTCGTGCTCTCTGTCTCTCATTCTCTCTCTCAAATAAATAAATAAAATCTTAAAAAAAAAACCAAAACATTTAGTAATTCACTAGTGAAATCTCTTTTCATTTTTTTCTCTTTAATCCAATCCAGTTTTTTCAATCAGAAATAGGTAATCTGTATGTTTTTAAGCCTAACAGGTTGTTGATCCTCATTGTACATACTTGCAGATTTACCTGCTTGCCTCACTGGATAGGGTGGTGGGCTTCAAGTTTGACTAACAGCAGTTCTCTCAAAAATGTCTTCTAAGTGGTGTTAGGTTCTGTGGTGCTTTTGGCACTGACCTGGGTGTGGGAGAGGTCTCCGAAGAGGTCTGTCCTGTGCTTGCCTCTCCTTCAGGGACGGGGGTCAGATGCCTCATCGTGGCTCTGCACCTACCACGAGAGCCAGACTCCCAGCACCAGCTGCACAGGCTCTAGCAGGAGGTTGAAGAGGCTTCTCTGGGCTGGCGTGGGACTGCCCCCACCATTGGGGGTTGGAATCACCCACCCTACAAATGAGATTGTCAAGTCCCATCGATCTAGGACTGCAGTCAGTGAGGAGGAAGGAGTCAGTAGTATGCCCCAGAGTCCCCTGGAGCTGACGGAGACCACGAGACTTGGGATCGGGGCAGGGCCTCTGCGCGGAGGGCCCCACACTGAGGAACCACTGGTGTAGACGCTGCGGCTCCCCTCCTCTGACACGTCCATCAGGAAAAGGGAGGGTGAGGTGATGCTGAGGAGCTACAGCTTTAAGAGTCCCCCACAGGCTTTTCCAGTCCTGACAGAGCAGGGAAGCCCAGAGAGCCATCCCTGACGCAGGCTCTTTTCTCTGAAGGTTCTGTCTCTGGACACGAACATCACAAACCAGGTGAACAAGTTGAACCGGGACCTGCTTCGCCTGGTGGACGTGGGCGAGTTCTCGGAGGAGGCCCAGTTCCGAGACCCCTGTCGTTCCTACGTGCTTCCTGAGGTCATATGCCGCAGCTGTAACTTCTGCCGGGACCTGGACCTGTGCAGAGAATCCTCCTTCTCTCAGGTGGGCGGCCGCCGAGTTAGGGATAATCCTAACCCTCACGGCGCCGGGTCCTTGTGGCCGCTGGGTCCTCGCAGCACTGGGTCCTCACGGCGGAGTCAGGACGGAGGGGCTACAGTGCCCCCTCTTGAGCCCCCCTGCGAGTTCTGATGTAAAAGGCACTCTGTGCCGCATACCAGAGTGGTGTCCTCGTAAACACGCCTGGCGGTGACCTCAGTGTGGGCCAGCAGCCCCCACCTTCCCCTCTCGCGCCACCTCGTCCCTCCCCAGCCCTGGGGGAGGCTGAGCAGAGGCTGAGCAGAGAACTGACGGGCCCCCTCCTCCTCTGCCTAGGACGGGGCTGTGCTGGCTCAGTGGCTCTGCTCCAACTGTCAGATTGCCTATGACACATCAGTCATCGAGATGGCTCTGGTGGAAGCCCTGCAGAAGAAACTGATGGCCTTCACCCTGCAGGACCTGGTGAGCAGTGGGCCTGGCACTGGGGACTGCCCTCCAGTGGGCAGAGGCCTTCTGGGTAAGCGATTGGCACCCAGGAGAAGCTACGGGTGTGCACACTTCTCAAGTCATGACCTGGTCCTCTGAGGTGACCACCCCTTGGTTCAGGCGTCGTCCTTTTGACTCATTCTTACAGCATCTCTGGGGTTCCTACGGGGGCCAGGTGCTGGCCTCACGGATCTTTCATTGTAGTGAGAGGGGATAGACCGTGAGCAGACGATGTGTAAGTCATGGTGAGCGTAAAGAGAATGGACGGGGGAGAGAGAGACAGGGAAGTTTTCAGCATTGGATGGAGGGATGTTCCCACTGAGTGGGGACATCTGAGCCGAGATCTGAGGAGCTGTGATGGAGTGGGGAGACCCGAGGACGGAGCAGGGGTGAGGAGCTCCCAGGACTCAAGAGTCAAGGGTGCAGTGCTCACACCGAGGGTGTTAGGAAGCACCTGGCACGTTTGGATAGATCCTGTTGCAGAGTCTCGCATTTTATTCATAGTTGAGCTGAAGGCCATGGCAGTGGAAGGCAGGGAGGGCTGGTCGAGTGAATGTGCTCAGCGGCTGACCACTGCTGGCCGCGACTGGCCTGGGCAGGGGAGACTCCTGACCAGGGCTGCTCCTCGTTGCAGATCTGCCTGAAGTGCCGGGGCGTGAAGGAGACCAACATGCCCGTGTACTGCCGCTGTGCGGGGGGCTTTGCCCTCACCATCCACACCAAGGTGGGGCTCCCACAGCCAGCCAGCCCTGCTGCCCTTTCCCGTCTGCCCACATCTGCTTCTACACCTACACGCCGGGGCCTCCTCTGGAACCGGGTCTCACTGTGACTTCTCATTTCTGCAGGTCTTCATGGAGCAGATTGGAATCTTCCGGAACATTGCCCAGCACTATGGCATGTCATACCTCATGGAGACCCTGGAGTGGCTGCTGCAGAAGAACCCTCAGCTGGGCCATTAGCAACTTGAGCAGCGTCCGCCTTCTCTGCCCTGACCTCCCAAACTTGTGGCCATGTCCAGGACGGAGCAGCAGGGAACACCAGCCTCAGGGAGCTTCGGGGAGCGGTCACGGGGCCCAGGAGAGAACTTACCTCTGGGTTCCCTGGGTCCCCAGCTGTGGTCAGGGCAGCCCACTCTGGGCCTGAGCAGTGTTCCCAGGGAGGGGCCCCAGGACTGTGTCTTGCTGACTAAACAGCCCTCCCTGCTGCTCAGGGGGGTCTCTGGGCAGAGTTCCTGAGGGTAGCCTAGTGGGAGTTTGCGCCCCTGGTTTTTGATCACTTGTTACCACAGAGAACACGTCCGATAGCTTGACACCAGCAGGATTTGGACCATTTCCAGGGAATCCAGAGCTGAACCCCGTGGGGACCTGGGCGTCTTTCACACGATGAGTTCCCGGGACTTGGGCTTCTTGTCTGGAAACTTCTTGGTCAGAGTAGGGTCTGCAGGGGTGGGGGCTCCCATGACAACAGTCCTGTCTGCAGCAGCGAGACTGGAATCTGGGGTGTGGTGCCCCTGCCCGCTGACCCACCTGTGCTGTGAGGAGCCGCCCCGGCTACACGTGCTGGTCTCAGTGGCGGGGAGCCCAAGGCCCAGGGGAGGGACAGTGCACACCATCTGTCAGACTCTCACGTCGTGTCTTGTGCGTGGGTTTGAGGAAAACATTTCTTCACGTGCAAGGTTTTAGGTTTTTCCCTTCAGTTCGGAGGGGTCTACGTCTTGGGGAGAGACAGAAACAGCATCAGCAGCTTTGTTGGGGTTGCGTGGTTCTGTTCTGGCTGCTCAGTGTCAGGGATTGGTCCAAGCCTTCTGACCCTGGTGGGGCCTGCCCGACCTCCAAAGGCTAAGCGGGGCATGCAAGCCCTGGGCCTGCTGCCCTCACCTGCCCATGGCAGAGCCGGTTAGAGCTGTGGCCTCCTTAACGCTGGATGCCTGCCACCAGTGTATTCGGAGCTGGGTGAGGCCAGAGAGGTGGGGCCTGGCCCTTAGCTCTCCCTGCAGGTTGGGCTGGGCAAGGGGAGAGGCCCAGGCCGTGGGGGGCCTGCCTTTCAGTAACCTCGGGAAGACTGCTGAGCAGCTGCTTCCGCTGTTATGTTGGCGGCCCCAGAAGACCGACTCCAAACTTGGTTTCTAACTAAATGGGACTGGAAGCAGAAAAGGAACGGCAGAGTTGGTAAGGCGACAGCAGACCCCAAATGAGCAGCCTCAGGGGAAGCCCTGTGTGAGCTCTCCGCCGCTGTGGGCTCTGGAGCCTGGCTTAAATTCATCCTTGTTGCCTAACTTCTCAGTATTATACTGTGAACTTCATTTTATTCTTTGAATTTTACATTTTTTGAGATTTTTACGTGTGTATGTGCGAGGTGTCTCAGTCTCTACACGGATGGAAGGAGGAGTAGCTAACATCGGTCCAGCTGGGTGCATTAGCCCCTGGGTACTGAAATTTGGGTGTGTCTAGGCCCCATGGCCACAAGAAACCCAACACTGGCTGGAAGGTGGATAGAGCCTGCCTCAGCCCCCAGATGGAGATCAAATCAAATTAGGGCTGGGTGGGGGAGGAGGGGGCTGACCAGGCTTCCTGGAAGTGGAGCCAGAGAAGTCCCAGAGGGGGGTGGGGTGGGGCTGAGGGCCTGCACACCCACCCCCACCCCCAGTCCCTGCAGCAGGGTGGCTCCTGCAGAGGCCAGCTTAGGGCCTGGGGCATTTGGGGCAGCTGAGGGCCCCAGGGTCACTCTCCTGCTTGGGAATGGGAAACCTGAACCCCTGGCCATGGTCCTTGAGCTGCAGTCCAGCCCCAACTGGAAAAGCCAGTTTCTCCAAAACTAGAGCTGGATGTCAGCAAGCCAGGCACCTAGGATGTTGCAGGCCCTTCGGTGACAGTGGGGTCCTCACCCCAGGGATGGGAGGGTCTGCAGTGGGGGCTTCTCAGGTGTGTGTTATTGCTGGCCTAGGTGGGTGTGGGCAGGTGGGAGGCCCGGCTCTGGCCACCTGCCAGTGTCACTTGGACTTGGGGACTCGGGAGCTGGGCAGGGTCTGAGCCCTCACTGGACCTTGGAAGTGGTGGGATCCTAGCCAAGGTGATCTGTGCAAAGCATGCCCGTGCTGCCTCAGACCTGTGTTCGCCATCCCCGTTGCTAGGGAAACCACCGTCCAGCCAAGTTCTGGCAACCCCTCAAGGGGGGGCCTGGCCAGACAGGCACCAGGCGGAGTCGCTGGATGTAATGACCAGTGTGGCATCTCTGGGCGTGCTAGCCAATTATCTGCAGGCCTGACCTGCTGGTGCCGGCCCGTGCACCTCCTAACCTGGCCCTGCCCTGTCCATCCCCATCCCCAGCACCAAATTCCTGCCCTGCCCACCCTGTTGTAAGTGGGGGCTGGGATGCTCGCACAGGTTTGGAGCAAGAGCCAGTGTTTTCCTTAGTACGACTCTCCTCACCTGCCCTCTGGCTCCCCTTCTCCAGAGTCCCCATCCTGTCCCATATTTTGAGGCTTAGGTTTGGGGTGACACCCCCACCCCCAGGAAGCTGGTAAGCAAGCTAACTGCAGGGCAGGTGCTGGGACAAGTTGAGTTCCTCATGCACCGTCAGTCTCTGCCCACCCCCATGGCCCCCCTGGTCAGATGTCACCATGACCTGGCTGGACATGGGGGTAGACATGCCTGTGCAAACTCCGCACCCAGGCTGGTTAGAGGGGAGACAGGACCAAGGGCGCCCACAGCTCCCACATGCAAGGACCCTCCTACATGTTTGTCTTCAGGGCCTCCAGATGCTTTTCCTGAAAAATGAGGCCAGAGGTTCTGGTCACACGTTTATTGGATTCTGGGTATGTGGTTTCTTGCTATGAAGCAAGCAAGGGGTGTGGGCGGGGAGGGGTGAGACGCTGGGGAGGAAGAGGCAGGAGTCTGCCCCTCCCTCCCTTCAGACCTGGGGGAAGTTGGGGGGCCAGCCAGGGTCAGGGTGCCACCCACTTTGTGTCGGCCCATTGCCCGGTTGCACGGGGGTCTTGTGGTTCCCAGGTTCTCACAGTGTTGAGGTGCGAGGGCAGGGTCCCAGGTGCACTGTGCAGGTCTCCGTGGGCTGCCAGGGGAGCTGGGGCTCGGTCTCTTGGGACCACAGACTTAAGGGCCCTACCAGGCAGAGCCTTTGAGACAACATGATGGAAGGTGTGTGGTGGGCTCAGAGCTGGGCCAAACCTCGGGGGTCTGTGAGTGTGGAGTCCTGCCGGGAAGGTTCGGAGGTGGACAGCTCTGGTTCTGCAGTCTGCTCAGGAGGGTCCACCATCTGCTCGGATGGGGCAGAGGTGGGGCAAAGCCATGGGGGCGGGGCAGCCAGAGCTTGGCCTGCCTGGCCTGGGTCTGCAGAGCAGGGATGGGGTGGGGGAGGGGCCTGGCCCAACACAAGAGCCAGAGTCACAGGCCAGCTACCAGGGGAGCGTCTCGGCGTGCACACCTTGTCAAATTTCTTATGGCTGTACACCTTGTTTTTGTTCATAAATGTCAGCAAGATCCAGTCACACAGGAAGGAGCCCTGGGCCAGCAAGACCCACATGTGAGGGCCTAGGAGACACCACCCCTCCCGCTCCCACTACCAAGGACCCCCTCCCCTGCCCAGTGCCCAGCATGCATTTCCTTACCACCCCGATGGAGGTCAGTGCTGTGGCCAGATTAATGATGGTGGGAATCAGGCTGAACTTCCCTGCCTTGGGAGGGGAGGCGGCCTTAGATGGTTGCCGGGCCTGGGGCAAGTGGGGCTCAAGGGAGGGTGGGGGAGATGGGGCTGTGCCAGCTCAGCCCTGGGCCTGCCTGAATCCTTGGTAGGCAGAGCAGGCTGGTTTACCTGTCCATGCACGATGACGTCAATGCGGATCCCATAGGCCTTGATGAGTGTGCGGGTGGTGCTGCCGTTTATCTTGTAGTATTTGGCAAACCTGGGTAAGAATGACTGGAGCATGGTGGTGGGTGCTCACCCATCACCCAAGATGGGACGCTCCAAAACGCCACCAACCCCGGGGCACCTGAACTTTTGAGTGCCTGCCCTGTCGTTTTGGAGCCCCCACAGCCAGGGCAGACGAGAACCCAGGCATCCCAAGGCCAAGGTACCTGAAGTTGTAACCAGATGAGGCTGGGACGTGCTTGGGGTCAAGCCTCCGGAAGGAGTACTTGGGATTGCACTTTGACGCTGACAGGTCCAGGTCACAGTCCCAGTTGATGATGACCCCAATGACGCCACCCTGCCCGGAGTAGGCGCAGAGATGGGTGTCAGGGAGGGCACACAGAGGACCCTCGAGGGCCGTGGGGTCCTGCCCTGAGACTGCATATGGGGTGCTCATCTCGGGGCACCTGGGACAGCTCCAGGCTGAGAGCTGGGGTGCTTGGGGAGTGCCCTGCTTCTGAAGCATGAGGGGACACTGGTGGCCAGCTGTGTGACCAGGAGTTAATAATTTAGCAGGAGCCATGCATGCCCAGATGGGTTGGCCGATCGTGTTTCTCCTTCATCTGCCTGAAGAGGGCCAGGGTTGGCCAAGACTGCAAAGGGGGTTGGCAGACCCTTCGTCTGCAAGTAAGGGCCAGCATCTGAAAGGAGAGCTGACTCCCCCACTGTCCCTCGGCTGCCCCCTCACCGTATGTGCCAGCTCTGTGAAGTTCTCCCCTGCCTGTTCCACAATGAAGCCCAGCTTGAAAATGGGACAGTAGAGGTCAGAGACCTCGTCAAACGTGCAGCGTTTCAGGTAGCCGTCCTTCCGGTGCTCTATGTTGCCCCTGCGGACAGGGCCCAGCAACGTCAGTGCTCTGTACCCACCAACAGCACGCTCCCTGGAGGTAGCTCCCATCCCTAGCTCACTGTCACCATACCCTAGTGGCTCTTACTTGGAGAACTGGAATTTAGGGTAGTGGATGCTGTTCTTGATGAGGATGGTGAAATTTGGGGCCATCTTGCCGAGAAATTGGCTGAGGAGGCACAGACTGGATGTGTTTAGTCTTCCCGCCCCAGTCCCCCTCCCCAGCACATCCCGGCTCTGCTCAGTGAGGAGAGAAAGGAGGGAAACAGTCGTGCTGGGATGTCAGCGGGGGCCCAGGTAGGTGGGGTCACCTGGGGAGCACACCTGACAGAGGCCCCATCTTCCACCGGGCACCAGCCCGACACCTCGCAGGTCTTGGCTGAGCCTTGGTAGTAGGGCACGCAGCGCCCGGTCCGCAGGCCTGCAGGCAGACGTGCGCTCAGCGGGCGAGGAGCGCCGCCCCGTCCCACCCCCGGCTGGCGTGCACTGACCGTTTCCCAGCATGTCCAGCTGCCCGGCCACGCAGTCCTTGTCCGAGTCACAGGTGGCGTTGCTGACCCTCATACTCTAGGGAGGAACCGGCTTGGTCAGGAGCCCCACACCTTCTGGGGCAGGCACAGCTGGGTCCCCTCCCTCCGCCCCAGCTCTGCCCTCCACCTGGCCTCACCTCTGGACAGGTTCCGAGGGTCTGGGCGGGTGTGACCTCAATCCTGGTGATGATGCTGAACACGCTGCCTCCCTGGGCTCAGAAAGAGGGGATGGTCGGCCAAGGCGGGCAGCGCAGACACCCCTCGCTCCTTCCCGGGGGCGCGCGGGGCGGGCAGCCACACCTCGGGGGGCTTCACGTACTCCTCCACGTCCCACACTTTGTGTTCGGAGAAGGTGATGCCCTTGACCTTGGTGATGACGGAGCTCTCGGGGCCCGTCTCGCTGTCCTGGTAACTCTTCTGCACGATGAACACGTACCTGCGGGACGGGCAGGGCCGCTCTGGAGGCGACCCGGGACCCTCCCCCGCCGCTCCCCGTGGCTCCGGGCCCCGGCGCCCCCGCGCCCCCGGCCCAGCCGCACCCACCACACGAAGTAGAGCAGGATGAGCAGCTGCACCGCGCGGTACACGACGCCCAGGCGCCGGTTCTTCACCACGATCACCTTGGGTGTCTCGTAGTCCCAGAACGCCGACCAGCAGCCCCGGGCCAGAAGCCTGGCCGCGTCCGCCCTCGCGGGGGGCTTGGGCTCGGCGGCAGCCATGGCCCAGAGCTCCGCCAGGGGCGCGACGCGGCGCGCACCCTGCGGACTAGGGGAGCGGACAGGGGCGCCCCGCGGCACCGCCCCGGGGCGTGGCCTGGCGCGCCCCGCCCCGCCCCCACCCCGCCGGGGCCGGGGTCTGGAGCGCGCGGGGGCGCACCTGGCACGTGCCGCCAGGTGGGCCCGGTGCTGGCAGAGCCGAGGCGGCAGCCTGCGCCCCACCGCGCCCGCGGAGGGCCCGAGGATGCACCGGGCCCGCACGTCCCTGGGGAGGATACAGAGCCACCGGGGGACTTGGTTGAGATGCGGGTGGAGGACGCGGCCGGGCTCCGCCGGTCTCCTCGCGTCTCCAGCGGCGTCTGACCGCGGCGCGCGCCCAACCCTAACGGCCGTCCCTGTTTGATACAGTTTTCCCAGCTTTATTGAGATACAATTGACTTATAACGTGGTGTGCATGGTGTGAGTTTAAGGTGTACGAAGAGGTGATTTCCGAAGGGCAGTCCTTGATGCCTGCGCCGCTGCTCAGCAAGGACACCCTCCCGGCCGGGTTCACGCAAACCCTGGGCCCTTGCTTTGCCCAAACAGCCCCTTTGCTGGGTCTAGGGACGCGCTCGGAGCCACTCAGCTCGAGCCCCCTCCTCCGCCCGATCGCCCAGCCCTCGCGTCTGTCCTGGACTTCGGCTAGGGCTCCCAACTCTGCTTTTATCCACTTCCAATCCATTTCTGTTTTCTTTGCAAACCAAAGTTGTTTTTTTCCTTGAGACTTTTTTTTTTTTTAAAGATTATTTATTTATTTGAGAGAGAGAGAGAGACAGAGCATGAGGGGGGGAGGGGCAGAGGGCGAAGCAGACTCCCTGCCGAGCAGGGAGCCGGATGTGGGACTCGATCCCGGGACTCCAGGATCCTGACCTGAGCTGAAGGCAGTCGCTTAACCAACTGAGCCACCCAGGCGCCCCTTCCTTTAGACTTTTTTATCTACACCCCATTTCATTATTTTGGAGCAAATCCCAGACATCATAGTATTTCACAAAATGATAAATTTCTTACACCTTTATTTAGGTAAAATTCACTTAGCATCTAATTAACCATTTTAATGAACAGATTGTTTAATGAACAATTAAACAGAGCGTTGTGCAACCACCATTATCTACTTCCAAAACATTCTTATCATCCCCAAATAAACTCCCTGTTTTCTCCCCCTCCCACCAATCTCCTTTCTGTGGATTTATCTCTTTTGGATATTTCATATAATGGAATCATACAATATTTTTCGTTTTGTGTCTGCCTTCTATCACTAGGCATAATGTTTCCAAGGTCCATCCAGGTTGTAGCATGTATCGATACTTAATTCCTTTTTATGGAAGAAGACTATTCCTGTGAGTGATTATTCCACAATTTATCTACTCATCTTTGGATAGACGTTTGGGTGTTTCCACCGTTTGGCTCTTGTGACTAGTGCTGTTATGAATGTTTGTGTACAAGTATTAGTTTGAACACCTGTTTAAAATTCTTTGGGTATATAGGAGTGGAGTTTCTGGGTCACATGGTAATTCTGTGTTTCACTTTTTTTTTTTTTAAGATTTTTATTTATTTATTTAACAGAGAGAGAGAGCACAAGTAGGCAGAGCGGCAGACAGAGGGAGAGGGAGAAGCAGGCTCTCTGCCAAGCAGGGAGCCCGATGCAGGGCTCAATCCCAGGACCCTGGGATCACGACCTGAGGCGAAGGCAGCCACTTAACCGACTGAGCCACCCAGGCGCCCCTGTGTTTCACTTTTTGGGAAATCCCTATACGGTTTTCCAAGCAGCTGAACCACTTTCATTCCAATCAGCAGTGTATGAGGGTTCCAATCTCTGCACATCCCCGCCAAGATTTGTTAGTTTCAGCTCATTTACTCATTGCCATTCTAGTGGGGGAAGTGGTATAACTTGTTTGGATAAATGTCTATTTAGGGGCGCCTGGGTGGCTCAGTTGTTAAGCATCTGCCTTCCGCTCAGGTCATGATCCCAGAGTCCTGGGATCGAGCCCAGCATCGGGCTCCCTGCTCAGTGGGGAGTCTGCTTCTCCCTCTCCCACTCCCCCTACTTTTGTTCCCTCTCTTGCTGTGTCTCTCCCTGTCAAATAAATAACTAAAATCTTTTTTAAAAATGTCTATTTAATCTTTTGCCGATTTTAAAATTAGGTTTGCCTTTTTGTTGTTGGTTTGTAACAATTCTCTATATATTCTGAATACTAGGCCCTTGTCAGAGTTTTCTCCCATTGCAGGTTATCTTTTCACTGTCTTGGTAATATCCTTTGATGCACAAAAGTCTTTGATTTCAAGATATCAGTTTGCCTATTTTTTTTTTCTTTTGTTGCTTGTTCCTCTGGTGTCATTTCTAAGAATCTACTATCTATTACTAAATCCAAATTTATCTACAGCTTCAGCACAATCCCTACCAAAGTCCCAGGTGCAGCAATGGATAAGCTGACCCTAAAATTCATATGGAAGTGCAAGGGACCCAGAGCTGCCAAAATAATCTTGGTAAAGAAGAGCAGGTTGGAGGACTCACACTTTCCAAGTTCAAACCTCGCTACAAAGTTTTAGTGATCAAGACAAGTTACTGTAGGACCCAGCAATTCCATTCTCACTTATTGACACAAGGATAGAAATGCAGAAATGGAATTGAATTGAGAAGTGAGAAGTAAAGTATAAATATGTAAAATAGAATAAAATAAATTGATTTTCGACAAGTACCAAAATAATTTAAAGGGAAAGAGTAGTCTGTCAACAAACGGTCCTGGGGAACTGGCATCCACATGCAAAAGACTGGAGTTAGACCCCCTGCCTCATATCACATATGGAAACTAATTCAAAATGCATCAAGGACCTAAATGTAAAAACTAAAACATTAAAGCTCTTAATAGAAAACCTGGGAGTAAACATTTGTGGCCTTAGATTTGGCAATGCATTCTTATAAATTACAACAAAGATATAAGCAAAAAAAGAAAAAAATAGATAAACTGGACTTCACCAAAATTAAAAACTTCTGTGCTTCAAAGGATGCCATTGAGAAACAGAAAGGATACCCACAGAATGGGAGAAAATATTTGCAAATCACATATGTGATAGGGATTTGTATCTTAAAAAAAAAAAAACTATGGCAACTTATAACAAGATGACAAATAACAGATTTTAAAAATGGGCAAAATATCTGAATAGAAATTTTTCCAAAGAAGATACAGAAATGGCCAGTCAGTACACGAAAAAACTCTCTATATCATCAGTTGGAAGGGAGATATCACTTCATACCACCAGGAAAGACATGACAAATGTTGGCAAGGGGGGCGCCTGGGTGGCTCAGTCGTTAAGCGTCTGCCTTCGGCTCAGGTCACGAGGGGATCGAGCCCCCACATCAGGCTCCCTGCTCCACGGGAAGCCTGCTTCTCCCTCTTCTACTCCCCCTGCTTGTGTTCCTTCTCTCGCTGTGTCTCTTTCTTTTTTTTTTTTAAAGATTTTATTTATTTATTTATTTGAGAGAGAGAGAGAGAGAAACAGCATGAGAGGGGAGAGGGTCAGAGGGAGAAGCAGGCTCCCCGCCGAGCCGGGAGCCCGATGTGGGACTCGATCCCAGGACTCCGGGACCATGACCTGAGCCGAAGGCAGTCGCTTAACCAACTGAGCCACCCAGGCGCCCTCGCTGTGTCTCTTTCTGACAAATAAATAAATAAAATCTTTAAAAAAAAAAATGTTGGCAAGGATGTGGGAAAATCACACCCTTCTTACATCTGGTGAGACTGTGAAAATGGGGCAGCCACTTTGGAAAGCCACATGGCAGCATATCAAAAGGTTTGAACTTATCACAGGATCCACAATTCCACCTCTAGATGGAATATACCCCAAAGAAATGAAAACCTGTTTTCACACAGAAACTTGTACATAAATGTTCATAATATTATACATCATGGCTGAGATTAGAAACAGCCCAAATGTCTATCAAATGATGAATGAATAAATAATATGTGGTATCCATACAATGGGATAGAATTCTGCAATAAATGGAAAAAAGTACCTTATATGTTCCATACATTACAACGTAGGTGAACCTAGAAAACATTATGCTAAGTGAAAGAAGCTAGTCCCTGAAGGCCACCTGTTATATAAGTCCATTTATATAAAATCTCCAAAACAGGTCAATCCACTGAAAGGGAAAGCAGATTAGTGGTGCCAGGGGATGGGTGAAGGGGGCGGGTCCTGGTGCTGCCTGGGTGCTGGGTGGGATGAGCCACTGCTCCCTGTGGCCTGTGGCCTGGAGATGACAGAAACCCTGCCCTGGGGTGTTGCCCTGTCCCCGGGCCTGCAGATGCTGGAGTTGGCAGAGAGGGTCTCTGTGTCTTAGAGGGGAGGGGCTGGTCAGGGGCTGGTCAGTCTGTCCACCACGGGTTACAGGAGCATAGAGCACACGGCTTTCCCACTGGCCAGGGGCTGGTCACTGCATGTATCCAATGCAGTGACCAGCATGATCCCACCAACTGGGAGGGGCACACGTCCTCGCTCAACATCTGGCACACTGACCCCACCAACAGAAGCTTCAACCAGAGGCAATGCTGTGTGCTTAGGGTATTACAAACTCTTCTGGATCCCATCATGATTCAGGTAGGTGAGCTGAAAGAGAACAGCTTGTCCAGGAGGCCAAGTGGAGGGAACACCACCAACTCAGAGCAGAGCACTGGGCAGGGCGGGGGGGGTGCGGTCCAGAGCAAGAGGTCAGTTGGGGTGTGCAGGATGGTCGGGAGCCTGGGCACAGGGTTCAAGAAAGAGAAGACAAGAAGTGATGAATAACTGAAGAAAATGATCTGATTTGAGCAAAGACTTGCGTCTGCAGGTGGGTATGGCTTGTTGGGTCCCAGGCACGAAGATTTTTAGGAAATGTGCCTGAACAGTCTGGGAGAGACGGTTGAATTCCAGTGATGAAGACAGACGAACAGAAAGAGCATGTCCAAGCTGCAGGTCACCTCCCTGCTGGCGAGGCTCGGCCCTGGCAGCCGTGAGCGCATTTTGTCTTCTGCATGCATGCAGTGGGTCTTCCTTCTCTTTTCTCAGAAGGAAAGGTGTACTATATAATCTTGCATTTGTCCCAAAATTTATTGATTTCTGTTCTTGAGATGAGTCTCCTGCCCTGGGTCATTAGGGATGTACAACAAGCTGCAAGGAGAGTACGAGGGCCCCTGGGAAGGTTCCAGTTACTAGAACAAATTCAGTGTGGAGTCTATGTTTGATTAGGTTCGGGAGACTCCGTACACTTACTGGGAAGTTTATATGAGGTGTCCGGAAGTCTGCTGGAAAGAAAATGAAGAAATCAAATGGGAGCGGCTGGCTGGCTCGGTGAGTAGAGCATGTGACTCTTGATCCTGAGCTTGTGAGTTCAAGCCCCACGGTGGGCTTAATTTAAAAAAAAAAAAAGGAATGAAAGAAAAGAAAAAAAACCTGTTTAATGAAAAAAATAAATAAAATGAAACACTTAATGCAAACCCCCTAGGCTGATAGAAAACCAGTGTGGACCCTAGTCATGGAACTTGTAAGGACAGTCAGTGTTCATTAAAACTTATAATTTGCATAATGCTTTAAAATTTATTTATTTATTTGAGAGAGAGAGAGAGAGAGAGAGAGAGAGAGAGCATGTGAAGGGGGGAAGGGCAGAGGGAGAAGTAGGCTCCCACTGAGCAGGTGTGGGGCTCGATCCCAGGACTCCGGGACCATGACCTGAGCCAAAGGCAGTCGCTTAACCAACTAAGCCACCCAGACGCCCCTCATAATAGTTTTTCAAGTGAAAAAGTTTACAAGTGAAAATTTACAAGTGAAAAAATTAAGTTATTCAATTGAATTCTAAAACCTTTGGTTAACAGGAAATATTACTCTATGGTAAGAATAGAATAAAAATATCTATAACAATGTAAAAACAACCAAGTTATAAGTAAAAGTTCAAAATAAAATAAAAGCAAAAATAGATTTCCTTTTCTAAACAACTTTATTGAGATCAAATTCACATGCCATATGATTTACCCATTTGGAGTGTGGAACTCATTGTCTCTAGTATCCTCACAGGGTTGTGCAAACATCACACTCTGACTTTAGAAAGTTGGCCGCCCCTAACAGAAGCCATCACAGCCCCCCGACCCCCAGCTGCGCCTGGACCCGTCCCCGGACCCCCTGGACCCCGCGCGTTCCTGCGTCTTTACCACGCCCTCGCGCGCGGCCTGGCTGCCTGGGGCTCCGTCCGCACCCGCGCTGCCGGGCTCCGGGCTGGGGCGCAGAGCCGCTCCGACCCTGCGGGGACTCGGACCCGAGAGAGAACCGCCTCCTGCGCGCGGCCAACCCACAGGGCCTGAGAGAGGATAGGGACAAACGGCCCTTTCAGGCCCCTGAGTTTGGGGCGCGTTGTTAGGCTGCGCGGAGGCGGGCTCGTGGCGCCCCAGTCCCTCTGGGTTCCTGCTCCAGCCCCGACCCTGACCTGCGTCTCCCGCAGCCCCTGCCACGTCCCGGAGCCCCTCCGGAGCCGCTGCGGGGCGGGCTCTCCCGGCCTGAGCCTCCCACCCGGGGCCTCCTGTCCTCCGCTCGCTAGCCGCGTCCTCCCTCCAGCTCCCGGGACCCCCACCTCGCCCTGCAGGTATCTACCTCATTCCGCGTCATCTATTTGTTGACAAGACCATTTCCCAAAACAGACCAAGCACTCCTAGGTGGCGGGGGCACGCAATCCTTTCCTCTCGGAGCCTAGCGCCTAGTCAATAATGAGTAAGTCAGTAAACGTTTATCGGATGAACAGTGTCTGCAGAAATAAAGGACCCCCCCCCCAATGAGGACAAACGGGCCTTTTATCCAGAGCTTGGGAGTCAGCCCCCAGGTGAGATGGGCAGACCCACAGGTGGGGATGCTGGAGGCGGAGAAGGTGGTGCAGGTGCCCAGAGGGGAGTGGGGGGCGTCCCACCTGATTGGTTAGGGCGCATATTTGGCTGGTCCTGACTCGGAAGTGGGGAGAGCCCAGGGAAGCTGGGATCACTGATCCAGCGCAGGCTGTCCGACAGGTTGCTGCAGCGGCTGTGGTCAGCTTCCCCGGCTCCCGTGTGGCCCCGCCATGCCCACTTACCTGCCGTCCCTCCTGCACACTGGTGAAAGGCTCTGGGTGCGGCGGGGGAAGGTGGGGACCGGTCAGAGGTAGGAGAGGAGTTCCACTGACTTTGCCCTGGGCTCCTTTGGCCTCGGTCCTCCTGATTCTCCCTCGGGGTTGGAGTCTTTTCTGGAATTACAGCTTGGCTGGTCTCACTTCTACACAGAGGAGCAGGTGGGGCCCAGGATACAAAGGCAGGACCACTGAACACTTGGGCGCTTACCAACTGCCAGGGAGAGATTTTCTGCAAGAACTGTGCAGTCCGGCGCATGTCCCCGTGTGGTCGGCTTCTCTGTGTGGAGGTGTGCAGAGGCCTCCTGCCTGGGGCCAGGGCCCTGGTCAGGGCCATGCTGCCTTTTCTCAGAGATGGCAAAAGTTGCAGGGTGGGGAAGGCCCCAAAATATGGCAGTCACGGTTCGGGGAATAGTATATTGGGATATGTAATCTTGGGCAAGGTTTGGCATCAAGCTTTTATTTGCCAGATTGAGATACTATGGAATCATACCTGATGTTGACGTTTGGAAGGAAAGACTGTGGACAGATGTCTGGTCTGAGACATTTATAAACAAATATCCAAGAAAAGAGACTCCATTTATAAAAGAATATATATTTTTAAAGATTTTATTTATTTGAGAGAGAACGTGCACGCACGAGTTGGGGGGGTGGTAGAGGGAGAAGCAGGCTCCCCGCTGAGCAGGGAGCCTGATGCAGGACTCGATCCCAGAACCCCGAGATCATGACCTGAGCCGAAGGCAGACGTTTAACCGACTGAGCCACGCAGGTGCCTCCATAAAAGAATATTTTAACATAAGTGGGGGTTGTGAATGCCAGTTCTTCAAGTTCAGGAACAACTCTGCCTCCAGGGCTGGTGAGGAGGACCTGTGCCTCGGACCCCTTACTCCCACCAAAACACAGGGGGAGTGGCCAGCAGAACGGGATGCCACCCAGCTCCTCAGTACAGCACAGGGAGCCCATGTGTCCATGCCCCAGGAGAGGGGCCTCAGAAGGGATGGCCCTGCCCACACCTGGGTCTGGACATCAGCCTCCAGGACGGTGAGGGACGAATGTCCGTGGTTGGCCCGCCCACCGTGTGGTATTTGTTGCAAAGCTCTAGCGGACTGGTATAGATGTCCCGCGTGAGTGGTTAGGCAGCATATGTGGTGTCTCAGGCTGGTCCTGAGTTGGGGAAGCTGTTGTCATCGGCCCAGGGCTCGTCATCCAGGGCCAGCTGAGAGACTGGAGTTGGCTTCTGCAGTCTGGGGGCCAGAGTTCCACCTTCATGGACCGTCTGGCAATCGTCTGTTTGGATGTTCCGTCATCCAGGACCAAAAGGTGGGTCTTGGGTTGCGCCATGGAGATACTTGGCCACCCCGTGAGAGCTGTTTCTGAATGGTGTGAACAAGAGCCTGACCTCGGGGGCCTGGGGGTCTGGGAGGTGCTGGTGGGAGCCTCCAGGTGGGCGGCCTCAGTGGCCCCCAGAACATCCGGGCTGAGGCCGCCCTGGAAGGCCGTGCTCACGCCCGCCATGTGCTATGCTGGGCAGCAAGTGGGGCCCCCACACACTCACACATCGCCATCTGCCAGGAGGTGAGACCCCCACGTAGACTTTGCCACTGCTTCTCTGGAGGGGAGAATATTTAAACACCGTTACCACCCACACTGAAACAGACTGTGAAGTGCTTTTTCACAGCGAAAAGTGAAAGGGCGAAGGCGCAGCCTGTGCCTCGCCCAGCGGCTTCCCCACTCTCTGCCTCCCTGTCTTGGTCAGTCTTGGCGACTGCAGATCAAATAGGCTCCGTTTATGCATCTCTTTGGAAACCAATTAGCAAACTTGTGAATGAAATGCTCTAGCAGTGCTTTTGTTGCGAATGAGCTATAGTTTGTTGCAGATAAACTGAAGTATAAAATGACAGAAAACCCAAAATGCAGACAGGCGGTGTATCCTGTGACTTGCAATTTTTGTTAAGTGAACTAAAAACAGAGCAAACCTCCTCTTGCCTTTCTGAGATGTCTGTGTTGCTGGATTTGTCCTTGTGGGAATTTGCATTTCACACTGCAGCACGTAATTTCGGATACTTCTGTGGAGGTGAACTGATACTGTGCTGACATGTATTGTAAGCGCTCTGGGGAAAATGCCGCCTTGGTCTTCAGACCAGCGGGCATCCCTGTTGATGTGAGTTGAGCAGCAGGTAAACGGGAGCCGTCAGGGCCCCCTCCCTGCCCCAGCACCTCGCTCTGGCTGCAGCGTCTCCTCACCACCTTCCTGACCGGCAGCCTGCCCCCAGCCAGGCGTCCCCGGGCAGCCCTGTCCTGGCTCCACCATCCTCCACCGTCCTGCTCGGCGCCGGGGCCCTCCTCCTCCCTCTGCGTCCCCTCCAAGCACGCTGGCCACCGTGTGTCTGCCTTTCTCCCTGGAGGGATTCTGTGTTTCTAAATTCCTGGCACTCAGCACGGACCAGCCCCGTGGGGAGGACTCGTCTTGCAGTCCGGAGTGCTCCCGGCCTTGGGACCTGAGCAGTCTAGGAAGCTTGGCAAACAGAATTCCACCGTGCTTTTCAGCACAGGTGGCCCCAGTAAGGGACAAAGGGGTGAGGTGAGCATGGCTTCCCTGGAATCATCTGGAAACCAGAGGTTCAGGGGACACAGAAGGGACAGTGGGAGCCCACCCTTCCCCTCACAGACAGGGAAACAAGGTCCCAGAAAGGCTTAGCTGTCCTCCCAAGACCCTGCAGCAAATAGAGGGAACCTGGGATGGGAACCCAAGACAGGTCTGAGTTTAAGGCTCGTGAGCCCTGGGTCGGGGGCTGGCAGTCCTGACGGGAGCCCTGCCAAGGGTGCAGGAAGACAAATTCGAGGAGAGGTTCTGGAACATGGACGAGGGGGTGGAGAGCAAGCAGGAAACACAGGCCTGGGGCCAGACGTTCAGAGTTGAGTGGGGGGGGGACACCCCCGCCTGCGCCTGCAGGGCTTTGGAAGACAGCGTGTTGGGGTTTGAGGTCTCAGTGTCAGACTGCTCCCCACAGGCTCTGACCTCTGGAAGACACCAGAAAGAACAGGGAGTGAAGGCTGAGGGACTCCAGGTTGTGCTATGGGATGATGGAATGTTCTGGAACTAGATAGAAGAGGTGGTTGCACAACATTAAGAATGCACTAGATGAGGCACCTGGGTGGCTCAGTCGGTTAAGCGACTGCCTTCGGCTCAGATCGTGATCCTGGAGTCCCGGGATCGAGTCCCGCATCGGGCTCCCTGCTCGGCGGGGAGTCTGCTTCTCCCTCTGACCCTCCCCCTCTCATGTGCTCTCTCTCATTCTCTCTCTCAAATAAATAAATAAAATCTTAAAAAAAAAAAAAGAATGCACTAGATGGGGGCACCTGGGGGGCTCAGTCGGTTGAGCATCCGACCCTTCATTTTGGCTGAGGTCAGGATCTCAGGGTCGTGGGATTGAGGCCCCGAGTTGGGCTCTGTGCTCAGCAGGGAGTCTGTTTGAGATTCTCTCTCCCTCTGCTCCTCCCCTCGCTCGTGCTCACGTGCTCTCTCTCTAATCTTTTTTAAAAAGTGCACTAAATGCCACTGAGTTGTTCACTTTCTTATTTAAATTTTTAAAAAAGGTTTTATGTATTTATTTGAGAGAGGACGCCTGAGAGAGCACAAGCCAGGGAAGGGGCAGGCAGAGGGACAAGCAGACTTCCCGCCGAGCAGGGAGCCCGACGCGGGACTCGATCCCAGGACCCTGGGATCATGACCTGAGCCGAAGGCAGACGCTTAACCCACTGAGCCAACCAGATGCCGCGTCACCAACATAAAAGAACTAGGGGCAAAATTGGAGGCCAAACTGTCAGCTTTATGAATGGCCAGCCAGGCAGCCAGCCAAATACCCACATGCAGGTGGGGGCAGCTGAGGCTTAGATCTGAGGCTAAGCTGGGACTCCTCCAGGATCCAGGACGGGAGAGTCACCTGGGCTTGGGGGCTGCCGTGCCCACTTCCCCAAACTGCAGGGACTCCACCCCAGCGTGTGGGCGGGGTCGGCTGGGCCCCGTGTCATCCTGCCCGCCTGGGGGACATAGGAGCTGGACTGAGCAGGGGGGCTCAGCAGTGAGGGTCCCACAGGTGCTTTCTAACAGCAGAGAGGCTCCTGTTTAACTCAGGCACAATCATTCCCCAGAGAAAGGGGTGTTGAAAATTCGTTTTCCACTCAGTGATAAAAAGAGATTGGCTATCAAGCCGTAGAAGACCCGCGGAGGGAACTTAAATGAGTCTTAGGGAGTGAAGGAAGCAGTCTGGAAAGGCTGCATTTGTAGGGTTCCAACTCTAGGACGTTGGCGAAAAGGCACAATGATGGGACCAAAAAAGATCCCCCCAAAGATCAGTGGCTGCCAAGGTTTCGTGGGCAAGGAAGAACAGGTGGAGCCCAGGGGTTTCAGGGCAGTGAAAACACTGTGTGCTAATTGGTGGCATTTGTCCAACCCACAGAACATCCAGCACCAGGAGTGCGCCCTAAGGAAGCTGTGGACTCCCAGTTGTAATAATGTATCAATATCAGCTGACCAATTGTAACGAGCCGACTGCGCCCACACAAGTTAGTAATAGGGAAACAGGCAGGGGAAGCAGGGCTATATGGGAACTCTCTGTACTTGCTGCACAATTTTTCTGGAAACCTAAAACTGCTCTAGAAAATAATGTCTATTAATTTAAAGAAATCTATCTTGCAAGGGAGACTGGGGCGGGGGAAAGAAGCAGGTGACCACGCGGGTGCTGTGGGGGCAGGGATGGCCATCTGGGGCACTGACAAGCTGCGAGCCCAATGGCGAGCACTGGGCATCTGCTACTGCTGTTGTCACTGCTGTCCGTGTCCTTGCCCTGGAGGACCAAGAACTTTTTTCTGTTCCCTAAGGTCAGCGTGCACCCCGTGGCGTCGCACCCGTGGAGGTGGCCCCCACTCGGGCTCTCTGGGGCTCCCAGCTCCTTTCCTGCAGGTGCCTGCTCCCACAAGTCTTGTCTGGGATCCTGGAAGGGCGGATGCCTGGGAACACAGCCTTCTCCCCAGGCACTGGGGCCCCCAGTGCGGCTGACTCTGGCGCCCGGGGCCCCAGTACCAAATCCAGGCCAGACGGCAGCGCGGTGGGGGTGGGGTGGGGGCAGAGTGAAGCGTCTCCACTGGGAGGGGTGTGGGCAGCGTGAGAGTGCCTGTCCTGGCGTCCCCTCTTCACCTCCCTAATGCACAAGTCCCCCCACGTGCCAGCACCCACTGCACCCCCGAGGCTCCCTCGGTGCCCCAGGGCAGGAGTGACCTTCCTCCTCTGGACGCTTCTCACCGCCTCACTGGGCTCCAGCCCCGGTATCCGAGCGCCTTCCCAGCTTCAATTTTAAGTCAGTAAGATCTTCAAACCCAAACCAAAGTTCTCACTGTGAAAACCCGTGACCGAGTCTCCAGCGTGGAAGCATCAGCCCCGAGTGCTCCAGGACCCCGCGGTTCGCGGGCCCGGCCAGGGGACCCCCTGCACTCGGTTGGCTCCGGCTGGTTGTGTGTGAGCCTCTGCCCTGCACCTCCCTCCCCGGGGGGCACAGGTGGCATCTCCCAGGACTCGAGACCCCCGGCTCCCCACAGTCCCGAGTCGCGGGAAGCCAGGCGGAAGCGCCGGCCCAGGGCAGGACGCGCCACTTTGCGCTCAGCGTTTTGTTTTACTTCGGAAAATATACCCATTTTTCATAAAAAGTTGTTATTTATGTTAACATGGGACGGGGATCCTATTTTTAAATAGGTTTATGCATAAATAGGTAAAACTTCTCTCAGAGTTAGTGCCAACGCTGGGGAAGTCATTAGCTAGAACCCACACCAACATCAGCTTTGGGCACCTTAGCAAGTTTTTGAGTTTGCAAAGGAGTTTTCAGACCAAAGGTTTGAGAACTTGGATCAAAGCCCTCGAGAGCAGGCGGCCTCCCGTGGGTGGGGTGGGACCCCAGCCACAGCTCCGGGCTGGCTCTGTGACCCTGGGAGGCACTTGCCCTCTCTGAGCCGGAGCCTCGTTTTACTCTCCTGTCCACGTGGCTCACGACAGACACAGACCTCCTTAGCTCCCTCCCTCTCCCTTTCCTCTGGCTCCCCCGGCCATCGGACCCATCGGGTCTGGAATATTCCAGGAACCTTGAAGGTTCGCAGGAGGAAGGGGAGGGTGTTCCGAGCAGGAAGCTGCGTGTGCCGCGAGGGCGGTAAACGGCGCCCGGCTTTGCAGAGGCTGGGAGAGGCGTGCGAGGACCACGCCGAGTGCCGGGGCGGCTGCTGCGTCTTCTGCACGCCCAGGACCATCTTCCTCAAATGTCTGCCCTGGCCGAAGGTGCGTCCGGGCAGGGTGGCCGGCCGGGTGGGCGGGGGAGGGGGGAGGGGGGAGGGGCGGGGCCGCTCCAGAGCGCGCGCTCGGTGCGCGGCAGCCCAACAGGCACGCCTGCTCCGACCACGCCGAGTGCCCGGGCAGCTGCTGCGTCATCACCAGCCTGAACCCGCAGGCCTCCTGCACGCCCAGGACCATCTCCCTACAGTGTGTGCCTTGGCGCAAGCCGAGAGGGCGAGGCGCGGCCGGGTCGGGGTGCGGCTGCCAGGCTCCCGCTCTGCGTCCCCGGCCCAACGGGGCCGCTGCAGCCGCCACAGGGACTGCGGGAACCAGGGCGGCATCACGCTCAACGAGGCCGGCCGCTCCCGCTGCACCCGCCGGAGCGGGTTCCTGGCCCAATGCCTGCCCTTGGTGAGCCCCTCGCCCCTGGCAGGGAGGTGCCTCCCGCACGGAAGGGTCCTGGATGTGCCTGAGGTCCGACAGCCGCTGAATGTGGCTGTCTCCACACCCAGTGGGCGTCCCGTTCCGGGAGAGGCTCACACCTGCTGTCTGGAGACTGGCCTCCAGGTCCGTTTCCGTGAGCAGGAAAGCGCGGCGAGGCCTCAGAAAAGGAAGGAGGTCACGGGCAGGATGGGGCCTGGGGTCAGGGTCCCTGTAGGAAGCAGGTGCCACGTGCCTGGTGAAGGGCCATCA
This sequence comes from Neomonachus schauinslandi, assembly GCF_002201575.2. Lineage (NCBI taxonomy): Eukaryota > Metazoa > Chordata > Mammalia > Carnivora > Phocidae > Neomonachus > Neomonachus schauinslandi. The sequence continues at coordinate 91,915,751 of NC_058416.1, read as the reverse complement.
GATGTGTGGCTGGGTGGTGAATTCCAAGCACTAGGTGGCATCAGGATTCGCAGCAGTGGAGCTGAGGGAGGGGAGGGGGCCGGACAGGCCCAAGGGAGGACCTCTCCGGAGCTGCTCTCTCCATCCACCCTCTCCTGGACCCTTGTGATAGCTGAACAGTAACTGCAAAACCAGAAGGACAGAGGTCAAGTGACACAGCCCCAGAGATCAGCCTCCTAGGGCACAAGACATGCTCAGTGCCCTGGAGACAGCGGGGGGCACATGGGGACATGGGTGGATGGAGACCAGGATGGGGATCAGAGACAGGGTGGTGTGGGTAGAGACATGGGGACAAAGATGGGGGGATGGAGATGGGAGCAGAGATGAGGGATGGATGGGGGACAGAGATGGACAGAGTTGGGGACAGAGATGGGACAGAGATGGGGGGACAGAGATGGGGGATGGAGATGGGGGTGGGTATTGGAGACAAGGGAGTGGATGGTTGGAGATGGGGGGCCACAGCAACTGGAGAAGGGTTTCGGGGTTGTGGAGAGAACACGTGGGTGCCATGTGTGTGGGTGTTTAGGTACTAGCTTGAGGCTGGGATCGGTAACTTCTGTCTGATCATGAAGGGGTCTCTGCTCCCACAGGTAAGGACCACGTTTTTGAGCACAGAACCACATCTTGCTGACTGCACTATCATCACCTCCTAGAGTAGCACCGGGCACAGCGGGGGCTCACAGAAACGTGTTCACTGCTGGATTCCCACTGCTGCCCTTGCCCCCGAGGAGCTGGTTATCCATTGGTGAGGGTGGGAGAGCTGCAAGGCATCTGTCTCTCCCTGTGCGTTTTCTCACTTTGTCCTTCAGTGACAGGGAAGAAAAGCTGCAAGGAAGAGCCAGCACAGACTTCGCAGAAGCTCACCTGGATCTCGTGCCTGAGTTTGGCTGGGAGCTTGGCTCGTGGGTCCACACTGCTCTTCTGGGCTGTGAAAACCTGTGGGCATTAGACACATCTGGCCCTTCTCCTATCAGTGAACTCCTGAGGCTGATTGTGAGCATCTGAGAACAAACCGCAGCTACTGGAATCTTCACATCAATAAACACCTGCTGATTGACCCAATGTGTTTTGTCACGTCCATTTTTTTTTTTTCCAGACAACAAAGGTAAAAGCAATCTGGGCAAGTTGAGTAGTGGAGCCTGCTCAGGTCAAGTACAAGGTTGCCTTCCTGAGGATGTGCGTCTAATCAGAGATCAAGTCTTACCTGGAAGGGAAAGGGCCAGAGCTGGAGCATTTAAGATGCGCGGTGGCAAGCCCCTCCCTATGCACAAATGCTTCTTGTCCTTGCAAGTAGAAATAATCAGTCGATTGTTCCAAACTGGAAAGGGTCCCCTAAGCCTTGCTGACGGACACGAAACACAAGGTATAAGAGTGGAACGGAGCTGAGGACGCACTGGAGGGGCACCTGCTTCCCCAGGTCATTCCTCCTCCCCACTCTGGCCCCAGTTCCTGCAGCATCTCTTGGAGCAGATGCCCCGGCTGACTCAGAGCCTGTCCCCACCAGTGGCTTCTTGCTGTTCCCAGAGCACAGCTCCTTAGTCACCTGGATAACTGTCTTCTGAGGTTTCCATTACCCACACCTGCTGACACCAAGCTTCTTTTCTGGGCTCCGTTAAAAATAATTCCCCTCGATCCTCTCCTCCTCCTCCTCCCCCTCCTCCACTCCCTCTCTCCTCTTTCTCCTCCTCCCTCCTCTTTCCCCCTCCTTAGCCTGAGCTAAGATGATCCTTGCAGAGAAAGTTAGGAAAAGCCATTGCTTCTATCCTAGTAAGAAGAACAGCTCAGGTGAACCACAAAGCATAGTTAAAAAACAAAAAAGAAACAGATCTAAATGTAAAATATAAGATGTAAAGCATTTAGAAGAAAAATAGGGGTGCGTGGGTGGTGCAGTCCGTTGAGTGTCCGACTCTTGGTTTTGGCTCAGGTCATGATTTCATTCATGGTTGTGGGATTGAGCTGCGCTCAGCAGGGAATCTGCCAGAGATTCTCTCTCTCCCTCTGCCTCCCCTCCCATAAATAAATAAATCTTAAAAAAAAAAAGGATATTTTCTTGACCTTGGATTCAACAGAGTTCCTAGATGTGACCGCATGTCACTCATAAGAGAAAAAGTAGATAAACCACTAAAATAAGAACTTTTGTTCTATGACAGATACTGTTTTTATTTAATGATTTTATTTTTTATTTTTACGTAATCTCTACATCCAAGGTGGGGCTTACTCACGACGCCAAGGTCAAGCATCACATGCTCTACCCACTGAGCCAGCCAGGCACCCCTAGGGTAGACGCTGTTAAGAGAATGAAAATGTTAAACAAAGGACTTGTATCCAGAATATATAAAAAACTCTTGGAACTTAATGGTTACTGAACAACCCAGGCAGAAAGTAGATGAAAGGCTTGCATAGACAGTTCACCAAGGAGATCCAGAGATGGCAGAGAATCACGTGACAAAGTGTTGGCTGTCTCCAGCTGTCAGGGCGGATGGTGGAATGGCTGGAACAGTCCTGCCCCCAACGCTTACGCCAGATTCACTGGGACACCCACATCCCTGATCCAGGTCATTTCCATGCCTGTGTTTCTGGCAGCTAAACATAGTTCCTGAATTGTATCATCCGAAAGACAAGTTCCCTTTTAAGATTTGGAAGAGATTTCTCTGTCTTTTATTATTATTTTTTAAATACAAGGAAATACCATTTATTTTTTTTTAACTTTTATTTATTTAAGAGAGAGCGTGAGCAGAGAGAGGGAGAAGCAGACTCCCCACTGAGCAGGGAGCCCCACACGGGGCTCGGTCCCGGGGATCATGACCTGAGCCGAAGGCAGATGCTTAACGGACTGAACCACCCAGGCGCCCCAAGATTTCTGCTGTGGCTAAGAATGAGCAGGCAGCTCAGGCCCAAGGGGAAGGCCTGGACCTGAAACAGGGGCCCTTAGGTAGAGCCCGGGCCCCTGAGCAGGTTCCTGGGGAAGCAGGTCTGACAACGACATCCCTCCAGGGACCACAGGCAAGGTCGCCAGGCAGCCAACTTGGTTCCGGTTGCTGTTGGAGGCCCACAGACCGTGAGCCAGGTGCGTGTGCGCAGGCGCCGCAGGTCCGGGATGCTCGGACCTAAATGGGCAGCGGGTGCCGAACCCGGGCCTGGGAGCTGGTGCTCAGAGACCCTTGGCATCGGTGGATCCAAGTCGTATCCCGCATGACGGCGCCTGTGGGCCCCGAAGCCCGAGCTGGACAATCTGGACTGCTGCTCAGCGAGGGTCGAGAGGGACTGTCCGGCTGCCCTCCAGAGGGACACCTGGGAGCCTCCTTGGCTGGAGAGGCCCGGGAGCCCATCGGGCAGGCAGTCCACCTGGGGGGTTCAATGTACCACCTCAGAGACCGTCCCGGGTGGGGTCCCTCCACTCTGAGGCCGGTCAGGTGCTCTGAGGGGGACCCGGAGCTCCACGGAACTGGGGTGCCTGCCCCCTGGAGCTCAAGGTGGGCTGGCAAGGGGCAGAGGGCACAGTGCAGGCCGCGCAGGGGGAGCAGCGGCGGGACCAGGAAAAGCACAGCTGTGGGAAGAGGAAGAGGCCGGGTCACAGGAGGGAGGAGGCTATTTGGGGTCACTGGAATCGGCCTCGTTCAAAGCCTCTGACACAGAGGCACATATGCCCCCTGAAGGCCCATCTAGAGGCAAGTGCACTACCTTTCCAGCGATGGGTGGAGGCTGGAGGGCCGATGAATCCTCCCGCAAAAGACCCCGGGGAGCCTTGAAGGCTGGGGAAGCCGGGGACCCATGGGGCCGACAGGCCGGATGGAGACCGACGGCGGCCGCATGCAAGCCGCCAGCTCAGAAGGAGGCTCGGGGTTGGGATCCCTCCGCGCGGAAGGCTCTCGGGTGGTTCTGGTGCGGGCCGAGATCCACCGGCAGAGAGACACCCGGCTCCCACCGCACAGGTGAGGGGCGCCTAGCGCGCATGCGTGAGCCGCGCAGGTGCGGGCAGCCGGGGACCCAGAAGAGCGCGAGCGTGCAGCGCGGCTGCGGAGGGGGCGGGCCCCCGGGGGCCCAATCCTCTGCCCAATTCCCAGCCCTCGGCTGCACACCTGTGCCTACTTCGCCCCCAGAGGCCAAGCTGGAGGAGCGGGGTCTGCCTTGGTCGCAGGGGCCGGGGAGGCTGGCGGGGTGTTTCCCAGCCCCAGGCACCCGGGACCCCGTCGGGCAGGCAGCCGGTTGCAGGGGGACTGACTGTACCGTTGCAAGCTGTCCCCTGACAAAGGGTGTGGGCTGCCCGTTTTATTCCGGAGGCTGTTGGGGTGATCCCGGCTCTCCGGCATCTCCACCGGTTTCCAGGGCCTCGGCTGGCCGACAGGTGCGTATGGCGCTTTTAGGAGCTGCCCGTGTCAGGGGAGCCCGGGCGCGGCTGGTGTGGGGTGTGGCAGCGGCCCACACGCTCGACCTACTCGCAGGCCTGCACCTGCGCACGTGGGCGTGTGTTTCCCTTTCAGCGGGAGCTGGGGGCGCCGGGCCTGTGAGGCCAGGGGGCCCTGAGTCCCCTGACTGCGCTGTCCTTCTGTAAGAGACCCCTGAGGGCCCTGAGCTCGGGAGAAGGCGCGGGCTTCATCAGGCAGCCCGTCCAGATGGGGCCGGAGCTGGGCCCCTGGAAAGGTGCCTCTGAGAAAGACTCTTTGGGGGTGGGCTCCCTCCAGCCTGGAGGCTGTGCGTGTGCTTCCAGACCCACCGGAGCTGGGCAGGCTCAGATGACCCCAGCCACCCTCTGCGGGCTGACGCGGTGCGTACTGAGCCTGCTGCAGCCGCGCAGGTGCGTGGAGCCAAGGTCCCCGGCGAGGGTCTGGAGGGGCTGCTTGCTTCAGGCAGTAGCCTGGTGGGATCCATGGCATCTGCCTGTTTCCAAGGGCCAATCCACACAAATGCGTATGTTCCCCCTGAAGGCAGCGCCGAGGGATCTGGGAGCCTTGCAAGGCCTGACTGCCGCGCGCTGACCATGGTATCCTCAATGAGCGGCACCTGGGAGCCTTGTTGGCTGCAGAAACCCGGGCCTTCCAAACAGTGAGTGCACCTGGGACTGACTCGCCCCCATTGCCGGGGCTGCCTCCAAAGGAGTTTCAGGGGTGGGCTCCCTCCATGGTGGACACAACGCAGAGGTGGCCGGAGATGGGTCCTGGCTCCCAGGGCAGTGACAGGGGACAGTACGGTGAGCCTCCCAGGTCAGGGGAGCCCGGGCCGGGAACAGGGGAGGTCGGGCGAGGTCGGGACACAGGAGCAGACCTGTGTGCACCTGCAGCTGCCCAAGTCCAAGCCCAAACCTGCACAAACACACTTGTGCCCCTGAGGTCTGTGGGGTTTCGGGGGCAGCAATGCTCAGACTGATTGTCTTTGTCATCTGTGTCTTTTTGTTGTTGCTCTTGTTTGCTTGATACATTTTTTAAAGATTTTAATTCCAGTGTCATTAACATGCAACGTTGTATTAGTTTCGGGCGTGCAGTGTAGGGATTCAACACTGCCACACATCACTCCGTGCTCCTCACGGTAAGTGTACGCCTAGTCCCCTGGACCTGGTTCACTCCCGCCCATCCTCCTCCCCTCTGCTAAACACCAGTGCTCTGTAGTTAAGTCTGTTTCTTGGACTGTTTCTTGTTTTGTTCCGACATTTCCACGTATGAGCGAGATCCTATGGTATTTGTCTTTCTCTGACTTACTTCACTTAGCATTATACTCTCTAGGTCCATCCATGTCACAAATGGCAAGATTCCTTCTTCTATATGGCTGAGTAATAGTCCATTGTGTGTACACACCACATCTTTATCCATGCGTAAGTCAGTGGGCATTCTGGCTGCTTCCGGATCTTGGCTGTTGTAGATAATGCTCCTGTAACAGGGGTGCATGTATCCTTTGAAGTACTGATTTTGTATCTTTGGGCAAATACCCAGTAGCCCAATTGCTGGGTTGTAGGGCAGCTCTATTTTTAACTTTTTGAGGAACCTCCATACTGTTCTCCAGAGCGGCTGCACCAGCTTGCATTCCCACCAACGGTGTAGGAGGGTTCCCCTTTCTCCGCATCCCTGCCGACACCTGTCCTTTCCTGACTTGTTCATTTTAGCCATTCTAACTGGTGTGAGGTGGTATCTCATTGTTTGGATTTGCATTTCCCTGATGATGAGTGATGTTGAGCATCTGCTCATGTGTCTGTTGGCCATCTGGATGTCTTCTCTGGAAAGGTGTCTGTTCATGTCTTTGCCCACTTTTTAAATGGATTATTTGTTTTTTTGGAGTGTTGAATTGTATCGGTTTTTAATACTTTGGATAGTAAGCCTTTATCAGATATGTCATTTGCAAATTTCTTACCAATTCTGTAGGTTGTCTTTTAGTTTTGTTGACTGTTTGCTGTGCAAAAGCTTTTTATTTTCATGAAGTCCCAATAGTTCATTTTTGCTTTTGTTTCACCTTGTCTTTGGAGACGTGTCTTGAAAGAAGTTGCTGCGGCCAATATCGAAGAGGTTGCTGCCTGTGTTCTCCTCTAGGATTTTGAAGGATTCCTATCTCCCATTTAGGTCTTTCATCCATTTGGAGTCTATTTTTGTGTGTGGTGTAAGGAAATGGTCCAGTGTCATTCTCCTGCATGTGGCTGTCCAATTTTCCCAACACCATTTGTTGAAGAGACTGTCTTTTTTCCATTGGATATTCTTTCCTGCTTTGTCAAAGATTAGCTGACCATACAGTTGAGGGTCCATTTCTGGACTTTCCCGTTCCATTGATCTATGTGTCTGTTTTTGTGCCAATATCATGCTGTCTTGATGATTACAGTTTTGTAATAGAGCTTGAGGTCCAGAATTGTGATGCCTCCAGTTTTGGTTTTCTTTTACAACGTTCCTTTGGCTGCTCAAGGTCTTCTGTGGTTCCATACAAATTTTAGGATTGGTTGTTTTAGCCCTGTGAAAACTGTTGTTGGTAGTTTGATAGGGTTTGCATTACATGTGTAGATGGCCTTGAGTAGGAGAGACATTTTTTTATTTTTATTATTAATATATAATGTATTATTTCTTTCAGGGGCACAGGTGTATGATTCATCAGTCTTACACAATTCACAGCACTCACCATAGCACATACCCTCCCCAGTGTCCATCACCCAGCCACCCCATCCCCCCCACCCCCTCCACTCCAGCAACCCTCAGTTTGTTTCCTGAGATTAAGAGTCTCTTATGGTTTGTCTCCCTCTCTGGTTTTGCCTTGTTTCATTTTTTCCTCTCTTCCCCTGTGATCCTCTGCCTTGTTTCTCAAATTCCACATATTAGTGAGATCATATGATAATTGTCTTTCTCTGATGGACTTATTTCGTTTAGCATAATACCCTCTAGTTCCATCCACATCATTGCAAATGGCAAAATTTCATTTTTTGATGGCTGCATAATATTTCATTGTATATATATACCATATCTTCTTTATCCATTCATCTGTCAATGGACATCTGGGCTCTTTCCATAGTTTGGTTATGGTGAACATTGCTGCTATAAACATTGGGGTGCATGTGCCCCTTTGGATCACTACATTTGTACTTTTGGGGTAAATATCCAGTAATGCAATTGCTGGGTCATAGAGTAGCTCTATTTTCAAATTTTGAGGAACCTCCATACTGTTTTCCAGAGTGGCTGCACCAACTTGCATTCCCACCGACAGTGTAGGAGGGTTCCCCTTTCTCCACATCCTTGCCAACATCTGTCCTTTCCTCACTTGTTCATTTTAGCCATTCTGTTTGTTTGAGTTTCAAACTATTGTGGTCCAAAAATATGCAGGGAATGATCCCAATCTTTTGGTACCAGTTGAGACCTGATTTGTGACACAGGATGTGATCTATTCTGGAGAATGTTCCATATGCACCAGAGAAGAATGTGTATTCCTTTTCTTTGGAATGTTCTGCATATATCTGTGAAGTCCATCTGGTCCAGTGTGTCATTTAAAGCCTTTATTTCCTTGTTGATCTTTTGCTTAGATGATCTGTCCATTTCAGTGAGGGTGTTGTTAAATCCCCTACTATTAGTGTATTGTTGTCGATGTGTTTCTTTGATTTTTGTTATTAATTGGCTTATATAATTGGCTGCTCCCATGTTAGGGGCATAAATATTTACAATTGTTAGATCTTCTTGTTGGAAAGACCCTTTAAGTATGATACAGTGTCCTTCCTCATCTCTTATTATAGTCTTTGGTTTAAAATCTAATTTGTCTGATCTAAGGATTGCCACCCCACCTTTCTTTTGATGTCCATTAGCATGATCAATGGCTTTCTACCCCTTCACTTTAAATCTGGAAGTGTCTTTGGGTCTAAAATGAGTCTCTTGCAGACAGCATATTGATGGGTCTTGCTTTTTTATCCACTCTGATGTCCTGTGACATTTTATTGGGGCATTTAGCCCATTTACAATTGGGATAATTATTGAAAGATATGAATTTAGTGCCATTGTATTGCCTGTAAGGTGACTGTTACTGTATATTGTCTCTGTTCCTTGCTGGTCTAAGTCACTTTTACACTCTCTCCTTTCCATATTTCCTGTAGGACTGGTTTGGTGTTCACAAATTCTTTTAGTTTTTGTTTGTCCTGGAAGCTTTTTCTCTCTCCTTCTATTTTCAGTGACAGCCTAGCTGGATATGGTATTCTTGGCTGCATATTTTTCTCGTTTAGTGCTCTGAATATATCATGCGAGTCCTTTCTGGCTGGCCAGGTGACTGTGGATAGGTCTCCTGCCAATCTAATGTTTCTACCGTTGTAGGTTACAGACCTCTAGGAGAGACATTTTAATAATATTTGTTCTTCCACCTCATGAGCATGGAAAGTCTTTCTACTTAACTGCATTGTCTTGAATTTCTTTCATCAGTGTTTTATGGTTTTCAGAGTATAGGTCTTTCCCCTCTTCAGTTAAATTTATTCCTAGATGTTTTATTGTTTTTTTTGTACAATTTTAAATAGTACTGTTTCTTAATTTCATTTCCTGCTCCTTCATTATTGGTGTATAGGAAAGCAACAGGTTTCTGTGTGTTTATTTTGTATCTTGCAACTTCACTGAATTCATGTATCAGTTCTAGTCATGTTTTGGTGGAGTCTAAGGTGTCCC
>NC_058416.1:91849920-91866614 GCF_002201575.2 Neomonachus schauinslandi | reverse complement strand
CGCGGCGCGCCTCCCGTAGGCGCTCTGGGCTGTAGTCGTGCGGCTCGCGGTCGCGGTAGGGGCGCTCGGGGGGCTCGAAGAGGGCGGCGGGGCCCGGGGCGGGGACGGCGGCGGGCAGGGCGCGCCGGGGCAGCTCCAGGCCGCGGTAGGCGTCGCGCAGGGGCTCCCACGTGAAGCCCAGGCGCTCGCGGGCCGCCGGGCTGGGCCCGAGCTGCAGGGGCGCAGGGGGCGCGCGCGGACGCTCGGGCGCTGGGTGCAGGCCGGCCCCTGGGGGCTCGGGCGCATCGCTGTCTTCCCTGCGCTCCTCCTTGACCTTGACGTCGCCCTGGGGCCGCTCGGCCGGCGCCTCGGGCGGCTTCCCCGGCTCTCGGCCCAGGAGGCCCGCCAGGCGGAGGCTGTCGCCCAGAACCGCCTTGCTGTAGGGAGATGGCGGGCGCGCGGCCAGCTTGGCGCCGTCCTCCTTAGCCGGAGAGCGGCTCTCCTTGACGCGGGGCTCGGCCTCGCGCTCAGCAGGGACCCCGGGCCCGCACGGTTCGCTCTGGCCGCGCAGGAGGAGGCTGCTGGCTGGGTGGCCCACGGGGGCTGCGGGCGAGGCCCGGCTCAGCAGGCGCGTCTTCTCCAGGAGGTCCCTGGGAGCGACAAGGCAGACACCCTCACTCAGCCTAGTGGCAGGAGGGGCTTCGTGGAACAGGGTGCCCGGAAGCAAGCTGTTTGCCACCAAGTTCCCACTTGTATGACCTCAAGGTCCTTGGGGAGGTATGTGTGTGTTGGGGGGGGTCCCACACCCTCAAAGGCCCCACAATACCCCACGTCTCCCCTCCCCTCGACAGACAACTTGGAAACCAGCTTTGCAGCAGGACCCCAGAGCTCATCCCACAGACCCAAGCCGCTACGCCCCTGAGGCAGGACAGATCCTCAGTGAGGAACCTGGGCCCCAAGTTCCCTCTGGGGATGGGACCCTGGAGTCCTGCATTGGCTCTGGCCTACCATAGCTCCCCTTCATGAGGCTCCACAGCCCTGTGCCTCTAAGCCCTTTGCCCCGAGTCTGGGGCAGGGATGAGGGTCGGCCCCCAGGGCCTTGGTAGGGGACCCCCGACAGGAGGGGCGAGGCTGGGAGCCCTCCTCTGCTCCTGTCCACTCCACCAGCCAGCCACAACTCAACCACCTCAGGTTCCAGACTCTGCTGCCGACTCTGGAATAGGACTCCCACCTCCCCTGCCCCAGCCTAGCCCTGCTGCCCCAGGGCAGCCCGCTCAGCCGCACCCTCCCAGCCCGGGGACTCGCCCACAGGTGCCCCTCCCAGACCCGGCCCCACCTAGGAGATGCCGATGCTCTACTCCCTGCGAATGCGAGCTCGCTGCAGAGGCCCCGCTGTGGTCAGTGAGCCGACCTTCCCTGCTGCTGCCTCCAGGGGTGGACCTGCCCTCTGCACGGCTCCTGCCCAAATCCTGCTCCATCAGGGGTTCTCCACGGGGGCCCTCTCTCTACTGGGCTTTCCCAGCCCTGAGGGTACAGCAAGGGGGATCTCCACGCAGAGCTTGGATTGGCCCACACCCAGAGTTCCGCAAAGCCAGCTGGGGCCCACAAGAGCTGAGGGGGGCGCCACTCACCTCTCCTCCCTGCCCTTGTCCGGCTCTCGGTCGTGGTTGGTCAGGGCTGAGACCCGATCGGGGTCCACGGGCTTAGGCCATGGGGGTGGTGTGGGAAAGGAGGGTGGTGCCCGGTGCAGTCGGTTCCAGGCCTCGTGGGGGCTGGGCAGGCCATGCAGCACAGAGCTCTCCTTGGGGGCAAAGATGCCGCTGCCCTGAGCTGGAGAAGGGTGGGAATGTGAGGCCAGGACAGCTTCCCTGCCCCCACCGAGGGTGCCCTGTGGAACCGCAGGGCTGCTGGGGAGAAGCACACCATTCCTGCATCCCAGGGAGGTGGCCAGAGGGTAACAGTCGGGGTCTAGCCCAAACCCACACCAGGAGCCCGAGTGTGCGTGCATGCGGGTGAGCAGAGAGCAAGCTCGGTGGTCACTCACTCAGTGCGTGGCTCCCCAGGCCTCCGAAGGCGCTGCTGCCCAGGCTCCCCAGGCCCCCGAAGGTGCCTGGCCTGCTGAAAGGGTCTGTGGGGACAACCTGGGCTCAGGGTTCTGCGTGGCTCATGCCAGGGCTCTCAACTGACTCCCCTCCTGTGACACCAGAGCATGGCAGGTGCTCCTATACAGTCTGAGGCATGTCCTGCTTCTTGGGGTCACCTCCCCACCCAACTGCATCCTCCCCCAGCCCTGAGGGCTGCAGAGGGCCAGCCAGCCTCCAGGGAGCAGACCGTGTACTTACCTGTCAGGTGACCGGTGGTCAGGAAGCTGCTGGGATGGGCTGAGGGTCCAAATGGGTTGGTGGTGGGATGGGCAGCACCTGTGGGGGCAGGTGGACGGGGGCCTCCTGTTTGTGGGTCATTCCCAGGGTGGGGACACCCCAACTTCCTCTGGGGACACGTCTATACCTCCCACTGGAAGCTCACGAGGGAAGAGGGGAGAGAGGCGATGGCAGCAGGGGCCCCAGAGGAGAAGGTGCCGAAAGAGCTACCAAGGCTGTCCTGAAGACACTGGCCCCAGGGCTTCCAGCTAGAAGCTAAGAAGCAGTGTCCTAGTGGACGCACCTGCTCCCGCGATGTCCCCCAGCCGCAGCCCACAGGGGTCACTACGTGGTCAGCTCCACCACTCGCCGGCGGGCCCACCCTGCCTCTGCTGGAGCCCGGCCTGCAGCACCTCCAGGGCGGCTGAGTTGGCCCTGAGAAGGGGCTGCTGCTCTGGGGGGGGCTGGCCCTGCCACTACATGCGCCCCTGGTTCAGGAGGGCGGATTCCCGGCGCAGACCAGGATGGGGCCACACTCGTCTCTGCAGCGTCCCCCAGCTTGGGGGACACCTGCTTGCTGGGGTGCCGCCGGCAAGCCCCTCCACCGCACACACGCAGTTTCTCATCTCCGGGAGCTCCCCACCAGAAAGCTAGCTGCTCTCCTGAATCGCTCACAGGACATCAAACTGGAAATTAGGAAATAAACAGCCTGCTGTGGCGCTAGTGAAGATGTGTACCTGCGTGCGTGGGGGGATGCGCTGCTCTAAGAGCACACGCAGGGAGCCAAAGCCAACGAGCCGACAGGCAGGCGCCCAGCTCGGGAGCTGGGAAGGGCGGCAGCACAGACACGGGGGGAGAGACACCCAACCCCAGACCGGGGCAGAGCCCCGCCGCAGGACACAACGCCCGAGAGGCAGGGCAGGCCGCTGGCGCCCGTGAGCCTGGGGCCCGGTCTGGGGGGCGTGCTCTGGGCGTGGGGACGGCACAGCAGGGCTGCGCTGTGGGTGGGCGGGGAGTCCAGGCTCCACATGGCAGAGGAAGCCTAGGCCCACTGCCTGGGCCCCACAATGAACGCACGTCCTGTGGACTCCACGGACTGAAGCCCAGATGGGAGGACCTCTGCTTTCTTAGGGCCACCCCTCTGTCCGGAGGCCAGCCTGGGTGCCCTTGTCCACACCCAGCACCCCAGCCTGCTGACCGCATGTCCGGGTGGGAGGTGGCTGCAGGTGGAGGTGAGCGTGCATGAAGATGGAGCAGGGCAGTCAGGGAGGGCTGAGAAGGCGGCACCCGCAGGGCCCTGACCGCTGGGGAGGGGAGGAGCAGACCCCTCCAGAGGTGGGCCGTGCACAGCCGTGTGGGGTGCTCACACCGCGGGCCCAGACGGCCGGCCTCAGAAGCACCTGCGTGTGAGGCTGGGAACTCGGGGCTCAGGTTCTCCCCTTTCTTGGACGGCAGCGCCTCGTGAACCTGACTCACTTGTGCTAACACTGGTTCACGTGGAGCGCCTGCTTCTCTTCTGGGAGTCTGTGGTTTGGGTGTGTGCGGGCAGAGGAGCTGCGTGACCCGCCCCCAGTAAGAGCCCTGGGCGCTGGGTCTGTGAGCGTCCCGGCAACACGGCACTTGGCGCGCGTCGTCTCGGTTCCTTGCCGAGGAAATGGGATGCGTCCTGGGCCTCCACAGGCCAGCCCTCAGCGTCCTGTGCCCGGCTTCCCGCTGATCTCACCCCACGCGCCTTTCCCCTTTGCTCATTCTGCTCCATTCCTTCCCTGGGACGCATCTTAGCTGTGGGGGTGACCTATGCTGAGTCCTGGAAGGGCTCCCCATGATCCTCGAACCTGGGGGCAGCCCGGGGGCCCCAGCCTGGTAAGACTGTGCCAGGGCAGGCACATGGATTCTCGGGGGCTGTGCCAAAACCCTTCCTGGGAGATGGGCAGGCGGGGTGCAGGGGAGGACTCCCCCCCCAACCCCTGCCTTGGGTGGGGGCGGGGGGACAGCAGAAGCGGGAGCTCCAGGGCAGAGGGGGTGCCTGGGGAGGGTACCACACACGGTGGCACGGAGGCGGGGGATGCCAGGGGGTGCCCCAGTGCATCTGGAGTTGTCCTGCTAGAGCGCCAGCCCAGGGAACAGGCCGGACCTCCCCTTTCCTTGCGCTCTGGACAGGGTGCCTTACCCGAGCCAGAGAAGAGGGGCCGGGCCAGGTCCTGCGGGTAGTGGAATCCGGCAAACACGCCCGGGGCAGGGGGTCTGCTGGACAAGTCCAGCTTGGCGCCCACCTCCAGCTTGTGGGGGTCCAGCTGCATCTGCTGAGAGGGACAGAGCACATGCAGGGCCCGCCCGTCCCGCCAGGTGCTGTGGGTCATCCTACTTGCTGTGGTGGGAACGGGCCCTCATCCTGACCCAGGAAAGCCAGGTGCTGTCAGGACGCATGATGGACACAGGGGTGTCTCGTGCCTTCTGGGGCCTCTGAGAGCTGTGTTTACACTAAAGCACCTCAGTTCAGACATTACATTTTCACAGGTAATACTTTACCTGTGGTAAGATTTTGTGAAACTGAGTTGAAAGAGTGGATTCCTATACCTGTCGTTTTAAACATGCTTAGAAGTTTCCAGTGACTGGATTTGGCATCGCTATTAGCGTTTAAGTTTATTAAATAAGACAAACAAGCCTGTGGCTCTGCTGTGATGGTCCCATGAGGCTAAGCGGCCGGGCCGAGCGCCCGCTGGTGCTGCCCACCTCTGGCGCCCTGTCCCGGCAGTGGGGGTCTCTGGCCCACAGGGGCCGCCCCCGGGGCTACGCCCGAACATTTGCGGAGTGCAACAGTGCTTTGTCCTAAGACCCTGTGGACTTCTCGCAGTGCACGTTGGCGGGATCATTTCTGATAGCCATGCACGGCGGTGCGTGTGACCAGAGATAGCAGCAGAGGGTGTCAGGACCCTTCTGGGTTGGGGGGCTGGGCCCCTGGCTGCCCCCGTTCTGGTCCGGGTGACCAGACCACCTCTGCCCACCCTTCCCTGGCATCCCCAGCCCATGGTGCGTCCCCAGAGCACCCCTGGCTGCCTCTTCCTCGTGTCATCTGGGTAATGGCCAGGGTGGCCACCTGGCACCACCCTGCCCCCTTCAGTGTCCCCCGTTCACTGCTGAGCACCCAGGCACACACACCGGATGCTCAATAAGTGCTTGGGGGAAAGGTCAGGGGACAGAACCGAAGGTCACGTGGATGGCTCAAATGATGTTGGTGGGAACGGCACAGGGTCAGCTCATCCCAAACCCCTGCCTGGGGGCATCCTGGGCGACCCCTACCACCCGGCCTCCTCCCCAGCCCTGCCCCATGTGTCCACATGATGGGCACACGGTGAATGTCTGAGAATCTCAGACGCGGCCCCGAAGGCGTGCATCAGGACACCGTCTGACCCGCCGGCCCAGCCGGCAGGACAGGTGACTGGCTCACCTTTATCTTCTGCTGATGGTGGTAGATCTGCCAGGCGATCTGCACGTGCACGGCACACCACTTCCCAGGTTTCTGTGACAGGGCGGGCCACACACTCAGCCACACAGTGGGGCCTCTTCCTTCTGCGCCCTCAGCACCCCCCGATTCCCGTTGTCGTGGGCACACCTGGGGCCATCCGGGAGGCACCCAGAGTCCTCCTCAGCCACGACCCTCCCTCCCAAGGGCACAGGCACACACGCGCACAGACATGTGCCTGCACACTCACCCTGACCGTGGTCCGGTATGGGTCGGACACCTGTCACGACGGAGAAGGAGGTGTTAGGTCCAGGCTCTGGGGGGGGCCATGCCCTGCCACCATCACCACAAGGGTACTGGGCTGGCTGGGGTGACCCCAGGGAGGGGAGGATGGGCAGTGCGGCCACCTACCCCGGGGCCTTTCTGGAGGAGAGTGTGAACAGCACTGGCCCGGCCTGTTACCTCGATTGGGTTTGAAGTCTGGAGGGAGAGAACAGGATGGGACAGAGCTGCAGAGCCCGTGCCCCTGCACACCGCCACCGGGGGGGGCCTGGCTTCCCACATCCTCAGTCTAAAGGTTTCTGCCAAGGTGGGAAGGGGCTCTCGACAAGGACATGCCTGGCTTAGGGGGCTGAGGCAGCCCTGCTCTGGGGAAGGTGAGAGGAGCAAGCCCAGTCCTCTCCCGGGCCTCCTGCGGCATGGATGGCCCCGTGCTGGCCACCCCACATAGACCTCCCCTCTGCCCTGATGCTCCCCATGCCAACCTCGAGCACTCCCAGCTGAGGAATGATGAGTGAAGCCTGACTCCCGTTGTTCCCTGGTGACCCCCCTGCCGCTGCCTAGGCTGGGGGTCCTGTGAGGCCCCGCAGGGAGTACGTGAGCCCCAGCCCCCTCCTGCCGTGGGGCTGCACAACCACATCCCACCTGGCATGGCTGGCTCACAACAACACCAGGACTGCAACACACACAACTGCAT
Organism: Neomonachus schauinslandi; assembly: GCF_002201575.2. Lineage (NCBI taxonomy): Eukaryota > Metazoa > Chordata > Mammalia > Carnivora > Phocidae > Neomonachus > Neomonachus schauinslandi. The sequence continues at coordinate 91,859,836 of NC_058416.1, read as the reverse complement.
GGTGGGGGCTCCCATGTGCCCTGAACCCCGTCCACCCCAGGAGCAGCTGGTACCTTGGGCTGAAAAGCACCCTGTAGGGACCCAAAGGGGCCTGGGTGTGGGAGCAGGGTGGGCAGTCCGGGGATGGCAGAAGAGAAGGACGGGAAAAACTGCAAGAGAAAGAGGGGGAGCGTTCCAGGGCCCCGGCTGGGAGCATGGACATCCTGGGTGGGGACGCTGGGCCTGGCCCCCTGCTCTACATGGAAGGGAACCTGACAAGGCTCTGGGCAGGCGCAGCCCCACCCTTTACCCGCGACCTCTAGCCCACCGGCCAGCCCGGTGACCACAGAGGGACACTCACGTTGGAATGTCGGAAGTAGGGGCTGTCCAGCTTGGGTGCGTACTTATCAAACTGGAAGGAAAGAAGCGGAGAGTGAGGTCTCCCGAGCCTGCCCACACCCTCCACTGGGCCCAGCACCCACGCCCCCGTTGGGCCAGGCGGAGGCCCAGACGGCTGTCCTGCTTCCGGCGGCTGGTGGTCTGCAGCCAGCCGTCCCCTGGGCTCCCTGAGGACACTGGCCCAATGCCCTAAACTGGCCCGTTGGGGCCCAGCTCTCAGACTGGGAGGGGTCCCTCCCTGTTCTAACGGTCCCACTGCGGGAGGTGCAGAGTGGCCCATCTGCACCATCCGACTGTACTGGCTGAGGCCCAGGAGGAGATACTGCAGCCATGATGGGGGGCATGGAGCCCAGGGCTGGTGGTCAAGCAGGGACATGTACCTAGGAGCCCAGCAACCTGGCCCTTCACAGACTAAAGCCTGGTGGCAATGGACTCTGCCCCACACAGCAGCTGGCTCCAGAGACGAGGGCCCAGGACCCAGGGCCCACCGGAGGGAGTCCTGGTCCCCCCGCCCTCTCAGTCCTCAGTCTCCAGACCTGCTGACCTGCTGCTGACTGAGACGCTGAAAACCCCGTGTGGGTACGACTGGCCCCAAGGCCGTGCCCCCCGAGTGTGGACATGGGGCACCCGCCCAAGCCCACAACAGGGAACCTCACGACAGGACCCAGAGAAGGACCAGAGGGAGGCGCCAGGTGGCCAGACGGGGCGGCCCTGGCCGCGTGCGTGCGGAGAGCGTCTGCGTGTGCCTGCTGTGTGTCCCGCCGCCCGGGCCGCCCCCCGCCCACCCGCACGGGGGGCCTACGCACCGGCGGGGGTGCGGCGGGCGGCAGGAGCGGCGTCGGGGGCAGCCCCGCGGGGAAGGGGGCAAATGTGTGTTGGTGCTGGTGTGTGTGCTGGTGTGTGTGTTGGTGCTGGTGGAACTCCGCCCGCAGCAGAGCCCCCGGGCCCAGGGGGGCGCCGGGCCGCTCAGCGCTCTGGACCAGAAAACGCGCGTTCAGCTCTTGCCTGAGCAGCTCGTGATCTACAAGAGAAAAAGAGAGAGAGACGGAGAGGCACGTCGGCCGCGGGCTCCGGGCGGGGCGAGGCGGATAGTCACCTGGCACTGGTTTCGGCAGGCCAAGCCGTGGTGGCCGCTCGCTAGGTGCGGGCCCCAGGGTGGAGGTAAGAGAGGTGCCTGTGACCAAGTACCAATCAGAATCCCCGAATGAGGCTGGCAATACATGATTGGCTGGCTGAATGAGATCAACAGGCTGGCATCTAAAGGCAAGAGAGAACACCGTGAGCCCCCGGTGCCCCCCAAGCCGGCCACAGGGGAGCCCTGCCCCCCCCCTCCCAGCCCAGCGTCCTGGTCCCATCCCAGGGCACCAAGCTGCCCGGACCTGCAGTGGGCTGCTCAGGATTTTACAAAGAACGTGGAGACGAGACCCCTGGGAGAAATCTTCAATGACCTGATATTTGGCCTTGAAGGGACACCTGCCAGAACCAAGCAGGAGGGAGAGGCCAGGCTGCTGCGGTTCACCTGGAGACCCCCTACTCCAGGACTCAGCTCTGCATGCCCCGTCGTCCCAGACCCACTAAGGATGAGGGACTGCAAGGGTCACAGCAGGCCCTGGAAGCCTTTGTTGGCCCAGCAGCGGAGCCGCTCCAGGCGCCCCTCCCCTTGACTAGGCCTGGCAAGGGCTCAAGATGGAGCAGCGGATGCATCTGCTTCCATGTGCACATACGGGGCACCCCTGCGCCTGCGTGCGCGTGCGCAACCCAGGCCGACAGCGGGCAGTGGGACCCCCTTGGGAAAGGCGGCCTGCGGGGGCCAGGGCCCCGCCGTCAGCCCCTGGGGTCCGGGAGCAGGTGCGGGAGGCTCTGCCCCGGGAGCCCGCACCCCTTCCCCGGGGAGCCCAAGTCCCTCCCACCTGCTCAGAGGTGAGGATCAGAGTGCGGGGGGCGGCGACCCCGGCCCCAGCCAGCACCTACCGGCAGGGTGTCCTGGGATGACCAGGCTGTTGGCCGGCAGCGCCGGGGGCGGGGGCAGTGTCGGGGGGGCGGCGAACATGGCCGCCGCGTGGTGCTGGTGCTGGGCCTGCGAGCGGAGCGCCAAGTGTGAGGTAGACAGGTGGGGGCCCGGCCCGAGAGGCGACAGGGACGCGTGCTTCGCGAGCCCGAGGCTGGCGCTGCTCCCGGCGCCGCTGCTCCTGCTGCGGGGGGCGGGGGCTCAGTGCCTGGGGGCGGGGCGTCCGCGCGGCCCCGCCCCCGCCCAGGCCCCTCCCCTCCCCACCTGAGGCTGTGCAGGCCGTTGAGCGCAGCCTGGCCTTGGCCCGCGAAGGCGCCCAGGGGCAGAGGCACGTGCGTCGGGAGCGGGGCGCGGGGCTGTGGGGGCGCGGGCGGCGGCTGCGGGGTGAGGCGGGGCAGGGCGGGGGCTTCCTTCTTGACCGGCGGGCTGGCCGGGGCGCCTGGCGCGGGATCGGCGGGGGGCGCGGGGCTGCGCACCGTGGGCAGGAAGGGCGGCTCGGCGCTCAACTCGCGGCTGCGCTCCAGGCCCGAGACTTTGGGCGGCGCCCCGGCCTTGGCCTCGGCCTCCTCGCCCAGCGTGGGGCCTGCGGAGAGAGGGCCGGAGTGAGCTGGGCCTGACTCAGGGACAGTGGCAGCGAGGTCACAGCCAGGGCTGAGCCCCCCACCCCCCAGTCCACAGGGGCCAGGGCTGGGGCCCCTGCTGGGGCCGGGGAAGAGGGTTGCCGGCCCAGAGAGCCCGCAGTTTCCGGAAGGGGGGCAAAGTGCAGCGCTCGCTTGGCCCAAGCAGGGCATTGGTCCGAACCTGATGCCCGCATGGACAGGCCCTTCCTGCCACTGTGCAACACGCGCGCTAGTGGCCTGTGTTCTTTTCGAAACCACCCAGGTGACCCATGGCCTGAGCCCTCTTTGGGCCCATGACCTGGGAGGCCTCCAGAGGACTGGCCTCGCTGGGACCTGGTGGGAAGAAGCCCCCGCAACTGCCGCCGTCCAGGTCATCTCCCACCCTCGCCACACCCACTGTCCAGGCAGATCCAGCCGAGACTGCTCCCCTTGGAGCTGTGTGTGTGCTCATGACCTTGACCTCCTCCTACTCATTCCAAACCCGCCTTGCCAAGCAGTGTCTCAGGTCACGTGCCCAGAGGTCAGGCAGGTCAGGAATCCCCAAAGCAGGCTAGGCAGAGGGCGCGTGTCCAGCCACAGGAGGCTTTGTCTGGAGCGGACCGCGGCCCAGTTTCCTAGGAGTGGGAATCCAGGTTCCTGATTGCGGTCACCCCATTTGGGCTGTGGGCAGATTTCATGTCCTCCTGGGGCCCATGTGGGCACTTGCCACGCTGAGTGGGGCAGAGAGCCTGCAGCTGCAAGGCCGTGGGACCCGGGCCAGCAGCGAGACCCAGAGGACTCTTCTGAACCTCTGGGACGTCTCCTCCCCTGGCAGAAACCGGTGGCAGCAGGAAATGGCTCCTTCTGCCTCCTCTTGGGTGACACCTCCTGCTTTAACCAGCAGCCCGCATGTTTGCTCAGGGCCAGAACTGGGGAGGAGGCCACCACCGCCACGAGAACGGGGACTGAGGCCTGATGGCTCATGGCGCCATCTCTACCCACCCGCTCACAGCTGCCAAGGGCTGCCGGCCTGGCACTCTGACCTCTCTCTCCTCCATCTTTGTGCCACCCCTTGCAAAGCAAGCACAGCCATGAGGATGGAAAGAGGCAGGTGTGGGCTGGGCAGAGCTGGCGTGCGGCCAGTGCCCTGGCCCTCCTGCAGCCTCTCCCCTCACTGGGGAGGCATGAGCACTACGGGTGGTCACCCCTGCTATGAGCCTCCCTGGGCACTGCAGAACCCTGACTGGTTGCCCGAGCTCTGCCTACGCACACGCGTGAGTGGACCTGGCAGTGGGCTGAACTGTGCCAAAAAGCCCTGTCCAAACTGTGGTCCTTAGCACCTGTGAATGTGACCTAATTTGGAAAAAGGGTCTTTGCAGATGTCATCAAGCTAAGAATACTGAGATGACACCAGTCTGGAACAAGGTGGGCCCTAGACCCAGTGATGGGCGTCCTTCGAAGACAAAAGGAGGAGGCCATGGGAGGTGGGAATGACACCCAGGAGGAAGAGGAGGGAAGGAACCTCCCTTAGAGTTTTTGGAGTGTGGCCTTGCCAACACCTTCATTTCAGACTTATGGTCTCCGGACCGTTGAGAGGGTAAGTATCCATCCATTTTGTGATTATTTGTTGAAAAGGACACAGTTCTGTGTTACACTCTGTGTGAAATTCTCTCCCAAGACCAGTCTGGCATCCCTTACCCTGACTCTGGCATGTGTAGGCTTTGCAGAAATGCTTTGATCTGAGGACGAGGCTTCTCCACCTGAAGCACGGGGAGACCATGCCCTGCTCCCAGGCCAGTAGGACCGGTCACTGTGGGCCCCCACCTGTCTGTGCTGCAAGGCTGTAGCGTCCAGTCCCATCTGGACAGAGCCTTCCAAGCAAGCCCCTTCTCTGTGCTGGGTCCAGTGACCCTGGCAGACTGGGTGACAATGGCCTCTCCTGGCCTTGGATGCTAGGGAACTCACTCTCTAGAGCAGTGCAGGCCAGGAGAGCTTCCTGGCACCATGTGCCTGTGCTACCATGTGGGGGCCACCGGCCAGGGGGTGGGGCTGCTGTGCAGGGATCTAGTCCCTTCATGGCAATGTTAGCCATGTACGCAGTGGTGGCCCTGGCAGCCAGGGGTGCCTCAGCAGGTGCCAAACCACGAGCTGCCAGTTGTCCCCAGAGCACCTGACCCCATGAGCCTCGGGAGGGTCTAGGAACATGCCTTGCTAACAGTTCTGGGGAAGGGGCAGGAACCCCACTTTGGGAACCACTGCTCCAGTGCTGGCCCTGCTCCTGACTTCTGCTTTCCTTGTAGCTTTTGCTGGGGGGGTGGGCTGTAAATCACAGCACGTAACTCCTGCCTCAGGCTCTGCATCCAGAACCCGACCCATGATACAGCCTAACCTGGAGCCCACTCTCTTGCCCCAAAAGGCCCACTGTCCCTTCCCATGATGACTTCTGGGATGTGTCCTGTCCTTTCCTAGAGGCGAGGAGGTGAGGCCAAGGAACATGCTTACCTTTATCGGCTGCTGGGGCAAAGAGCTTCTCGGAGCCCACAGATGCCTGGAAGACAGAGAGGAGGGTCAGAAACAGAGGGGATGAAGGGCCTGGGGGTGAACTTGGCTCTTACCCTGCCCCCAGGACACAGGTCTGGGCAGGTTTTGTGCATGTGAGGTCTGCCCGGCCTGGCAGAACGTGTCCTCCTGTGTCCACAGCTGCCACCCAGGAGGGTGACCATGCCCAGGCCTGGTGCAAGCACGTGGGCACACAGGTCACTCAACCCAAGATCAGGGACTCGAGGATGCTCAGCAGAGACGTGGGGGTTCAGTGTGGCCCTGCCAGTGGGGGGCTGGCACTTGGGAACTCAGGTACGTCTTGGCAGGGCCAGCCCCAGGAACCTGAGGACTCCGCTGGGCCTGGTGCCGGAGGATGGAGCAGAGCTTGGAACTGAACAGGATGCAGGATAGCACCCACCACACTTTGCTCCAAGTCACAGGTCTGGGGAACCACGGCTGTGACAAGGCACTGAGTGTCCAGAGCAGAGCATCCTGCTCCCAGTGGTTTCTGATGGACCTCACCTCTCAGCCTCTCTCCTGGGGGGACGCCCACATGCACGCAAGATGGCGCGATGTCAGGGTGAGGACGTGGCCCTGCGTGGAGGACTCTGCCACAGCTCACAGGAAGGAGCTCCATAAGACTGCCCTTCTTGCTAGTTGATTTTTTTAAAGATTTTATTTTTAAGTAATCTCTACAGCCAACGTAGGGCTCAAACTCACAACCCCGAGATCAAGAGTCATACGCTCCACCAACCGAGCCAACCAGGCACCCCACTAGTTGACTTTTTTAAAAACAGCTTCACTGAGCTATAATTCACATGCCATACAATTCACCTGTCAAAGGTGTACAATTCATTGGTTTTAGTGTCTTTGCAGCTGTGAGCAACTGTCACCTCAGTCAGGCTTAGGACATTTTCATCACCCCAAAATGAAACTGTGAGTTCTTCAGCCATCGCCCCAGCCCTCACATCCCCTGGTCCCAGGACCACTGCCTCTCATGTGTGCAGAGGCCCTATGCTGGACTTCCTGGTGGAAAGCGGTCAGTGGTTGCTGCTGGGCGGGCGGGGGGGGGGTTGGGGAACAACCGGGCACCAAAGAGCATGGGGGCTCAGCCTGTGAGGACGGCCACTATCAAAGCCAGACAGCAGCAGGTGCTGGCTAGGATGCAGAGAAGCTGGGACTCTCGAGCACTGTTGGCAGGAGCTGTGGACAACGGTCCAGAAGGTCCTCACAAGGTTGAACGTGGAAATACGTGATACAGCAATCCCACTCCTGGATACATACTCCCCAAAACTGAAAGCAAAGTCCCCAACAAATATTTGTATGCTAATAGGCACAGAAGTATTATTTACAGTAGCCAAGAAGTGGGAGTGACCAAGTGTCCATCAGCAAGTGTATGGAGGAACTAAATGGTCCATACGTGCAATGGATACCACTCAGCCTTAAAAAGAAATCCTGACACCTGCTACTATCTGGATGGACCCTGAGGACACGGTGCTGAGAGAAAGAGGCCAGTACCAGAAGGACAAACATTGGAGGATCCCACTTATCTGAGGACTCAGATTCATACAGAGTAGAAGTGGCACCAGGGGCTGGGACGGGGGAGCCAGGGTTTAGTAGGGACAGTGCCGGTTTTCCAGGTGGAGTCCAGGGGTGGACGGAGGTGGATAGAGGCGGCAGCGGCTGCAAAACAGTGTGAATTTGCTTAATGCTTGTTCACTGTGTGCTTAGAAATGGTTAAGATGGTAAGTTTTGTTATGTGTATCTTACCATGATAAATACAAAATTAAGAGAAAATATGAGGAAGCTTTCTGGGTGATGAAAGCGTTCTCTATCTGACGGTGGCGGCGTAAATGTAGTCGTATGCATCTGACCTCTTCTCTCCCAAGTTTGTTTCTGGTACATTCTACATGGTGAGTAGTGGCTGTCAGAGTCCCTGGATTATCACCTCACCCCTAGGAGTCCCCATGGGGTGTCCACCTGAGCTGGGGGTCTGCAGGGGCTGGGGGGGCAGGCTGTCAGCTCTGGTGGGGGAGGGGGGCGCTGCAGCCCAGCGTCTGGCTCCAGACATGGCCAGCAGCGCCTGTCCCCGTCTGCCCCTCAGGGCCAGGCCCCTGGTCTGTTTGTCTGCAAAGTGACCAGGAGGACAGCTCACGCGAGTTTGCTCTATGGCAGTCACGGCCCCAGATCTGCCAGGAGCGATGACCACTGCACCCCCATGCTGTACCCCTGCCTGATGGCACAGGGGTCACCCACCCTCCCAGGGCCCGTCCAGAGACCCCAGGACCACATGGCAGCGCCCGAGTGACAGCTCTGTTGTTCTCATTACCTGGGCTCGTTAACATGCCCACAGATGAATTCTCCACAAAGCCAAGAGTCTCTTTTAAATCCAAATCAGAACAGGTCATCCCCCAACTCGAGCACTCCAGTGTCTTCCCAGTGCCCCCAACTGCAATCTGTCCCTGATCCTGCCAGGCTGTGTGAGGCCCACCTCCCCCACAGCCCCCGGCACCAGGGCACAGGTCTGAAAGTCTTTTCTTGCTTGGCTGCCTCTCAGCTGCCCTGGATGTGCGTGGGCACTGCCACCGATGAGAGGAGCTGTTGTGTGCCAGCCGTCTCCTCTGATGAGGCGGCCCCTTAAGGTCTTCATCATCTGCCGCGCTGACAGGCCCTCTGGGCCAAAGGGACGGTGCTAACTGCGCAGGCAGCCTTGAGGGTCCCCAGCTCAGCGCCACGGCCAGGGGCTCCTTATCTCTCGGCAGAGCACATGAACGAGCTCAAGGCCCCACCACCCCAGCTGCCATTACCATCCAGGAGTCTGGGCTGGGAAAGGGAAGCTGGGGGGGCCCCCCAAGCCCCAACCCCATTCGAGCCCCCTGTTCTGACACAGCCATTCCTGTCGGAACAAGGCGGTATCAGAAAGGAACGTGGAGAGGCGGCACTGAGAAAATTCGTGTGTTCTGTGGGGCACGACTCCTCTTGGTCCCAGCCTGGGGGGAAGGGGGAGCAAGTTCACCTAAGGCCGCGCTGGTTCAGTTCAAGGCCTGGGGCTTGAGTAGGGGCCAGGAGGTGGCGCCCCAGACACTTGGAAATTCTAGGGGAACAGTGGAGGGGCTGGGGGGGGTGTCTTCCCCACCACTCCCCACCCTGGATGCCAGCCTGGCAAAGGCAGGAGGGAAGGCACTCTCCCAGGTCCATCCAGTCCCCACCACCCCCAGTGCCACGGAGGGCCCAAGTTAAAGTTTGCTTGGGGAAGTTGAAGGACCTGAGTCCCTGCAGGGGTTCTGGGAAGGGACCCGGGCAGGTTCCTGGACCACAGTGAGAGGCCTGGACATCTGGCCAGGCGCAGCCATGCCCACCTGGGAAGGCTCTGAACAGACGGGCAGGCACCCTCAGACCGCTGCGGGGCCGCGCCCGCGTGCTAGCCGCCTTCCCCGGGCACGAAAAGAGACGCTCCTACTGGAGCTCGCGTAGCACAGTCCCTCTGCTCCTTCCATTCCACGGGAGGGGTCTGGAGCTGGCCAGCAGACCCAAGGGGGGTGGGCAGCCCCAGGGCAGCCACCAGACCTGTGCAAATAACTTCCCGAAGACCATCTACTGGGATGTGACCCAGGCAGCCACATCGTCTCTACACCTGGCGCTGAGCCAGCGTGGGGGCGAAGAAAGGGGTCACTCCGGGCGAAAATACAGGTGGGAGGTGCCCGGGCTGCAGGTTCACGGTCTCGGTGGAGGGGGCACGCCCGGTAGGGAGAGTGTCACGGCCGGCACTAACTCCCCTAGGGTGCACAATCCCGGCGGCGGGCGGAGGTCACAGCGCGCTTTGTCTTCGAGGACCCGACCCGCGGGGCAGCCTCCGCTCAGACACGCGGCACAGCCTCCGCCGGCCGCGCCCCGCCCCAGACAAAGAACTCTAACTCCGGGTAGGTGAGCGCGGAGGGCGCCGGGAACCGGGGTGGCCGAGCCCCCGCCGGGGCGCAGACAAAAGCGCGCGTCCCCCACGACGCCCGGCCCCGCTTCCGCCAAGGGCCCCCCCAGTGCCCTGGCCAAGGCCCGGGACCCTCTGCAGGGATGCACCCCCGCCCGCCGGCCGCCACGTGGGCCGCGGGGGTGCAGCCGGGGAGACACGGGGTCTCCGCGCGCCTGGCTCCCGGGAGAGACGGGGTGGGCAGAGCGCCGGGGGCCTCTCCTGAGCTCCGCTCCTCTGGAGGGGGCGGTTGCTCTCGTCCCCGGCCCCCGAAGTCCCGAATCCCTCCCCGGAGCCACCAGCGCGCACTCACCGCGCGGGCGCCCCGGGTGTGACGGGCTCTGCAGGCAATTGCCGCTAGTCCTCGGGCCGGGGCCGGAGCCGGGCGGCATGGACGCGGGCGGCGGAGCGCGGGCCCCCGCCACC
>NC_058416.1:91833300-91839920 GCF_002201575.2 Neomonachus schauinslandi | reverse complement strand
GCCTCTTTCTCCCATTCCCATGTTCTTCTAGCTCTATAAAATCAGGGCTTTTGCCATCCTGCAAACACTGTGGAGACACGTGGCCTTCCTCCCCTGAGCAGCTCCTTCTGGAAGGGGCAAAAGACCTCACCTGGCTGTATCCCTGGAGAAAGGTGGTGGGGAGCTGCAGAGGGCAGAGGCTCCTGGGGAGGGGGCTGGCCCCACGGCAGGTCAGTTGGACTGGGGTGGGGGAGGACAGGAAGGCTGGCGGCTCTGGATGAGCGGGCACTGCACCACTCGGAGCTGCACCTGCTTCCTGATGGGCTGGGAGGAAGCCCTGGAACCCAGCCTGGCTAGAGGGAGGCAGAAGGAACTCAGGTCTCTCTTGCTGTCCAACCTCACACAGTGTGTAATTAGTGTCCCCATGCAGCCCGGAGGGACAGGGACCTCTTGGGACAGCGGTTCCCCACTGCACTTGGAACAAACCTGAGCTTCCTGCTATGGTTTACATAATGTGGCCTCTCTGACCTCATGCTCTCTCCCTCTGCTCTGGCCCCCATGGGACATTTTGCACCAACGTTCTCCCTGGCTTGCCGCACAGGTGATCACTCACTCTGCATGAGCAGTGGTGTGGGGAGGTGAGATGCAGATGGGGTGGCTGGTGCTACAGCTGCCTTCATGGACCAAGGGGGTGGGGGGGGCAGCCACATACCAAGGACGGCCAAGCAGAGACAGGAGCCTGATGACCACGCACAGGCCGTGCCAGCCTGGAGGGCCCACAGCTGGGCTTCTCGGTGAGAAATACAAACCCTCTATTAAGCCACTGCTAACGCCAGTTTCCACTACAGCAGTCAAACGCAGGTTCTAACCAGCGTGGGGCCGCGTGGCCGAGAGCTGGCGTCTGTCCTTGGACGGCAGGACTGAGGGCTGGGAGTTGGCTGTGCGGGCAGTATGGGTCTCTGCATCTGGCGGGGGCAGACTTGTGAGCAGATGAGCAGAGGCTGTGTGTGCCCAGATGGGAGGTACGGAGGGCCGGGGGGAGGGCGGGGGGCGGGGGGGGCAGCCCAGGCAGCCACGCAGAGCCTGGTGCGGCACCATGACCCAGCCAGTGCTGACCAGGCACGACCCATAGGTGGTGGTCAGCAAATTATCCGGCAGGGAGCCCTTGCCCCAGGCAGCCTCTCCGGGAAGCCCTGACACCTCCCCACAATCACGCAGCTTTGGGGCTCAGCCCGAGTGCCCACCTGGCCAGCCCATGCTGACCCATGGTCAATTGCATGGGGTCTCAGCCTGGCCTCTGGCCTCCATCCCAAGCCACCCAGAGATACACCCCAGTGTCACAGAAGACCCAGGCACTCGTGGGAGGGCAAACCTGGGTGACCAGGGAGGAGGCCTGTGCCCCTTCCTGGCTCTCTCCAGCACAGGGGCTTTCTGGAGCACCCTCCGGCTCTATCCACCCACAAACGGGAGCTGCCTGTGGCTTACTCACTCTGTATTAACTGACTCAGAGCCCACTGTGGCTCGGAAGACGTGTCTCCATCTCCCGTGGAACAGGTGGGGACACTGGGGCATGGAGGCGGTTCTGCTTTCTCCTCTGGCCCTGGCCTCACTGAAGCTGTGGATGGGGGTGGCCTGGCCTCCCACCTGCCCTGAGATGGAGCTGGGCTACCCCATCACCCGCGCAGACCGCTCACTGTGGCCACGGCTGGGGACCAGCACACAGGTATGGGGAAGGCTGACTCTGGCCACTGCCTTCCTTCCCAGGACCCACAGCCACAAGCCCCAGTGGCAGCCTGAAGGGGGATCTGGGCCAAGTGGCTGCTCCTGGCACAGCAGAGGAGTGAGCCCCGACAGAGACCCTAGCCAGTCCCTCCGGGCAGGGGGCTCTGGGACTCAGACTCTGGCCCTCCTAAGAATCCAGGGCAGGGACTCTTCCCTTGGGCTACACAAGGAATTGCCAGAAAAAAACCAGAATCATGAGTTCGAGACCCCGCCTTGCACCCATCCAGAGTGAGCTCCTCTACCCACACCCTCCCGACCGCACCTGCTCCCCCCTGTCCCTCGGCCAGGCTGGGCTGGGCCCCAAGCGTTGCTCAGGACTGGCCTGTGGGCTCCCCGCTCAGCGTGAGTGCAGAGGAGGCCATGGCTACAGCCCCTGCTAGCCTCTGGTGGTGGCCTGCCACCTGGTCCAGGGCATCGATGGCCACGCCAGAAGAGACCTCTCGTTCCTGGGGCACAGCTAGAGCTGCACCTGCTGCCTGCCCTTTCCGCTCCCCCCGCCGTCTCCACCGCCCAGAGTCCCCACTCTGGTAGCAGGGGTGGCCTCAGAGGTAGAGGGACAAATAGGCCAGGGCCAGCAATGAGCAAGGGGCCAGGCTGCGCTGGGCCCCGGAGGCCCCTGGAGGGCTGGGGTCAACCCTCTGGCTGCCCGAGAGAAGGGGGGAGCGGGTTCTGGGTGCGGTGCGACCTGGCGGCCGAGTCAGGACTCCGACACCCGGAAGGAACCCTCCTGGGGGTAGCAGCATGGTTTCTTCTGTGGAAGACAGGCCAGGGGCCCTGGGTGGGGCAGCCAGCGGTCTCAGGCCTCAGAAACCCCTCCCTCTGAACCCCACTCAGAGCACCCTGGCTTCAGAGAGCGCTTCCTGCAAGCTGGTTTCAGATAAAGGAGGTGCCGGAGTCTAGGTGTCAGCTCAGCACCTTCCTGAGGCCCTTCATCTAATTCATTAGAGAGACTGAGGAGCAACCACTCTGCAGAGGCGCCTGGGTTGGGGGGCGCTGAGCTGCTCTGCCCCAGGACCCAGACAGCGGTTCATTCCCAGCTGCCCACCCCCCGGCCACCTTCCCCAAATGGTCCAGACCCCGATAAAGACCCCGCGCAGGACTTCTGGGCCAGCTCCCCTTGCATCCCGGGGGCTCAGGCCTCACCCATCCCCACCACTGCTCCCCCCCACAGATGACCCCTGGCCCTTCCTATCCCCACCCCTCCCGAGGCTCTGAGGCTGGTCACCTGGACCCCCGGGCATCCTCCGCAGGCCTGTCTTTCCATGCTTGCTCACGTATGTCTGCTGAGAGGGGCCGTCTGGCTGTCCACACCTTGGACAGCACCTGCCCAACGCAGGCCAGGACACAGCAGGTGAGCGAGAAGCACGGTTGTGTGTGCACAGACCTCCCAATGGGACTTCGCTCCGTTTCACAAAACTGGCCTAGAAGCCAGTGTGCAGTGGACCCGCCTCCCGACAAGCATGGGGGAACATGCTGTCCCCTGGCCTGGACACTCGTCCTCCTCACCCACTCGGCACCTCCCCTCGGCGTGCTCATCGCCTGCAGCCTCACCACCAGCTACCACTCTTCCCAGCTACGCGGGTCACATACCCCAGAGGACTGTGGGGGCCAGCTGTGTGAGCTCGGGCAGGCTCCTCACCCTCTCTATGCCTTGGGGTCCTTGGATGCATGGGGGGGTCACAGTTCCTGCCCCCCGGGGCCTCAGGACAAGCAGAGAGTGAGTGCCAGGCCTGGGCCCGGCTGTGTCACTCCTGCCACTTCTCAGGGTCTTTGCCCCCGCTGCAGTTCGCCTCCATGGAGCTCAGCACACAGTAGGTGCACAGTCAGTGCTGGGCTGTGAGCTCGGGGCGGCCTCTTCCCTGCTCCCCACAGGACACACAGTGGCCAGCAGATGACCAGGGCCAAGGGCCCCAAGGAGGCCTGTGCTGTCGTTTTTCCTGAGCTGAACCCTCCAAGTGCATAAATCCTGAGTTAACGGGAACTGCATTGCTCCTGAAAAGGAGGGTAGTTAGGAGGAGCTAACACATTGCTGCTATTAGCGGAAGTCAGTTCTCTGGTGATGTTTACGGCCCCAGCCTGGAAAGTGGGGGGCTTACCCAGAGTAGGGCCCCCACTCTGCCCACAGTGCCCCCCATCCCAGGGAGCCCTGGCAGAGACGGGGCCTGGACGTGTGGGGAAGTCACCTGTCCTGCACCCCCGTGGGTGGAGGTCTCGGGAGGAGGTTTGGGGGGCTTACCTTGTCGTCCCCTTCGCTCTCGCTGTCACACTGCAGGGGAGAGAGATAGAGGAGAGTCAGCGCCCCGTAGCACCCTGTGGCAGGGTTGTGGAGGGAGGCCTCGCGGGCGAGGGGGCCTGGGGGGCCTGGGAGGGATCTGGAGGTCGGAGCACCAGCAAGGCGCTCGGTGAAGGGTTCTGTGAGGCGGGCCAGGCAGAGGTGAGGCAAAGAAGCATGCTCAGCCAGGCAGGTGCACCCACTGCAGGACAGACACCGGGGCCAGAGTGAGCCACTAAGCCTCCTCCTCACCCTGGCCTACACGAGGGGCAGCGTCACCCCATCCTGGGAGAACTGCTACCCTGCGACCCCCTCAGGCCTCTCCCACATGCTGGACTCTCCAGGCGGCGGGTCCATGTGACAGGTGAGGAGCTTGCACTCCTGGGCGGTGGGCACGGATGGGGGCCTGGGGTGGGACCAAGGGTGTCCTCTGGGCAGGGACATGGAAGCCCAGCCTCAGCAGCCCAGCTCTACTGAAGGGGCAGAGGGGGCTTGGATCCCTCGGACAGATGGGGGGTCAGCCCAGGCCGGAGGCCACAGGCACTGCCTATGGGGAGGGTCGCCTCGCGTGCCCCTGCAGCCTGGGTGTAAGCCACTCGACGTGCTCGCTCAGCTGGTTAGAGAAAGGTTGGTAATCGTGCAAACAAATTTTTGTTTTCCATCTTCAGTAGGCAGAGCTTTAAAAATAAAGACTGTTCTTCTAGAAACCACGGCAATTTTCCCCTAAAAGAATATAAAGAAAAATAATCCCTTCCTAGGAACCACAATTACAACACGTCGTGTCAAATGAATCTACCGCTGAAAATAAATCTCCCGGGCCACATGTGAGGGTGACAGGCCCCCGTCAGCCGTGCACCTTGCTGTCTGTGTGGTGCCCTCCAGTTGGTCAGCGCGGGGGGGCGGTGCTCTGCCCTTGGCGCCCCAGGGGGAGGGCCGGGGTGCGCTTGATGGCAAAGTTCACAGGGTTGTACAGATGGGCCCCGTGCTTTACCAGCCACCCACTGCAGCTGGGAGTGACCCTGGGGGATGGGCATGTGGGGGGGGTTCTTCTGAGGCTAACAAGCGTCCCACCCCCAAAGCCCCGCAGACCCCCTGCACAGCCTGGACAGAGACCTCCAGGGTTGTGTCCCTGCACAGATGGCATAAGGGATGCATGAGCCCAGTGCCCCGGCTACACAATGACAAGAAGCCAGGTCAGTCCTTCACGAGCAGCTCTGGGGGCCGGGGAGAGGGCAGAGTGGCTGAAATTCAGGAGGAGGCGCACCCCGAGGCGAGGAGGGGAGTGTGAGAGACGGGACTGGAGAGGTGAGGGGCTGGGACACACCGGAACCCAGGGAGTGTCATCGTCCTGTCCTGCGGAGCTGGGACTGCACTCTGGCATGCCGGGGGCTCAGTGCTGGCAGAGAAGGGGTGGGGGCCAGGAGCCCTTCTGACTAGGCTGCTGGTGGAGCTGCCAGAGGCCCCCAGCCGGGCCTCTTCCTGCTCGATTAGCAGCACTGAGCCCTTGCCTTGGAAACCACAGTCCCATCAAACCGCCCGGAGGGTTGGGCCTTGTGTGTGCGCGCGGCAGGACCGCAGCTCGGGCGCCCGGAACCCCCCAGGCTGGGCTGTTTCACACCTCTCCCCACAGCTTTTGGTGTCACAGTGAGAACTTAATGACCCGACACTCAAGGAGGGTGAGGGTGCTTTCCAGCGAGCGTGCATGGATCCTATAATTAACCAAACAGCACACCCTTGTCAGCCAGCACAGGCCACGTCGTAAATGAATTCACGTTATTAAGTCCTACTGAATTAATGTTTAACTGCAATAGAGTCGGAACTGAATGAGGCAATTAATCAGGGCAAGGAGGGAAAAAGAGCCACATCTGTCTTGCAGGAGCTGCCTGAGCGAGGTGACCTTCATGGGGTCAAGCTGGGCTGGGTGGCCCTGGTGGGTGTAACACTGGTGTGTGTGTGGGGGGCGTCCAAGAAGGGAGCCCATGGAGCAGAGGGCAGGCTCTAGGCCCCAAGGGGATGTGCTAGCTATGGTGGGGAGGCCAAAACGTGGGCAACTGGAGCAGACGTCCACTGGGATCTGTGCTGCCACCCACATCAGGCAGCCCTGGGAAAGCCTCTTGACCTCTCCATGCCTCAGTTTATGCTTCTTTAAAACACAGACAACAGCCTGTCTATAGGATTATTGTGCAGCTTCAATGAGTGAATAATATATGCAAAGCACTAGGACAGTGCTGGGTATGTACTCGGCATGATATATAGCATGGTGATCACTTCATCACCATCGCTGCTACCATCATCATCCTCACCACCATCACCATCCTCACCACTGTCATCGTCACCATCACCACCACCATCGTCATCTTCACCATCACCACCATCCTCACCATCCTCACCGCCATCACCATCATCATCACCACCATCATCATCATCACCCCCATCACCATCCTCACCACCATCCTCATCACTACCATCACCATCATCACCACCATCAGCATCCTCACCATTACGATCATCACCATCATCATCTTCACCATCCTCACCATCATCAACACCATCATCATCCTCACCACCATCCTCATCATCACCACCA
>NC_058416.1:91829129-91833200 GCF_002201575.2 Neomonachus schauinslandi | reverse complement strand
CATCACCCCCATCACCATCCTCATCACCACCATCACCATCTTCATCATCACCACCATCATCATCATCCTTACCACCATCACTATCCTCACTACCATCCTCATCATCACCACCATCCTCCTCCTCATCATCACCATCCTCATCATCACCATCACCAACACCATCATCATCCTCACCACCATCCTCATCATCACCACCATCATCACCATCATAATCATCATCATCCTCACCACCATCACCACCATCATCATCTTCACCATCATTACATCTCAGCCTCTT
Source organism: Neomonachus schauinslandi (assembly GCF_002201575.2). Lineage (NCBI taxonomy): Eukaryota > Metazoa > Chordata > Mammalia > Carnivora > Phocidae > Neomonachus > Neomonachus schauinslandi. The sequence goes on along the minus strand of NC_058416.1, from coordinate 91,832,923 downwards.
CCCTTAGATCACCTGAACAGCTCTTGGAGGCATCTAGACCCCCACAGGGTCTAGACACAGACACTGCTCACTGACAGTGCCCTGCTTCCCCAGGAGCACCTGCACAGGAGGTCTGGGGAACTTGGCCTCCATCCCTGGGCCTCTTCCAGAAACCTGGGCAGCCACTTGCTTGGGTGGGGGCTGCTTGTCACCCTCCAGAATTGGGAGACACAAATCAACAGTCACTGAGCAGCAACAGAGATGGACCTTTTTCTCCTCTCAGTGTGAACATTAATTACTGCTTCACAGTGGAGTTTAGTGGAGGTTGCGTGTCTCCCATTTCTCTAACAAAGGCATGAAAAATTCTTGGGCAGGGAGACCTTGACACTGAGTCCACTTCTCCCATCAGATGCTCTAGCACCTGGGCCTAGGCCTGGCCCGGAGGTGCCCATGGAGAGTGGGGAGGAGAGAGGCAGGGAGCAGGGACAGGGTCCCTCCTGCTCACTGTGGGGACCCTCTCATGCCATGGAGACAGAGAGGGCTTAGAGGCTGCCCTGGGCCCTGCCGTAGAGAAAGATACTGAAAGCCACCCCTAGCTCTGCTTCTGCCTCCCCCCAGCTTCCCACTCAGGTGACCGCTCGATCCAGGGGTCAGAGAGGGTTGAGGGGTGGCACATGGCCTGGTGCTCTGGCCCTGGGCCAGGTTTCTGCTCTTGCTGCAGCACACGGTCTGGGATGCTACCTACAGAGGTCCTGCTTACAGAGCTGCCCGGGGACCAAGGAGGACCTGACTTCTCACCAGCTTGAGACTCACTCTTTTTTTTTTTTTTTTAATTTATTTTTTTTTTAAGATTTTATTTATTTGCGAGAGAGACAATGAGAGACAGAGAGCATGAGAGGGAGGAGGGTCAGAGGGAGAAGCAGACTCCCTGCTGAGCAGGGAGCCCGACGCTGGACTCGATCCCGGGACTCCAGGATCATGACCTGAGCCGAAGGCAGTCGCTTAACCAACTGAGCCACCCAGGCGCCCCGAGACTCACTCTTGAAGGGCACTGCTGCCTGCAGAGGCCTGAGCAGCTGCAAACCAAAAAAAATCAGCAGGGTCCATGTGTGGGTGGAAGGCCATGGAACATTCTATGCAGGCCACTTGAGCATGGGGGCAGAAAGGTCTGAGCTGCTAGACAGTCAGTGCTGAGGCCACACTCTGGGCTACCTTGGGACCTAGGGAATTTCAGGAGACACAAATCCTTGACGTGGGCTGTTTTCGTTGGGCCTGTTCTCATGACTCATGCCTGTGTGTGCAAGCCCAGCTGGCCTGTCATGTATGTGCATGTTCTGAGACATGTCAAGGTGTGCTCTCAGGCCTGTCTCATGTGAGCACCTGGGCATCCTGCCCAATGGGTGCTCTACCCCAGGGTGTCCTGCCAAGTGTCCCAATAGGCACATGGCATGTGTGGACCCAGGTGACCTAACACAGGGCCACTTGTCCTTATGCATGTGGCCGAGGAGCACTGGCCATGCTCACAGGACACGTCTGTGCTTCCTGTGGCCGCTTGTGGGTCCCATCAGCTCCAGCTTAGTAAACATTCTGCTCATTGGTGCTGCCTTGGAAGAACTTTGGGGAAGAGAGTGACCGCCTTGCCTGCCCGCATGGGTATCCGTCTGCCTCCACAGAGAAGGGCACAAGGTGCTCACCTTCCATCCTGCTGCAAACGCTCCACTGGGATGTACACCTGCCCCATTAAGCAATTCAGCTAAGGAAGGAGCTGTGAACAGACTGCAGGAGGCCCAGGCTGGGAGCCACCTCCCATCACCTAGTGTCTGGAGTCGGGGTAAAAAGGCCATTTTTCATCCTTGTTGGCACACCCCAGCCACGTACATGAGCGCCACAGATGCTGGGCAGTGATGCGGGACCTCATGGGCAGGGGTGCCAGGAGCAGGGTGGAGGCTGCAGTCTGGTCTGTGCCTGGGGTGGCCATGGGCTCAGCTGGGTGACTGTGTCTGAAGCTGCAAGGGCGGGGCGCACCGCACAGCGGGGAGCCATGCCCGCCAGCGCTCACCAGGGTATTAGTCTACTTCACAGACAAGAAAGTAGAGGCCCGGGGCGCCTGGGTGGCTCAGTCGGTGAAGCGTCTGCCTTGGGCTCAGGTCATGATCCCAGGGTCCTGGGACCGAGCCCCCCATCGGGCTCCCTGCTCTGTGGGGAGCCTGCTTCTCCCTCTCCCTCTGCCTCTCCCTCTGCTTGTGCTTTCTCTCTCTCTCAAAATGAATAAATCAAAAGAAAAAAAAAAGTAGAGGCCCAGAAGTTAGAGGGAGTTGCTGGCGGCAACATGGCGCACGGGCAGGAGCCAAGCACTAGAACCTGGGGTTCGGTGTGCCCGGCAGCAGCCCTGGCACTGTAGGGCAGGCGGGAGGGGGGAGCCCCACGTCCCACTGGCGGGAGGCCTGGGGCCCTGTGGGGGTGGGGCTGATGGTGCACTGGCTCCCTGGGGCCACTTCTGTACAACTCGGGCCTCGCCACAGACCCCCCTGCTTATGGATGGGGAAACTGAGGCACAGTAGTTGGGAGCCCACCTAGGTGAATGGGTGTGTGGGCTCTGGCACCCACAGTCTCAGTCTGGCCCTTCTGATCAGGGCCCCATGCCAGGGACTCCCTCAGGGCAGCTGGGACAGGGCTGGGGCTCCAGGATCACCCTGCAAAGGGCCCCAGGCCACACTGGCCCAGAAAGTCACAGTGAGCCTGATTAATTATGCACGATAGCTGGATGCGGACCCTGAAAATCCTATTCTTGTTTACTCAGCTAATTCACTTTTTATGAGTGCTTAGGCTTTAAAGCAAAACAAAGCACTAATTACCCAATTAACGAGCAATTAAGTTACTGCAGCCTAATAGCCCAAGTGTGGACGGCCTCCACAGGCTGATGGTGAGTGAGACCCACTTAGAGACGCACAGCTGGAGCTGAGCAGGCGCACTTGGGGGGGGGGGGGGGGCAGCCACATTACCTGTCACAGGTGGGGGCAGCAAGGGCAGATGGGGCCGGTACCTGCCCTCACCAGCGTGCTTCCTCCAGAGCAGCCCAGAGAGGCCGTACCACTCGCCTGCCCAGCCCACGGCTCCTCATGTTCCCACCCCGAGTGTCTGCATCTTGGGTACAATGGGGAGCTCGGGGTGGCCGCCCACCTGGAGACCTCCGCATGGGCAGTGGTGGGCAGTGGTTGGGAGCCCTGAGAGAGCCTTGCAGAGGCCACCTTACAGAGACAAGGACGGCCCTGCAGCTGGGCAGTGGGCTTTTTGGGGCCCTGAGAGATGAGTGGGTTGGGGTACCTGCGTCCTGCTGCCAGGCTGCCTCCTGCATTCTGAGAGCAGTCTCTGAGGGAAGTCCACGGTGCCAAAGCATGGGGCCTGGTGGCCCTGAGCCCCAAGTCTGCACTGGGGCTGGAAACACTGCAGCTTATCAGTGACCAGTTGCACGATGCCACATCAGAGGGCAGAGTCTGGGGCACAAGTGTTGGGCAGATCCAGTAACTGGTCAGAGGGGAAGCCAGCTGGAAAGAGCCACCCCTCTAACTCTCCAAATCTCAAGACCACTGGAACAGAACTCTGATCCTTCCACTGCTTGGCCCATGTGACCTGCCTTGCTACCCCTGGACAGAATGCATAGATGGATGGAAGGATGCATGAATGACGTGGCATGTGCACACAGTACGCAGACGAAGCTGGCAGGGAATGAAGACATGGACAGATGGTCAGATGGACGGATGGACGGATGGATGACAGAGTTAGCAGGGAATGAACACATGGATGGACAGACGGAC
>NC_058416.1:91826847-91829119 GCF_002201575.2 Neomonachus schauinslandi | reverse complement strand
GGACGGATGGACGGACGGATGACAGACTTAGCACGGTGCACACAGTACGCAGACGGAGCTGGCAGGGAATGAACGCATGGACGGACGGACAGACGGAGGGTTGACTTGGGCTCTGACCACTGATGTCTGAACTGCCCTATCCTCCTGCTCCCAATGCGGGGTCTCACGGGGGCGGCACTTCCAAGGGAATTCTGGGTTTCACAGTGAGGGCCATCCCACAGCACCATTGTGAAAAACACAGATTACTTTTAATATTCTCTGGCTGCAGTTACCAAAGAAGCTAAGGAGAACTGGGCATTGCTTTGTGGGATAACTTGTCTGAGTTGGCCTTTCAGGGAACTCGGACACCCCATGGCGCCCCACAGCAATGGCAAGAGTGGAGGACACCCCGCCTGCACAGGTGGAGGCCTGGTCCCCGGGTTGCTGGCTGTGCTTGGACCGCAGCTGGGGCAGCCCTGTCCTTCTTGGGAGTCCGAGCCCCAACAGGGCCGCCCCTGCCCCCCCACACCCTGCTGTGACCCTCTATTCCCTCAGCAGCTCCTGGCCACACAGCAGGCCTCCCCCTACCTGGCCCATGCACATGCCCGCACACTCACGCAGACGCACACACAGACTCCCGCCCCCACACATGTGGTCATGTTCCTAGGCCTGTATGAATGCCATCCTCCCAGGGGCACTCAGCGGCACCCCTGGACCCTAGCCCGACGGCCCCTCCACGTTCTCTCCCCTCCCTGCTCCGTCCACTCTGTGCACTTTTGCTCTGACAGGCTACACATTTACTCATCCCTCCTATTTCCCACCCGCCCTTCCTTCCATGGCCCCCACAAGAGTGGGGATTTCTGGGTTTTCTTCAATCCTCTGACCTCAGGGCCAGGAGCCACCCCTCACCTGCAGTAGGTGCTCAGTAAATACTCGGAGACCGCAAACGGCCACTACATGACACTCCTGAGCTGGGGGGCCCTGACGGCTCCTTCCGAGCCATCCCGGCCCCACCCGAGCCTCAAGGGGACAGGCGGGGGCCCTCTGCTCCCGCCTCAGGGGCCGTACCGGGCCCTTGGTGCATGGACAGCACGTCAGACATCAAGCCCACGCTCCCTTTTTCTCATTAGCAGCTCTCCCACCAGCCCTTGCTGGGCCGGAATAATTAACAAGCCCGTGTCAGAGAATGAATAAAAGATGGACCACAGCCCCGCCGCACGCGGCTGACCTTTCACGGAGTCGACTGTATTAATATATTCTCATGTTGTCAGACTCAAAGCGCTAACTGCCTTATGAATTATTTATCAACACAAAAAGTCTTAACCAGAACAGTGTTAACAGTAATTCCTAACCTTCTGTGCCCCAGCAGCCCTGCGTGTTCCACATAATTGAATTTCAGCTTCCGACTGGCACCCGGCCTGCCCTCCCTCCAGCACGTGTGGCCACCGCCGTCAGGGCTCCTTGGGGCTTGTCCAGAGAGGCTGTGTCCAGCCTCTGGGGACACGGCTGTGGCCCGGTGACCTGGCGGGATGGGAGTCCTTGGCTCAGAACTACATGCCCTGGGCACAGTGGAGCAACACAGGGTCCAGGCAAGAAGGCAGAGCCTGCCGGGGACCTCAGCTGGAGGCCTGCCTTCGGAATGGGGAAAGGACAGCAAACGTGGCGCTCCACAGTGCTGTGCACTCTGGGGGGGACCGGGACACGGGCAGTGCAGGAACAGCAAACACGTGGGATGCTCCTTCCCTCTCTGTGCTCCAGCCGTCTTGCGGAGAAAACTGAGGCCCCCAGCCCCACGGCAGCCTCACACTCCTCCCCTACACCTGAGACCCCTGCCCGACCTTGCCCAGCTGTCCCCCCCAAAGGGAGGACTGTGAGCAGGGCAACGGGGCAAGTGGCATCTGGCTCCCCACCCCTGTCCCCCATCCCGCGCCCGGGAGCCACACGTGACCTCTGCAGGCAGTTCTGACACCTGTCCTGTGCCGCGGAGTGTAGTCCCGGCCACCTGCTGGGCCAGGTGCAGACCCCTCGCTGCCCAAGGCCCCGGGTCCCAGGGCTGGGAGGGGCCAGCGGCTGTCCTGGTCTGTGCTGCCCCGGGCTGTGACCTGTGGGGGCTCCTGGATGCCTGCCGCCCCAGCACACATGCAGCACTGCTCCGAGAGTGGGGGGGGCAACCAGCAGGGTGCGGCAAGAGGCCAGTGGGGCCGCCATTCAGGGGGGCAGCTGCTCTCCACCTCCAGCGCCTGGCAGGACCAAGGGGTCGGGGTGGGAAGTTTCTCTGACCCGCACCCTGGGA